>NC_050580.1:261248211-261559639 GCF_011100635.1 Trichosurus vulpecula | reverse complement strand
TGGCAGCTGTGGTGGTATCCAGACTTCTCAACCCACAAATGCCAAAGACAGCTTCAAAGGTCAATTAGGAAAGCTCTCTCACCTGGGTGAGAGGGGATGTTGGTCTGACCCCAGCACTAGCCCCAGAGCAGTGGCAAACACTGCCATAGTGGCTGCTTCTGGAGCTTTGGGCCTATAGACTGTGGGAGAACCAGAGTCTGATCTGGGTCACAGTCCTGGGTGGCAGTCCTGGGGTGAGGAGGAAGGCTGGTAGGGCAAAGCTGGTGGCAGCTGTGGAGAGGGAACACTCCTCACAGTTCCAGAGCAGAAAAAAGTGCTTGTGGTTGCTCACCGACCAGAGCACAGGCCAGGAGAGGAGTAAACACTGCTCTTTTGATCATACCAGTTTGGAGGAACTGAGAATTTATAGGTCCCTAGAGATATCTCTGAAAACAGCTGCATAAAACCCCTGAAACTGGGGGCAGTATGCCCTCCACTTAGCAAAGAGCTTAAAAGTAAAATAATTGACTGGGAAAATAAGCAAACAGGAGAAAAATAATAAGACTATAGAAGGTTACTTTGTCGTTGAAAAGATGTTTTCTTACACACTTAGTGAAGAGGAAGATGAAGGCATGCAGCCAGAGGAAGACAACAAGGTCAAGGTTCATAGATCCAAAGCCTCCAAGAAAAATACAAAATGGTCTCAGGCCATGGAAGAGCTCAAAAAGGACTTGGAAAATCAAGTAAGAGAAGTAGAGGAAAAATTGGGAAGAGAAATGAGAATGATGAAGAAAATTATGAAAAATGAGTCAACAGCTTGCTAAGGGAGATCCCAAAAAATGCTGAAGAATGTAACATCTTAAAAAATGGACTCACCTAAATGGCTAAAGAAGTCCAAAAAGTCAGTGAAGAGAAGAATGCCTTCAAAAGCAGAATTGGCCAAATGAAAAAGGGTGTCCTAAAGCTCACTGATGAAAATAATTCCTTAAAATTAGAATGGAGCAAATGGAAGCTAATAACTTTATGAGAAATCAAGAAATTATAAAACAAAACCAAAAGAATGAAAAAATAGAAGACAATGTGAAATATCTCATTGGAAAAATAACTGACCCTGGAAAATAGATCCAGGAGAGATAATTTAAAAATTATTAGACAACCTGAAAACCATGATCAAATAAATGTCCTTAGACATCATCTTTCAAGAAATTATCAAGGAAAATTACCCATAGAAATGGAAAGAATCCACCAATCACCTCCTGAAGAAGATCCCAAAAAGAAAACTCCTAGGAATATTGTAGCCAAATTTCAGAGTTTCCAGGTCAAGGAGAAAATATTATAAGCAGCCAGAGAGAAACAATTCAAGTATTGTAGAAACCCAATCAGGATAACACAAGATTTAGCAGCTTCTATGATAAGGGAATGGAGGGCTTGGAATTTGATATTCCACAGGTCAAAGGAGCTAGGATTAAAACAAAGAATCTCTACCCAGCAAAACTGAGTAAAATATTTCAGGGGAAAAAATGGAATTTTAATGAAATAGAGGACTTCCAAGTATTCTTATTGAAAAGACCAGAGCTGGATAGAAAATTTGACTTTCAAATACAAAAACTAAGTGAAACATGAAATGGTAAATGGGAAAGAGAAGCCATAAGGGACTTATTAAAGTTGAACTGTTTACATTGCTACATGGAAGTATGATATTTCTAACTCAAAGAGACCTTTCTCACTATTAGGGTAGTTAGAGGGAATACACACATACACACACACACACGTTTGTATGTATATATGTACATGCATGCACATATATATGTACATATGTGTTTATATGTGTTTGTATAGATATATGTGCATATATGTTTGAAAATATGTGTCTATGTATATGTGTATGTGAATGTATGTATATGTGTGCGTATAATGTATATATGTGTACATAGTATGTATATATATGTATGTGTGTGTGTGTCTGTGTGTGTGTCTGTGTGCAGACAAAGGGCACAGGGTTAGCTGAAGGTGAAGAGATGATACCTACAAAATAAAATAAAGTGTTGACAAGAATGTACTTGGAGAAAGAGAAAGGTAGAGGTAGAATATAGTAAAGCATCTCACATAAAAGAATCAAGAAAGAACTTTTATAATGGCAGAGAAGAGGGAGGAGGTGATAGGGAATAAGTGAGCCTTACTCTTATCTGATTTCGCTTATGGAGGCAATAATATACACACTTAATTGGGTATGGAATTATATCTTATCCTACAGAAAAGAGGGGGAAGGGGATAAAAGGAAGATAAGATAATAGAAGGAATTGCAGATTGGGGGAAAGGGCTAACAGAAGCAAACACTTTTGTGGAGGAACAGGTCAAAGGAGAGAATAGAATAAATAGATGGTGGGACAGGATAGAGGGTAACATACTTAGTCTTTCACAACCTGACTGTTATGGAAAGTTTTGGATGACTACACATGTACAACCTATATGGAATTGCTTGCTTTCTCAATGAAGGTGGGTGGGGAAGGAGGAAGGCAGAGAATATGGAACTCAAGGCTTTAAAAATGAATGTTAAAAATTGTTTTTACATGCAACTGGGAAACAAGATATACAGGCAATGGGGTATAGAGCTCTATCTTGCCCTAGAGGAAAATAGAAAGGAAGGGGATAAGAAAAGGTGGTGGGGGGCAATAGAAGGGAGGGCAGATTGGAGGAAGGGGTTGTCAAAATGCACACCATCCTGGGATGGAAGGAGGGGAGAGATGGGGAGAAAATTTGGAATTCAGAATCTCCTGGAAGTGAATGCTGAAAACTGAAAATGAATAAATTTATATAAAAATAAAGTAGATTAGCATATATATATGCAAAATATTTCTGCTTTTCTGAATTTGGTTTTGATATTTTATGTCCTAAGACATGACATTGTTTTGGAAAATATACCATCCACACCTGAGAAATATGAGTACCTATTTCTATTTCCAATCAGCAATCACCAGAGGTGTATAATAACTAATTTTTCTAAGATTCTACTCTATTCTACTCTATTTTTGGATACATTTACTTAGTAGCGGTAAAGATAAAATGTAGTCACCATTATTGAGATATTACAATGTCCTCTCATAATTAATTTAGTTTATCCTTTAAATATGTTAGAAGCTTTCACCTTTGGATGTCTATATGTTAAATATTAAAATCAATGATTTGTTTATGTTGCCTTTTAGCAACATAAATCCATTTTTATTTTTAGCAACAATTATGTTGATTTTTCTGTAATGATATTTAGTCCTTCTGTGTTTGTGTGTGTGTGTTCATCTGAGTTATTATAGATTGTGTTCTGTTTATTTTAATTCTATTTGATTCTTTTTGTTTCAAGAGTGGTCTCTTCAAATAACATTATTGGATTTTTTGTTTTCTAATTAATTCTAGTGACTTCCATTTTGTGAGTGAGTTTGCCCCATTCACATTCACAGTTATGGTAGTTATTTGTTTATTTCCTTCAATTCTAAGCCCTCTCTGCCTATTTATGTCACATTATTAGCCTTGTTTTTTCATTTTAACCATTTCTTCACTATCCATATCCAAATTTAAGGTTTGTTTTGGTTATGATATATCCATTTCCTGAATCTGAGCTGTCATTTTTATCTTACTTCGACCTTCATGCCAAATACTTTGGTAGCATCAAATGATTTAACATCAGATCCTGGTATTATTTTTATTAATGGAAAGCATAATTAATGAGATGTATTATCAACTATGTTTTCAAATGACTTTCAACAGAAACCTTAGAAAACTCCTACTAGAAAGTAACTTCCTTGAGAGCAAACACTGCTTCGTTTTCTTATTTGTATCCTCCATTCTTGATTAAGTGATTTGCCCATCATAATTGCTTAATTGTGTAGTCATGCAAAGCATATTGTTGGCCATGTTGTGAAAGAAAACACAGACACAAAAAAAGAAAAATTAAAAAAAAAATGTCAGCTTCAATATGTATTCAGAATCTATCAGTTCTTTCTCTGGAGATAGATAACATTTTTCATCAGAAGTCCTTCATAATTGTCTTGGATTGTTTTATTGCTAAGAATAGCTAACTCATTCATAGCTGATCATCTTACAATCTTGGTGTTACTGCATACAACGTTGCCCTAGTTCCCTTCTTTTTTTTTTTACTTTTAAAGATATTTCTTTAGTATTTTATTCTTCCCCAATTGCATATAAAAACAATTTCTGACTTTTTTAAAAAAAAAATGAGTTCTCACTCCTGTTCTCTGTCCCCTCAATGAGAGGGCAATTTGATATATGTTATACATATGCAGTCATACAAAACATAATTTCTATATTAGTCATGTTGTGAAAGAAAACACAAGACTAAGAAAAAAAAAACAAGAAAAATAAAGTTAAAAAAGTATATCTCGTTCTTTATTCATATTCCATCAGTATTTTCTCTGGGAATACATAGCATTTTTCATCATAAGTCTATCAGAATTGTCTTGGTTCATTGTATTGTCGAGAATTGTTAAGTTTTTCATAGTTGATCATCAAGCAATATTGCTATTACTGTGTAAAATGTACTACTTCTGTTCATTTCATTTTATATCAGTTCACTTAAGTCTTTCCAGATTGTTTTTTTTTCTGAGACAATCCGCCTTATCATTTCTTACAGCACAGTAGTATTCCATCACAATCATATACCACAACTTGTTCAGCCATTCCCCAAGTGAAGGGCATCCCCTCAATTTGCAGTTCTTTGTTGCCACAAAAAGAGCTGCTACAAGCAGTTTTGTACAAATAGGTCCTTTTCTTTCTTTTTGTTTCAGTCTCTTTAGGATTCAACCTAGTAGTGGTTTTTCTAGGTCAAAATATGTGCGTGGTTTTATAGTCCTTCTGGCATAGTTCCTAAATACTCTGCACAATGGTTGAATCAATTCACAAATCCACCAACAGTGCATCACTGTCTCAGTTTTCCCAAAGTCCTCCAAGGTTTGTCATTTTATATTTCTGTATTATTAGTCAATCTGATAGGTGTGGAATGATGATTCAGAGTTGCTTTAATTCACATTTCTCTAATCAATGGTGATTTAGTGCATTTTTCTCATATCTGTAGATAGGTTAGATTACTTCATCTGAAAACCACCCGTTCATTCTCTTTGACCATTTATCAGTTGAGGAATGGCTCTTATTTCTATAAATTTGACTCAGTTCTCTATATATTTGAGAAATGAGATCTTTATCATAGAAACTTGCTACAAAGTTTTTTCACAGCTATGATTATATCTTCCATTCCATTTTATTTCACCTTTATCCTACTCTCTCCTATCACCCTGTCCATTCTCAAATGAGTTTTTGTTTTGCTTCTGATTTTACTTCCGTTAATCTACCTTCCCTTCTATCAGCTCCACCTCCTTTCTCTTTTCCTCTTCCCTTACTACTTTCCTGTAGAGTAAAGTAGATTTCTGTATCCAACTAAGTGTGTATGTTATTTCCTCTTTGAGCCAACTTTGATGAGAGTAAGGTTCAAGTGTTGCCCATCCCCCTATTTTCACCTCTGCTATAAAAGCACTTTTGTGCCTCTTTTATGTCAGATAATTTATCCCATTCTATCTCTTCCTTTCCCCATCTCTCAGTGCATTCCTTTTTTCTTACCCCCTAATTTTATTTTTCAGATAATCCTCCCATCATGTTCAACTCACACCATGCCCTCTGTCTAAGTATGCTCTTTCTAACTGCCCTGAGAATGGTAAAGTTTTATGAGTTATAAGTATCTTTTTCCCATGTAGGAATATAAACAGTTTAACCTTGTTGAGTCCTTTGTGATTGCACTTTCTTGTTTACCTTTTTATGCTTCTCTTAAGTCATGTTTTTGTAAGTCAAAATTTCTATTCAGATCTGTTCTTTTCATCAGGAATACTTGAAAGCCCTCTATTTCATTGAATCTCCATTTTTTTCACCTGAAGAATTATACTCAGTTTTGCTGATTCTTGGTTGTAATCCTAGCTCTTTTGTTCTCTGGAATATCATATTTCAAGCCCTCTGATTCTTTAATGTAGAAGCTGCTGAATCTTGTGTTATAGTAACTGGGGCTCCATGATACCTGAATTGTTTCTTTTTGGTTGCTTGCAACATTTTCTCCTTGACGTAGGAGCTCTGGAATTTAGCTATAATATTCCTGGGACACTTCATTTTGTGATCTCTTTCAAGAGGTGATTAGTGGAGTCTTTCAATTTCTATTTTACCGTTTCTTTCAAGACTATTCGAGAAATTTTCCTTCGAAGGATGGTGTCTAGGCTCTTTTTTTGATTTTCTTTTGGGTAGTACCAAAATTCTTAAGTTATCTCTCCTGCATCTATTTTGCAGGACCTAGTCCAGTTGCTCAATTCTAATTAAAAAAAATATACTCTTCAGTGAGTTTTTGTAACCTCCTTTTCCATTTGGCCAATTCTACTTTTTAATTCATTGACTTTTTGTGTATCATTTTTTTCCATTTGAACAATTCCATTTTTCAAAACATTCTTCTCTTCATTTGATATTTATACTTCTTTTACTGATTGGCCTACCATCTGTGGGGTAAAGGGTCCAGAAACTGTCACTACTTTAGTCTGCTTCAAGTCCTACTGCTGGTTTCATGAGGTGTGGCCTGCACTGGCTTGCGCTGCTCCAATATTACCCTGGTATAACAGCCTTTTTCTCTGAACCTTCTAAGTTGTCTTGGACTGGAAAATTGTTTCAGTCCATGATACATATGTGTGTGTGTGTGTGTGTGTGTGTGTGTGTGTGTATAATCTCATTTATATATGTATATGTATATTACATTATGCTACTCTAGAACTTGTTTTGCCTTATTAAAAGTTGTTTGGAGGGGTTGGGAGGAGAGTTCAGATGAAGACCTTCCTTCTCTCCACCATTTTGGCTCTGCCCAAAATAAAAATAATGATTAGAATATAGTACAGCTAGATCCCAAACAGTGCAAATAGTGAATCTCTCCTGAAGTGGCTGTATGTATTTAAATTCCCATTATGTAAACTTATGACAATTGTTCTAGCCCAATGGAACTAGGCAGTAAAATTCAAATAATTCAGCCACTTGGGGCATTATTCATTATTTATATTAGTCAGGACTTAATTGTATACAGAACTAAGTGGTTGCAAAACAGAGTATTTAAAGGAAATGGCAGTAGGAGGACAAGCTCACTAATGCATTGTTGGTGGAGTTGTAAACTGGCTCAGCTTTTCTGGGAAGCCATTTGGAATTAGGCAAAAATAAAATACTAAAATATTCACACTCTTTCCTCCAGAGATTGTTCTGTTGTTGTCCTGTCATTTTCATTTGTGTTCAACTCTTTGTGATCCCATTTGGGGTTATCTTGGCAAAGACACTGGAGTGGTTTGCCATTTCCTTCTCCAGATTATTTTATGTGTGAGGGAATTGAGGCAAAGAGAGTTAAGTAACTTGTCCAGGGTCACATGGCTAGCAAGTATCTGAGGCCAGATTTGGACTTTGGAAGATGAATCTTCCTGACTCCAGGCCCAGCGCTCTATCCACTGTGCCACATAATTGCCTCATTTATTTATTCTTAAGAGAGCAAATATAGAAATTTCTCATTTATATCAAATATTTATAAGTATTCTTTATAGGGTCAAATAATTGAAAATAAAATAAATTGTCTGTTGATTGGAGGACAATAGAAAAATGTGGTACACAAATTGAATGGAATGTAACAATACATGAGAAGTTATAAATATGTAGAATTTAGACAAAAATGTTGGGAATCTGTTATATGAACTTCTGCTGAATTAAAGGAACAGAACTAGGAAAACAATATGTTCAATGACTACAGAAATGTAAATAAAAGGAACACATATGAAACTGAATATTGCATAATTCTAATGGCAAAACTTGGCTCTGTGGAAGAGATGAACAAATTTTCCTCCTATTTTTTGGAGAATCAGAGGACTATTGCTATAGAAAGTCACTTATGGTATCATTACATATGTATCATTTAGTTTTGCTAACTTTTTTTAATCTTTATAAGAAGGGAGGATTAACCAGTAGGAAAGTGGAAAGAGCTTATTCAGAAATGAATGTGATCTTAAAAAAGGGCTTTAGTAAAAATTTAAAAAAAACTGTGTCGCTGAGAAGGAAAATTGAACTACGTAAATTATATTGTATATTGGATATTTTTTATCAGAATGTGATTATTTATGAATATTGTGAAAAAGAAAATATAAACATGTAAAAAGAAAGAAAACTAAATGAAGAGTCAGCTAGAGTTATAGAAGAATGAAGATAAATAAGAGGTTTTGCAAGTACATAGACTTTTTTTCATTTATACACTCATGAACCAAGGGAATTATGGAAATTGGAGATAACAGAGAAGTAACAAAAAAGTTTGTTTTTATTATGCTTTAAAACAAATAACAGAGAAATTATTATTCCAAAGGCATATTTTGAGAAAGATCAGACATAGACATGGACAAAAATCTCAAAGAAAGAAGTTATGAAACATTTTGAAAAAGAATAAACCATAGGAAATCAATTGGGCCAAATGGTAATTATCAGAGAAAACTGAAGAAATGTAAGTGTGAAATAGTCAAGAAACTGAGAAAGGCATGCATTAAATCCTTTGAAAAAATCAGGGCTCATGGTGGAGCCAAGATGGCTGAGTAAAGGCAAGGACTGGCCTGAGATCTCCCTCAAACCCCTCCAAATACCTTTAAATAATGACTCTAAACAAATTCTAGATGTGGCACAACCCATAAAAAGACAGAATGAAACAATATTCCAGCCTAAAACAACTTAAATGGTAAGTAGGAAAGGTCTGTTGTGCCAGGGTGAGAGAAGAACACAGTGCAGCACAGGCCACACAGACTCAGCTCCAGCAAACCAGGAGCAGGACCCAGGATGACTGAATCAGTGGCCGAAGTGATGGTTTCCAGACCTCTCACCCCAGAGACACCAACGATGGTCAGCAGGAAAGGTTTGTCTTACCTGAGTGACAGTCTAGACCTTGCTGGACCAGCACTGGCTCAGCCCCAGTGAAACAGGAGGTCAAATAAGAGACCAGAACATTACAGGGGTCTTTTGCTAGCACTGAGGCAGGACTCTGTTGCTCTGCCTGTACTTTGATCTGGGTCACAGTCCTGGTGACAGTCCCAGGATGAGGAGGAACACTAGCATACCAGACTCTGCAGCCACAGTGAAGGGGGTTCCCCTATTACAGTTCTAGGGAAAAAATAGTGTTTGTGGTCACTCACAAACCAGACCACAGGCCAAGGAGAGTAAGTAAACATCTCTCCTCAGATCATACCAGTTTGTAAGAACTGAAAAATTACAGGTCTTTAGAAGTATCTCTGAAAACAAGGGCACAAAACCCCTGAAGTTTGGAACAGTGGGCCCTCCACCCTGGAAGCAAAGCCCTACTTTAAGAAAGAGTTAAAAATCAAATCAAGTAATAAGTTGTTAAATAACAGAAAAAAATCCTCACCATAGAAAGTTACTGTGATGACTAGGAAGATCAAAACATACACTCAGAAGAATATAACAGAGTCAAAGTTTGTAAAACCAAAGCCTCCAAGAAATATGTGAATTGGTCATAGGGCATGGGAAGAGGATTTTGAAGATCAAGTAAGAGAAGTAGTTGAAAAATTGGGAAGAGAAATGAGAGTGATGCAAGAAAATCATAAACAACAAGTCAGCAGTTTGGTAAATAAGAAACAAAAAAAAATACTGAGGAAAATAACACCTTAAAGAAACAGACTAGGGGGCAGAGCCAAAATGGCAGCGTAAAAGCAAGGATTGTTTGAGCTATCCCCTAAACTACTCCAAATACCTGTTAAAAATGACTCTAAAATTCTAGAGCTACAGAATACACAAAAAGACAGAGTGAAACAAATCTCCACTAAGACAACCTGGAAGAGGACAGGAAAGGTCGATCGCCCCATGCTGGGAATGGAGTACCATCCAGTGTGGGGTAACCTGCACAAATGGGGCTGAAACGGGTCTCAGGGGATGGAATCACTGGCAGCTGTGGCAGTTTCAAGACTTGGATGAGAAAAGAGTATGGTCTGGCCCCAGCCGCTGGGTGGTGGAGACGGAAACAGCAGCAGCAGTAGCAGCAGAAGCAGCTGTTGCTGCTTCTGGAGCTCCAGGCTCACAGACAGTGGGGGGAGCAAGCAGTTGATCAGAGGGAGATTGCAGGAATCTCTTTGCTGGCATTGAGGCAGGATTCTCTTGTTTTGCCCTACTTGGATCTGGATAGCAGTCCTAGGTGGCAGTTCTGGTGTGAGGAGAAGCACTGGTGTGGCAGAGATTGTGGTGGCTGTGAAGAGGTCCAAAGCAGAAAAGAGTGCTTGAGGTCACTCACAGATCAGAGCATAAGCCAGGAAATGAGCAAACACCTCTCTTTGGATAATACCACCTAGAAGGACTGAAAATTTACAGGTGCCTAGATGTAGGTCTGAAAAGAGCTGCACAAAACCCCTGAATCTTGGTTCAGAGCATTCTATACTCTGGAAGTGGAGTCCTACCTTGACAAAAAACTCAAAAGTTTAATTCTTTCTCTGGATGTACGTAGCTTTTTCCATCATGAGTCTTTTGGAGCAGTCTTTGAACCTTGCATTGATAAGAAGAACCAAATCTATCAAAGTTAGTCCTTATAGATACTGTGTGTCTGCACTCATGTATAATATTCTCCCGGTTCTGCTCCCCTCACTCAGCATCATTTCATATAAGTCTTTCCAGGTGACAATGAAGTCTGTCTGCTCCTTATTTCTTGTAGCAGCATAGTATTCCATTACATTCATATACCACAATTTGTTTATCCATTCTCCAATTGATAGGCATCCCCTTGATTTCCAATTCTTTGCCACCACAAAAAGAGCTGTTATCAATATTTTTGTATATACTGGTCCATTTCCCACTTGTGTGATCTCTTTGTGATACAGCCCTAGAAGTGGTATGGCTGGGTCAAAGGGTCTGCACATTTTTATAGCCCTTTGAGCATAGTTCCAAATTGCTCTCCAGAGTGGCTGGATCAGTTCACAACTCCACCAACAATGTAACAATGTTCTGATTTTCCCACATCCTCTCCAGCATTTATGAATTTCCTGTTTTGTCATTAGCTAATCTGACAGGAGAGATGTGGTACCTAAGAGTTGTTTTGATTTGCATTTCTCTAATCAATAGTGATTTAGAGAATTTTTTTCATATGACTATAGATATCTTTAATTTCTTCCTCTGAAAACTGCCTGTTCATATCCTTTGACCATTTCTCAATTGGGGAATGACTTGTACTCCTATAAATTTGGTTCAGTTTCCTGTATATTTTAGATATGAGGCCTTTATCAGAGACACTGGTTGTAAAGATTCTTTCCCAATTTTCTTCTTCCCTCCTAATCTTGGTGGCATTGGCTTTGTTTGTACAAAAACTTTCCAATTTAACATAATCAGAATTATCAATTTTGCATTTTGTAATGTTCTCTATGTCTTCTCTGCTCATAAATTCTTCTTGTCTCCATAGATCTGACAGGTTAACTATTCCTTGCTTTCTTAATTTGCTTATGGTATCAGCTTTTATTCCTAAATCATGAACCTATTTTGACTTTATTTTGGTATACAGTGTGAGTCTGATAGACTATTTTCCAATTTCCCAGCAGTTTTTGTGAAATAGCATGTTCTTAACACAGAAACTGGACTCTGGGTTTATCAAAGAGTAGATTTCTATAGTCTTTGACTACTGCACCTTGTGTAGCTATCCTATTCCACTGATCTACCACTCTATTTTTAGTCTATACCAAAAGCTTTGAAGACTGATGCTTTATAATACAGTTTCATATCTGGTATGATTAGGCCACCTTCCCTAGCATTTCATTTCATTAATTCCTTTGATATTCTGTACCTTTTGTTCTTCCAGATGAATTTTGTTATTATTTTATCCAGCTCTGTAAAATAATTTTTGGTAGTTAGATTGGTATGGCACTGAATAAATAAACTAATTTAGGTAAAATTGTCATTTTTATTATATTAGCTCAGCCTAGACAGGAGAAACTGATATTTTTGAGGTTAGATTTATCAAGTTCAGATAGGGGGAGGTTGAGGTCTCCCACTAGTACAGTTTTGCTGTCTATTTCTTCCTACAGGAAGAATCTCTAAGAATCTGTGTGCTATACCACTTGGTGCATGTATGTTAAGTAATAATATTGCTTCATTGTCTATTGTGACTTTTAGCAGGATATAGTTTCCTTCCTTATCTCTTTTAATTAGATCTATCTTCTCTTTTGCTTTTTCTGAGATCAGGATTGGTAGCCTTGCTTTTTTTTTTTACTTCAGCTGAAGCATAATATATTCTACTCCAACCTTTTACTTTTGCCCTGTGTGCATCCCCCTGCTTCAAATGTGTTTCTTGTAAACAGCATGTTATAGGAATATGGTTTTTAATCCATTCTGCTCTCTGAATCTCTTTTATGGGAGAGTTAATCCCATTCACATTCACAGTTATGATTACTGTGTCTTTTTCTGCATCCTGTTTCCCCTTCCCTGTTTCTTCTTTTATTTCTCCCTTCTGCCTTCCACTCCTCAAAAGAGTTAGCTTTTGACCACTGCCTTCCTCAATTTTCCCTTCCTATGGACACCCCTCCCTTATCTAACCCTTTTCCCCTGGCTACTTTTTCCCTCCCTTCTAACCACTCCTCCTTTTTCTTTCCCCTTTCTCCTCCTACTGCCTGTAGGATAAGCTTGGTTTCTATACTTATCAGAGTATGTTATTCCCTCCTTGAAACAAATCTGATAGAGTAAAGCTCAAACGCTGCTCTTCTCCCTCCCTTCTTTCCCTCTACTATAATATGTTTTTGTGCCTCTTCATGTGATGTAATTTACACTTTTCTACCTCCTCCTTACTTCTTCTCCCAGAGCAATCCCTTTGTACCCCTTCATTATGTTTTTTATCATCACATCAGTTACTTTATACTGACACCCTCAGTCTATGTATATCCCTTTTAATTGTCATAATTACTGTGCCATTCTCAAGATTGACATATATATATATATATAACATATATAAAACAATACCATCCTATATAAGGATGTAAACAATTTGCCCTTATTGAATAACAAAGTTATTTTCTCCCCCTGTTTATTTTTTCATGTCTCTGTTGAATTTTGTATTTGAAGATCACATTTTCCATTGAACTCTGGCTTTTTCATCAGGAAGGTCTGGAATTCCCTTAGTTCACTGAATATCCATCTCCTTGCCTGAAAAATTATGCTCAGTTTTACTGGGGAGTTGATCCTTGGTTGTAGTCCAAGCTCTTTACCTTTTGGAATATCATATTCTAATTCCTACTATCTTTTCATGTAGAAGCTGCAAGGTCCTGCATGATCCTGAATGTAGTTCCACAATATTTGAATTGTTTCTTTCTGGCTGCTTGTGGTATTTTCTCTCTTATCTGATAATTTTGGAATTTGGTTACAATATTCCTTGTAGTTTTCAATTTGGGATCTTTTTCAGGGGGTGATTGGTGGTTTCTTTCAATGATTATTTTCCCTCTGGTTCTAGGACCTTGGAGAAAGTTTTCCTTGATGATTTCTTGGAAGATATTGTCCAGGCCTTTTTTTAATCATGGCTTCCTGGTAGACTAATAAATCTTAGATTATCTCTCCTGGATCTATTTTCCTCTTTAGTTGTTTTTCCCAGAAGACATTTCACATTTTCTTTTATTTTTTTCATTCTCTAGACTTTGTTTGATTGATTCTTGATGCCTCAGAGAGTCATTACCTTCTACTTGCCCAATTCTACTTTTAATGAATTATTTTCTTCATTTAGCTTCTGTACCTCCTTTTCCATTTGTTTAATTTTCCTTTTAAGGGAGTCATTCTCTCCAATTAGATTCAGAACCTCCTTAAGCATTTCACCAATTTTACTTTTTTAAAGATGTGTTCTCATCATTGATTTTTTCCCCTTTTTTTTCTTTTATCTGTCAAATGTGGCTTTTATAATCCTCCTTGAGCTCTTTTAGGAATGCTTTTTGGGCTTCATAGCAGTTCATATTCCCTTTTGAGGTTTCAGATGTGGGTATAGTGTCAATGCTGTTCTCTTCTGAATTAGTATTTTGATCTTCCCTGTCTCCACAGTAAGAATCAATAGTCCTTTCTCTTCTGGATTGCTTCTTCATGGTGATTGTCTTTTTCCTGGCTTTTAAAGTGGATCTCTGCTTCTGGTGCCCAGGGAGCTCTGTCCCAAGCTTCTTGTTACTGGCTTTGTGTGCTATGGCCTCTGGTTTTGTCAGCTAGAGGCTATATAATGCTGCCATTCACCTGGTGCTGAGCTGGAGCTGGCTGATGTTCCTAGGATGATGCCAGGTGATGTCGTTCTGAGTTCCTCTGGGTTACCCTGAAGCTCCTGGTGTGAGGTGTGGGGGAGGGATGGTCTGGCTCCTGGAAGTCTCCTCTTCCCCTAGGGCTGTACTACAGCTTAGATGGTCTCCTCTGTTGTTTGTGCTGGTGATTTCCACTACCCAAGCTGTGCAAAGGCACCTTTGGGGTCCTGGTGTTGATGCTTGCTGGCTCTACCCCCCTAAGGCTCAGAAACTTCCATGGTTCTGCTGAGGTGGGCCTGCTGGGACACCTGTCTTACTGTACTAGTCTCCTTCTACCACCACAAGAGGGGCATGTTTCATGAGCTTCTTGGGCCAAAAAGCTACTGAGACCCCACTTCTGGCTTCTCTATTCCAGGGTTTCTCCCAGGGGAGTACTATCTGGGTGAGAAAGGGAGGTATGAGAGCCACTTTACCTGGTCAGCATGGCAAGTTGCAAATCTTTAGACTGTGGGCTGAAAGCCTCGGGAGTAGCTGCTCCTGTGGCTGGCGTCTCTGCATTGGTATCTCAGGTAGCTCTGACAGACTCCTGTCCTGGGCTGAGAGGCCTGGGGATTGCCTCCATATCTGCCACTTCAGCCATGGGTCTGCTCCTGCTCACATGCAGATATGCTTTATGTTGCGTGCCCAGCACTCTCCCAGCCTGGTTTGCTGGCTGAGTTCCACAGCTGCTCCCGCTTTGGTGTGGTCGGATGCGGTTCTGCTGCTCAGTGCTCTCCTAGCCCACAGATCCATTTCATTGACTTTGGGGGCTCCCCTGTCCCAGAAGTCTGCCAGATGGTCTCCTAGTGGCTTTTACCTCTTTCCAGTCTGCTGATATTCACTTTTTTAGAGGTATCTGACAGAATTTGTAAGAGAGCACCAATGAGTCCCTGGTTTCACTCTGCTATCTTGGCTTTGCCCTCCGAGACTCCTGATCAATTTTCTTTCTTTCTTTCTTATTTGTTTTACTTTTTTTGGAGAGAGGAAGGCGGGGCAATTGGGGTTAAGTGACTTGCCCAAGGTCACACAACTAGTAAGCGTCAAGTGTCTGAGGCCGGATTTGAACTCAGGACCTCCTGACTCCAAGGCTGGTACTCTACTTACTCCACCACGTACCTTCCCCCTTGATCAATTTTCAAATGAATATCAAAGCTTTCTATGGCCATATTAAAAATAAACACTCTAACTCATTATTGGTGGAGAAGTGCAAATAAAAACAAATGTGAGATACTGCCCCATACCTATTAGATTGACTAATAAGGCAGAAGAGTAAGATAACAAATGTTGGAGAGGATGTTGGGAAAGTGGGACATTAATGCACTGTTGGTGGAGTTGTGAACTGATTCAACCATTCTGTAGAGCAATTTGGAACTATGCCCAAAGGGCTATAAAACCATGCATACACTTTGACCTAACTGCCACTCCCAGGTCTGTATCCCCCAAAGAAGATTTAAAGAAGGAAAAATGACCTATATGTACCAAAAATATTTATAATAGCTCTTTTCTGCTGGCAAAGAATTAGAAATTGAGGGGATGCCTATCAATCTGGAAATGGCTAAAGAAATTGTGGTATGTGATTATAATGGAATACCATTGTCCTGTAAGAAATGATGAGCAAGATACTCTCTGAAAAACTGGGAAATACTTACAAGTTCTGTATATTAAATATCAGCAGTATTGTAAGATGATCAGCTCCGAACAACTTAGCAACACAATGATCCCAGACAACTATGAATGACTTATGATGAAAAGTGCTGTCCTTTCCCAGAGAAAGGCCTGATGGCGTCTGAATACAGGTTGAAGCATTCTTTTTCTTTTCTTTATTTTTTCTTGAGTTTTTTTTTGGTGGGGGATCTATGGTTTCTTTCACAAAATGACTGTAATGGAAATGTCTTGCATGACTACACTTGTATAAGTCATATCAAATTGCTAGCCTTCTTAATGAGGGAGGGTGGAGAAGGAGGAAGGGAGAGAATTTGGAACTCAAAGTTTTCAAAACAAATCTTCAAAATTGCTTTTACTTGTTACTAGGGGAAAGTACTAAATGAAAAAAAAATCAGGGTTTCAAAGAGATTAGAAAGAAATACATTGTCCATACTTTTAATAAAGGTAAGGGATGAACTATGATGCTTGGATGGTTTAATAATGTTTACTTCATTAGAAACATCTTTGGCTTGGGGACTGACATTTGAGTTCTAAGTCTAGCTTTGCTGTTGACAAGCTGTGTAATTTGATATTAATCACTTCATTTTTATGGGGCTCAGTTTCCTCATCTATAAATTAGGACTGTTAGGTTAGATTATCTCTTCAGGTCCTTTTTGGCTCTAACCATCTACATTTCTTATGACATTTTTCTCTTTGGCACCAAAATCCTTCTGAAGACTTTTTAAAGTTAACACATTAGTGGCCGTTATTTTAAGAGACACAATTTTAGTAAAGCTCTAAATCTTAAAGCTTCATGTTTCTTAAACAAATATTATTGAGAATATGCCTATTTTTTCTACTTCATGCAAAAAATGCTATGCACTCTGAGAAAATTCCCAAGGTACTTAGAATTAATGTATGTCATAGAAGAATGTGGACCACAAAACCTGCCAAAGTGACTATGAGCAAGAGCATAGAAGGAGTGTGGCAAGAATTATGAAAGAAACAAAATTAATGCTAAAATATTGATAATTTTTGACATTCCCTTTTCATCACCACCTCAAATGAAGAATAAAATCACCTCCTAAAGTAATAAGGACAGCAACAACAGCAGCAATAACAAAAATAAAAGGACAACAAGATGCTTACATTTAAAAATAGCATAAAAACAATAGAAAATTGAATTTTTGGAGCAAGTGGAAGCTAGTGACTTGATGAGAAATCAAGATACTATAAAACAAAAGCAAAGGAATGAAAAAATGGAAGACAATGTCAAATATCTCATTGGAAAAACCACTGACCAGGAAAATAGATCCAGGAGAGATAATTTAAAAATTATTGGACTACCTGAAAGCCATGATCAAAAAAAGAGCCTAGATATCATCTTTCAAGAAATTATCAATGAGAATTTTCCTGATATTCTAGAGCCAGAGGGTAAAATAGAAATTGAAAGAATCCAGAGATCACTTCCTCAAATAGATCCCAAAAAGAAAACTCCTAGGAATATTGTTGCCAAATTCCAGAGCTCCCAGGTCAAGGAGAAAATACTGCAAGCAACCAGAAAGAAACAATTTGAATACTGTGGAAAAACAATCTGGATAACACAGGATCTGGCAGCTTCCACATTAAGGGACCAAAGGGCTTAGAATACGATATTCTGGAGGTCATTGGAGCTAGGTTTAAAACCAAGAATCACCTACCCAGCAAAACTGAGTATCATGCTCCAAGGCAAAATATGGATTTTCAATAAAATAGAGGACTTTCAAGCTTTCTCATAGAAAAGACCAGAGCTGAATAGAAAATTCGACTTTCAAACACAAGAATCAAGAGAAGCATGAAAAGGTAAACAAGAAAGAGACATCATAAGGGACATACTAAAGTTGAACTGTCTTGTTTACATTCCTACATAGAAAGATGATGTGTATGATTCATGTGACCTCAATATCATAGTAGCTGAAAGGAATATGCATATATATATATGTGTGTGTGTGTGTGTGTGTGTGTGTGTGTGTGTGTGTATACATATATATATATATATACATATGTGTGTGTCTATGTATGTATATATGTAGGTATATATATATGTATATATATATATACACACATGGTGAGTTGAATATGAAGGGATGATATCTAAAAAAATAAATCAAATTAAGGGATAAGAGAGGAATATATTGAGAGAGGGAGAAAGGGAGAGATAGAATGGGGTAAATTGTCTTGCATAAAAGTGGCAAGAAAAAGTGGTTCTGTAGGAAGGGAAGAGGGGGCAGGTGAGGGGGAATGAGCAAATCTTGCTCTCATTGGATTTGCCCTGAGGAGGGAATACCATACACACTCAATTGGGTATCTTACCCTACAGGAAAAAAGAAGGAAGAAGATCAAAAAGGCGGGGGGGTGATAGAAGGGAGGGCAGATGGGAGGAGGAGGTAATCAAAAACAAACACTTTTGAAAAGGGACAGGGTCAAAGGAGAAAATCCAATAAAGGGGGATAGTTTAGGAAGGAATAAAACATAGTTAATCTTTCACAACATGAGTATTGTGGAAAGGTTTTACATAATGATATGCATGTGGCCTATGTTGAATTGCTTGCCTTTTTACGGAGGGTGGGTGGGGAGGGAAGAGGGGAGAGAATTTGGAACTCAAAGTTTTAAAAACAGATGTTCAAAAACAACAAAAAAAATGTTTTTGCATACAACTAGAAAATAAGATACACAGGCAATGGGGCGTAGAAATTTATCTTGCCCTACAAGAAAGGAAGGGAAAGGGGGATGGGAGGGGAGTGGGATGAGAGATGGGAGGGCTGACTGGGGAATGGGGAAACCAGAATATACGCCATCTTGGAGTGGGAGGAGGGTAGAAATGGGGGAAAAATTGTAATTCAAAGTTTTGTGAAAATCAATGCTGAAAACTAAATATATTAAATAAATTTAAAAAATAAAATAAAAAATAAAAAATAAAAAAAATTGAATTTTCCATCTATTCTGTCATCAGGTACATAATATCTCAGAATTCCTTTTTCTTGCTACTCCATTGAAGACTCAATCCCAGGCTCAATCTACCTGAAATCCTTGATTCCTTGATCCTTTTCCTACAAAAACAATATTGCTTAAATCTTCCTTTTACATCCATTTATCCCAACCAAGGACCAATAACATACTGTGAGTTCAAAAGTCTACCTGAATGATCAGTGGTGGGATTTAGCTGGTTTGCACTGTTTCTGCAGAATGGGTATCTAATTTTAGCTTGAGTTAGACTGAACTGGTTGTTAGCAGGGGTGGGGACTACCATGTCAGAAGTAGTGGCAGAGCCTTGGATCACTTTCATGGAGAACTGGTAGCTAATTTATTTGAATCCCACCACAGTGTATGATCCCTCCCTTAGGCCTTGTCTGGTATCTGAATTCCATCTCAGGAGGAGCAACTCAAGCCCACAGACACAATAGTAGGTCTCATCAAACCATGTATAAACTCATAACCAAATAGTCCTGGATTTGCTCTTGCCCTGAACTCCTCATATGAAATAGCCTATGGAACATATTAGCCCCACATCCCAACCAGACTGTGACCTACAGAGGTGAGGCTACACACTGACAAATTTAGATAACGACTCAAGTTCCAAATATGGGTCTCTGGGCATAAGTGACTCAATCACAGTACACCACGTGATCAAATCAAGGCCAGAGTTTTGAGTACCAACATCAGTTACCTATAAACACTTCATAAACAGTCCATATTGGTTGCATCCCACACAAAAATATCTATGAAAAAATCTAGGGGCACTAGTGAGCTAATGAAATAGAGATAATCCTCTAATGGTAATCGAATCAACAGTAAAGAAGAAGGAAGTGTTTATTTAGCATTGGTTTGTATGCTAAAAGCTTTCTCCTTCATTAATTAATTTGTGTTTTCATGGTGGAAAATTATAAATTAGATCTTTTCAGATGGTGAGAATGAAGTTCAAGGATGGAGCAATGGGTATGAGAAGAAAGGGGAAGTTGATTAAAAATTACTCTAGGATACTATTTTGGGTGCTCCTAATGCATATGAAAATTGCAAGGGGTGATGGTGGTGAAAGAATCTAGAGAAGGATGGAAGCACTGTGAGGCTTAGGAGATGTAGTAAGGGTTTCTTTTCATAGTACAAGACAATTTTGGGAGACCTACAAGAATGGATCATTCTACTCAGTCTAGAGTGTGGAAGCCTTTGAATGTCAAACAGGAGGTTTTGTTGTCGTTGTGTCTTCGAGGGATCCCCTAGCATTTTTGAGCAATGATGGCATGGTCAAATCTTGTGTTTTAGCAATATAAATTTCACAGCCATGTAGAGAAAGATAAGTAGGAGAACGGAGTGATGGAAGCCATGGAGACCAATTGGATGGTCACTGTAACAATCCAGATGAGGTTAATTGAATCCTAAACCTATGTGACCTGGGAGAAATTACTTAACTTCTCTGCGTCTCCATTTCTTCATCTATAAAATATGTGAGTTGTGACCCTTGGAGTGATTTAATCATTCCAGGCCTTGGTTTCCTCATTTGTAAAATGAAATGATTATATTAGGTGAACCCTTACTAGCTAGTCTACAGAAACGTATTCAAAATAATATTCATTATGACCAATGTGCATCATACTAGGGTTATAAAATTAGCATAATCAATCATATAACTTACATAAATACAGGGGGTTATTGGTGTCAGATTTTTCATTTTTTATTTCCTGTGGTTATGAAGTTGAATTTTACATCGATTCAGAACTTTTGCTTCTTTGGTGTGCAGAACCTCTGTTGAAAATAATTTTTTTAATGAAATGCAGATCAGAAGCTGTTCTGCAATTTATAATCCTAGCTGTCTGGGGCATAAGATTTTTGATTTATCTAAGGTCATACAGACAATGCATGTCAGAAGTTGCATTTGAATCTTGTATTTCTAATTATAAGACTCTCACCCCTATTCCACATTGCTTCTCTACAATGTTTTGTAGGGGAGGAAAAGTCATCAAAACATGAAAAAAATCCTTCAAAGACTCTTGTCAACTTAAAGTGTTTATTTTGAATTGTCATTTCAACATCTTTACTATTTAATCCTTCACTTCAAGAAAGGTTTAAATATCAAATTACATGTCAGATTACAGCTAAGAATCAGTATTTGTTATTATTGATTTTAAAATTACTTATTATTAGACATTAACAATGTTTATTGGAGCTGTGTTCTCTATTAGTGCAGTCTGCAGTACCTCCAGACCTTATTAGCCTTTATGATTTTCCTCTACCTTTCCTTCTTCTAGCTATTTTCTTTAGAGAGGGTGTACTCTTGGCAGTCTTGGGCAATCAACAGAATACTGGATTTGGGCTCAGGAAAACAAGATTCAAATTCTGGCTTTGCCATTAACTACATCTATTACTTTGGGCAAATCTCTTTCCCTCCCTGAGCCTGCCTCCCTACTCTGAAAATTAAGGGGTTGGATAAAATCTCTAAGATTCCTTCCAGCACAAACAAATCCTGTAAGTCAATTGAAACTGTTCCTTAGGTATATGCTCCTATAATGAAATCCCCACATCACTCCTAGGCAGCATAGTATCCTGATATTATATCTCCTGATAATTCTCTTTCCCTAACCTAGTCCTAATGGATAAAATCTCCAGACCTGTCTCCACTAGCAGTAGTTGCATGCAAAACTCCAACTACAGAGCATGTTACCAGTGGGTTCAAAGCCCCCACAAGAAAAGGCAATGTACGACATGTGAGAAAATATTGGGTTGAGTATCATGATACTAAGAGTTTAGTCCTTCCTCTGCCACTTATAAGCTGAGGGAACTTCAGTCAAGACTCATCTGTGTGCCTTGGTTTTCTCCAATGTAAAATGAGAAAGTTAGGTTCCATGATAACTTTTTCTTCTGAATCATAGAATTTAGTCTGAAAGTACTTCATCAATTGTATGCTCCAAGTATAATATATCTGTTAAATGATTATCCAACTTCTAAAACCTCCAAGCATGGAGGAAGTGGACTTTTAATGTACTTAATTTGACCTCAAGAACATGCTATGCATTTAAAAAAAAACAAGACACTGGGGCAGGATCTTTAAAATTTCCTTTTTATTTCTAAAAAGCATGTCCAGAAGAAAACACTTTGGGAAAGTTGATGAGGCATCACACAAACTATCAGCTAGTACTATGTGTAATGGGGACACATTTAAAGATTTTACAAGTATGACATTAAAGGAAGCATGTCCCTTTTTACTATTTTGTAAATTTCTAAAAAGTGCTATTTGTAGGAATGAGAAAAAGAGAACAAAATTAAAGCTATAATAATCTCCAAAGGAGACAAAATATTTGTAGCTGTCCTTTTGGTTTATTTAGAAAACCTAAAAGAATAAGCAAATAACATAATTGTCACAACTTGTAGTTTTAACAAAGGAGCAGAATAGAAAACAAATTTACAAAAAATGCAAATTTGATACTAATAAAAAAGAAGCAAATGAGATAAATGTAATTCTTTTCAAAATAACTCTAAAATACATGAATTATCTGGGAATTATATGTCCAAGATTCCTACATACCTTCAGGATTTGGATAAATATTACTACAAAGTACTTTACAAATGAAAAGGAAGAATGGTGATATATTCATTATTCATGATTAGATTGAGGCAATGTAATGAAAATGATCATTCTAACAAAATCAATTTAAAATTTTATATTTAATGTAATATCAATTAAAATTCTTTTAATTAAGGTAACAACAGCCTTCAGCATGTAGTTTCTCAGGCAACCATACATTAGAATGAGCAAAATTGAAAGTGGAGAGGGAATACCAAATATTGGCATACTAACACCCAAACAATATAAGAGAAGATAGATCATTTCAACATTTGGCAAGGTATTTGGAAGGACTTCCAGGAACTTAATGTTCTTTACTCAAAAAAAGGGGGTAACATAGAAAAAGGTCATCTAAAAAGGCTAGCAAAATGGAGTTGCTAAAATATTTATCAAAAAGAGAATCTTTAAGAATTAGAGGACTCAGAGACATAATAAAAGAAACATAAGCTGATGCTTTATGAAAATAGGAGCCAGGGAGGAAGAAGAAGCATGCTACAATGAAGAAAGATAAATCTGTTAAAGAATGATAAGAGAGGTCAAACATGATGGTGGGGGAGAAGCAAATGTTGCTGAAAAGGAAATTCCTTGAGAAGAAACTAGAAGAAAATATCAATATGTATTGTAAATGAATTTTGTCAAATTCAGAATTTTCTTAAAATTATTTAATTCTTAATATTCCCCTGACCCATGATTGAAACAGAAAACCTGAGCAGAAAAAGAAAAAGAGCAAGGGGGAAAAATGAAAAAGACACAAAGAGTAAAAATAAAAACAAAATCTATACAGCAACAAGGGGCCATTTAGTGTAGGAACAAACAGATATTAAAAGAATAACCATTTGATAACTTAGCAATACAACTGATATTCATAACTATTATGCTGAGTCAAGAAGGAGGCTACTTAAGTTTTACTTAGTCTCTAGTTCTCTGAGAAAGTAGCTTAATGGTTAAAGCCTATTAAAAGAATTTCCATCAACCAAAAATGGTTACTTTAAAAAATGTTCAAACTAAATGGAATAAACTTCAGTTATGGGAAAAAAAAATCACTTAAGTAGAAAATCTCACTTCCCATGAGGCCTAGGAAACATAGGCATTAATTCATCTGGAAAATGTCAGGACAGAGAATAATGTTAACTTACTGATCCCACTAAAGCTATTTCTATTCCAATGGCTTGTACTTATTGATTGGGTAATTTGCTACACAGTTCAAAATTCTACTGGAAGGAAAAAATATATAGAGAGACACACACACATATACACATACACATATGTATAAATGCACTCATATATGCACATAAACATACATATGTGTGTATATATGCACATACATATATGCAAATGAATACATGAATACATGAATAAAGAAAGATTCAAGAACTATATTCTTCTTAGCATACTCTTAAGCCAAAGTACCATTTGAAAGAAGCATTAATTTGGAATAGTCAAAAGTTATGACCATAATAATACATAGCAACTCTGAAAGCATCCTAAAATATGATGATATTAAAATGAATTAATATACACTTTGGAAGATGTATAAGGAAGAAGAGGCAAAAACCCAGCATAGTGGATAAAGGATTGGTCTTTGAGTCAGGAACATGAGTCTTCATTTTGCTTTTGATCTGTACTAGCTATCTGGTTAAAGGCAAATCATTTCACCCCTTTTATGCTTCCAAGTAGCTCTCTAATATTATCAGTTATAGGCGAGTTGCACATCTGCATTAGTGGTCAGCACTTTCACACTAGGGGTTCACAACAATGAAGAAAAGTGAGGCCTGAACAGAAGAAAATAAATAAATATTCCATCTTATCATGCTCTCATTATCAACATCTTGAGTTTGAAATTTAAAAAATAACATGCCCTAAAAGTTCATGTATATTCCTATCATGTATATCACAGAATAAGGGTGAAATCTTTATTTTTCATTCTATTCTTTTCTTTCATTGTAAATTTAGAATTTAGAATGATTTATTAAAAATAAAACCAACGAATAGTATCTTCATATAATGTGAAATATCTATCTCATCAACAGGCTCTACATGTGATTTACTTATAGAATCCAAAAGTCTCTTGGTTTGAAACATTTGAAGTAAAAAAAAAAACAACTAAAAGCTAGAATTTATGTTTTTTAAACTGAAGAAGGATGGGGGTGGAGGTAATCAAAAACAAACACTTCGGAAAGGGGACAGGGTCAAGGGAGAAAATTCAATAAAGGGGCATGGGTTGGGAAGGAGCAAAATATAGTTAGTCATTCACAACATGAGTATTGTGGAAGGGTTATACATAATGATACACATATGGCCTATGTTGAGTTGCTTGACTTCATAGGGAGGGTGGGTGGGAAGGGAAGAGGGGAGAGAATTTGGAACTCAAAGTTTTAAAAACAGATGTTGAAAAACAAAAAAAAAATTTTGCATGC
Source organism: Trichosurus vulpecula (assembly GCF_011100635.1). Classification (NCBI taxonomy): domain Eukaryota; kingdom Metazoa; phylum Chordata; class Mammalia; order Diprotodontia; family Phalangeridae; genus Trichosurus; species Trichosurus vulpecula. The sequence continues at coordinate 261,534,677 of NC_050580.1, read as the reverse complement.
AACTAGAAAATAAGATACACAGGCAATGGGGTGTAGAAATTTATCTTGCCCTACAAGAAAGGAAGGGAAAAGGGGATGGGAGGGGAGTGGGGTGAAAGAAGGGAGGGCTGAATGGGGAACAGGGCAAACAGAATATATGCCATCTTGGAGTGGTGGGAGGGTGGAGATGGGGAGAAAATTTGTAATTCAAACTCTTGTGAAAATCAATGCTGAAAACTAAATATGTTAAATAAATAAATTTTAAAAAATAAAAAAAAGAAAAAGAAAAAAAAGAAAAAAAAGAAAAAAAAAGGAAGTGAAGAAGGAATTTTTGAGATGTTCTTGCAGGCTTGACTCTATATTTCTGGGTATAAGAACCATCCACCACAACCTATTTCTTCAATGACCGAGCTGGTCCAGTCCAGCCATGATGTTGCAGCTTTTGTGTATTTCATGTTTTAAAATGTGAGCCATCACCAGGAAGTATTTGCATCTTGATATATGAACATTAAACTGTTTTAATGAAACTACAGCGTGCTACAATTTTTATTAACTACATAAAATGCCAAATGCTTACTAAATATCATTTATGTTGCTCTGTTAATCTTAATAAATGATGATTGCATTAGAGTGTCAGCACTTTTCAAGAGAATATGGGATCTGCAGGGCTCTTCATTTAGCTAGAAAAACATTGCAAAATCATTTAGGCATTTGGAAAATATAACTGAAACCTTAGTTTAAAGACATGTAGGAAAGAATGTTTGAATAGACATTAGTAGCTTCTCTATTTACCCCCAGCTCTCATGCCCTAAAAGTTAGCTTCAAAAATAGATTTGGAACTGAACAAGGGGTAGGCGTCACAGAAAAATGAAGCAAAATGAGAGTACAAACAAAATTCATAGGAAATGGATTAAAAGCAAAAAGAAGGCATTAGCAATCTCTACATTGGTCACTTTTAAGTCTATGGTTTCCTTAAAGTTCTAGCTGTAAATTTAAACTAGTTCAAATGTACATAAGCCATAGTTGTTGGTGTTTACCTTTACATTTTTCTCATTTCTATTTTCAATTAAGGTCTATTTTTTCTGTCTCTGTGTGTCTGTCTTTCTTTTTCTCTCTCTCATAGAGCCCAATCTCCAGAAAATAAGTCTGAACTTTATAAATAAAATACATTTCTCTGGATAGGGATAACATAACATGATGGTGAAAACCTGAATTTATAGACCCTGAATTACAACTTTGAATTGTAATTTGAATGTTGTTTACCCTAGGCCATTAATTTTATACTGCATTAATATTGGTTTATCAGGTAGTCAGCATAAATTTAAGACTGGCAAGATCATTTTTAAATACAGCTATGTTGTTCAAGGTGGTGTTGTGGATCATGTTAGAGCTGGTGTTAGGAAAATCTGGGTTCCAATCTCATGCTTGCTCTGGAGAAATCACTTATAAACATTTAGTGACTTAGGTCTAGGATTTAACTATTTAGAGACAGAGACATATTTGACCTGTGTGAATGGAAACAACACCCATGTTGGAAACTCCCCATGCTAATAAAATCAGAGCTGCTTCACTTAAATTGTTCACATAGGTTACATTTTTCTTTATGTATAAAAATGAAAAAAAGATAGTAGCTACTCATTAAAACACTCTTTATTTCTTATATTAGACATATTCAAGCTGGAAGGGTTTTAATTTATATGATCCAGAGTCTGATCCACGTCCATATGACCTTTGAGACACTGTGCATGCAAAACCAATTGTCATGTCCCGGCAGATAAATGGTCAAAGTATATGAATGCACATTTCTTTAAAAAAAATTACAAATCAAACAACCATGTGAAAATTTGCTTCAAATGACTGATAATCAAAGAAATACAAATTAAAACAACTCACCATTCACTTTATACCCAGCCAAGTGACAAAAATGACAAATAATGGAAAGCATAGTGAATGCTGGTGAAGTTGTAGAAAGATTGGCACATTTATTTAGTACTGCTAGAACCATGAATGGAAAATAAGTAGGAGTTGTGTGAAGGCTTTTTGGTTCAGAGATCACACTTTTAGACAGGGAGGCTGCAGATAGAAAGGGTTATTATTATTATGTTAATATATAATATTACATATATTTTAATATTGTTACATATTATTATGCATACAAAATTTATCATAGCACTTTTTCATTACAGTAAAGAGTTACAGATAAAGTAGATGCACACCAATCGAGGACTGGCTAACAAATTTTTGTACATAAATGTAATGAAATATGATTATTCCTTAAGAAATTATGAATATGAAAATGTGGAGAACCTGAGAAGATATATGAACTGATGTAAAATGAAGTCAGTAGAAGCTGAAAACAATAACCACAATAATGTAAAAGGATAATATAAGCCACCAAACAACGTGATAACTGTTTTCATACAGATCAAGTTTCTTTGGAGAAGAGAATGTATACTCCCCTACTTTCTTTGCAGAGGTGTATGATTTTGGATATGAAAAGTATATATGTCATCAGACAGAGCTGTTGTGGCAGTTTGTTTGTTGCTTTTATTTTCGTTTGTAGCAAGGATTTAGCTCATTCCTAGATGACCCAAATTGGGGATAATTCTATGGGGGGTGGTAACAGAGACCAGTTTCTGGGAGACGAGAGAATCATAAACCAAGGATATTACATTATGTCCTACCAGTAGTTAGTAGGAGTAGGAAGAACCTCTTCTCATTGGATGTGTCACTTCAACTGTTTGTCTGTAAATCTAGTGACTGAAGTAACAATCTGAAGTGAGCCATGGTGAAAGACTTCCATTTCTGCTTGCTGAATATCATGCTGTAAGCAGTAATGGCCTGAGGGTCACCCCTTTAGACCATGTTACCCAATAGAAGCAAGTCTGGGATTTGATCTATTCTGATTCATCATTCTCAGGTCTAGGGAAAAGGAAGGGAAGGGAAGGGAAGGGAAGGGAAGAAGCTTGATATAGGACCTACAATATGCCGGGGACTGCTGAAGCGCTTTACAAAACATTAGCTTGTTTGATCCTCATAACAACCCTGCAAAGTAGGTGCTCTTATCATACCCTTTTTACAGTTGAGCAAACTGAGGCAAACAGAGATGACCCTTGCCCAGGGTCACACAGCTCGTGTCTTAGACCAAATTTGAACGCAGGTCATCTTGACTTCAGACCCTATGCGCTCTCCACTCTACCAGCTAGCTGCCAACAGAGAGGGCAGTCCTTGTGGTCTGGCTTCCCACAGCTTCCCTGTTAGGCTAGTGTCAATATCTGACCTGCAATCCTGGAATTCAAAGTCCCTAAACCTGAGCTTCTGGGTCAGAGTCCTCACTGTTTACACCTAGAACTAAAAAGGGTAAAACAAAGCAGACCAAAATTCCAAACTCATTTCTCAGGGCTTGCTGGACTGGCAGAAGGAGAAGGTTGCCCTTAGGCCCTTTCACTTATACTATGTGATATCCATGCAGAAACCTGCTGTGAATGAAGGAGCCCTTCACACCTGGGATCTGCTAGAAAGAGACAACTATAGCTCAGTTAGGTAGATTTAAAGACTCGGGCAATCCAGTATATACAGCCCCTGGAAAGAGACCGCACCTACTCAAGTGTTAGGCCAGTGCTGAGTGTCTGTATTTGAACTAACCCTCCAACCTTAGAAAAGCAGGTTCCTGGCATCTTCTAAATGAGTGCCTCCATTTTAAGTGGTCAAGGCATTCACTAAATCTGTTCTATTTCTCTCTCCTTCCCTTCCTCCCTCTCATAAATCTTCTTATAGAGGATGGCTCTTTTGGGGATAGAGTGGGAAAGGATGTATTTGGAAATGAATGTGATTCAAAGGCAGAAGATTTCAATACATTTTTTAAAAGGAAAGAAAAAATGAAATAAATCTGTTTCCCATGCACCAATCCAGGTTCATGGAAGGAGTTTCTATGCTGGGAGTTTCCCTACACTAATAGAATTACAGATCCAGATCATATCCCCATGGCCAGAGGAAAATATCAAAGTCAGCTCAATATTTACATCACTATTAATGGATATTTTGTTAATGAATGAAATAATCATTCTTTTATAGATTGAAGATACTAGCATTTTCATAAAATGCAAAAAAATAGGTAGCATAGCAGAGAAATACTTCAAGTTTCAAATCTAAGTCTGATGTTTTTCTGTATGGAAGAAAATGCTATGACAAAAAATCTCATGTAGTGGTTAGAAATTATCACTAACTTTGGTTCTTGAGGAAGAAGCACATAGATTAGTGATACTGAGTCCCATAGGAGCTTCATAGACTTTTATTATTTTGTAAGGGCTCATCATGGGAAGGTGCTTATAGTTATGTGTCCATAAATGTATATAAACCTATGTATATGTGATATGTGTGTATATATATATATATATATGTATATATATATATATATACAAGTATATCTCTATAGCTCCATATGTGTGTGTTTATACATGGATATGCATATGCATATGTATATGTATATATACTTTTTGCTAGTAAGAGTATAACAGAATTTAATTGTCTTCAAAAATACGTGTATATATATACACATATATATAGATGTATATAGATATGTATTCATACACATGTGTGTATGTATGTATATATGCATATATATATATATATATACATGTTTATGTTTTTCTGTTGGTATTTTATTCATAGAAGATCTAGAAAATATAAGGTCAAGTGCCACTATTTATCTTTGCAACTCCAGCACCTAGTAAAGTCCCCAAAACATTTATTAGGGAGAAATGCTAGATCATATGGACACCAGTTGGTCCAAGATTAGTTTCCCATCATATAATTAATAAAAATGGTTGACCTCCTAACTTCTATCACCTTCTCCAACATTATCTGGAAGATACAACCATCACTTGATAGACCAAAGAGTTAAATCCAGCCCCCTCTGTAAAATAAAACAAATAAAAAAACCAACCACCCCACTTTTTTACGTGTGATATCTTTTTCCTCTTTGATTACTCTTTAAGTATGGCTTTTTACGCAACTGAAGTAGATTTATGGATATTTCTCATTATGGGGAGTAGAGTAGAATAATTGTCATAATCAGTAAGGAACTTATAGGACTTGATCCAGGACAATGACTTGGGAAAGGAGCCTATTTCAAAGAATAGAGGTGTGTATGGGGGTGGGGTGGGGTGGGATACCTGCTTCTTCACCAGAATAAATTTCTCCACATAGAAGAATTCTTTCCCTGAGCCTTATCTTGAAGTGTTCCATTGGTGGAATCTACTTCAGGGTCTCATTGATCACTATGGAATCCCTCTCATGGTGTTGTTTCTGTCCAATTACTTCTGGTGGAAAGTGTGTTTGGCACAACTGCAAGGAAAAACTGAAATCTTCTCTTCAATTAAATTCCTTTTCTCTAGGAAGTTGATTTTTCTATTATATTGTGTTGTCATTTTGTTCAAATGTTTTTTAGTAATTAAAAAAATATACAATAGAAAACTAAAAAAAAATGAATCTGAGATTTCTGTTCTAGGTTGACTAAAGTTCTGAAACTTTACTCATTTTTGATTGACTGAAAATGTTTGACAGATTCATTGTTTTCTTCAGCAACATATTTTCCTCAACAAATAAACCTATAAATGTATGGAATAAGTAATTTTCATTATAAATGTTAAGACTGATAGATATCTCTCAATTGCTTCCATAAAATGAATCAATAAGTTGCCAATTCATATAACTAACACCCTTAAAATCTACTTTTTCATCAAGTAAGGCATTTGGGTCTAAATTACATGAATGATTGCTTCAATTCTCCATTTTTCTTTTCAAAACTTTTTCCAGACTCCCCAGAGTTTTCTTCATCACTTTCATTATATTAACAAATGAGGAAGAGGAGTCTATGTTATCATCCAACTCCATTTACTCTAAAGTTATCTATATCCTGCATATTACTGAGTAGAAATAATGAACCTTATATATGAGCAAGCCATCAGCAAGTGCCACTCAATAAGCAAATGCTGGTCAGAATCTATTTGGAGTAAAGGAAAAAAAAAACAAACACAGTTTGAGGTAGCTTCCCCAGGAGATAATAAGGCATTGGCAAGTCCATTTTAGTCTCTTGCCCACAGTCCAACCATCCAGCCATTGGCTGACTGCCTTGATGTCTGTCTTCTGGTTTTGATCTCTTCCCCATTATTGTACAAAGTAGATCAAAACCAGGCAATACGCCATTTGGAGTCATCAGGGTTATCCTTATTCTATGAGGAAAAGAGAACAGAAAAAAAAAACTTGCCAATAATTTGGGCAAAATGTGCAAGGTTTTACATCTTTGATTGGATTTTAGCCATAGCAACATACCACCTCCACCACAGTGTTATAAAATTTGGAAACAGATATCTAACAGAAGGCTAACTGAGATTATGAAGAGACAACTGTTTGGCTCATTATAAAGTCAGATGTGTTCTTTGGCATTTGAGTGGACAGCAGAGACGTTGACATTAACACATGGCTCATTAAGAGTGAATTTGAGCTTGGCCTTTTGCTGCACTTAAAACAAAATACCTAATATACAAAAGCATCTCCTCGAAAATGCCGATACGATCTCTTAAACATACAGAGCAGTGATTGAAAATGAAGTCACCATACCTCTAGGCACTAGGCCATTAAAAGCCCAGTGCCTGTCTTAAAACTCATAAAGAAAACAATGAAACAGCAAAAGATCATGTTCATTTTATCTTTCTTGTTCCTGGTGACAAATACACTGACTTTTCTTGTCCCAGCTAACTGTTTATCATGTCGTAGGGCAAGGCAGTCTTGTAGTATCACTGTGTTGTGTCATGTTTCGAGTCTTCTATAGAAGTTAAAGGGCTAGTTATCATTTCTATTATAAATCTAGATCATAAAACTCACTTGCTTCTATTTGCATACTATTGAAACTTGAGACATCAGGCAGCCACTATATTGCGCATGTGCAGTAGAACCCTCTTTGATGTTTAAAGCAGCTTGACAATATCTATTGAAAGACAGAAGTAAGCAGTGACCAGCTATTACCAAGAATGGCTTAAACCACTTAGAGTGTTAATCTCCTTTTCATTATTTAGCCATGTATTTTTTGAGCTGGAAATGACCTTAGAGGTCACTTGTTCGCTTGCTCAATTGTCACTTGTTCACTTGCTCCAGCTTGTTCATTTATGGGCAAAGTGTGACTTTTGGAACCCTGATTGACAACCAATTGGATATGTATTCTTTTTAGTTTCAATAGGAAACTGAGACTCAGAAAGTTTAAGAGTCTTCACCAAGGTCACAGAAGTAATGAGCTGTGGAAGCAGAATTTGAACCCAAGTCCTCTGATTCCATCTCCAGTAATTTTTTCTGCTATGCCAAGCTAAATTATATCCATTGGCTTTAAATATTTTCTATTTAGTACAACTGAAGTCAAAGAATTTCATCGTAAAAAAGAATCAAGTTATTACGGACATTTAATTTGATGGCTATTTAACTATACCTTATTTTGGTGATACTCTGAAATGGAAATGCAAAAATAAAGACTGGTTCATAATTTGTTTATATCACAAACATAATTTTTCACAAAGTCACTTGAAAGAAATTGCTTATTCTATACATTTAGAGGTTTAATTGTTGAGGCAAATAGGTTGTCGAAGAAATCAGGACATCAGTCAGACTTTTCACAGTCAGACAGAAATAACTAAATAAGCCTCAGTAATGCTAGAATAGATATCCCAGACTCAATTTTTTAAAATAGGTTTTATAAAATTTAAGATAATTAAAAAAGAAAACTACCACAAAAAATGTTTGAACAAAGGAAATAACAACAGAATAATAGAGAAATCAAATTCCTAGAAGCAAGAGAGTTCAGTATTAAATTTGAAATGCTATCCTTAACTCCCTTGGTGCTCAACACACTAGGTGTTTCTGAACAAGGAGTGATATTACATACTGTGTATGATGCAAACCTAGTTCAAAGGAAGGTTAACCAAGTACAAGATGGCCTTTTTACTTCTCAAGTCATGGAGTTAGTAAAGAACAATTTAAAATTTGGGTCAATTTTTCTTATTCTTTTGCTATATTCCAGTTTCTAATGTCGTGTTGACATTTATTCAAAGAAATTAAATTGAGCCTAAAGGAAAGCAAAAAAGTCCCCAATTTATTCAGAAGAGAGTTGTATCCCCAAAGTTTATATATGCCAAATTTCACATTCATTTTCCAGTATAAATAGCACTACAATTTGTGGTTACAGTATCAGGTCAGCATATAAAACTAATAGCACACCTCTACTTAAGACTCATTCTGATGCCTCACTGTAGAAAGATGACCTTGTGTGTTCAAAGACTGTGCAAGAAAAGTGAAAGGTCTGCCAGATCTTACCCAAGCTGGAAAGACTTCAAGTACCGGCCCAGCATGTGGCCCCAGCAACTGACTGTGTGTCTGTTAGAGGAGAAATAGCCAAGCAGAGTTCCTAGGGGATTATCACCAAAAGGGTGGCCACCAGGTGATGATTTATTTCAATCACAACTCATGAGGATTGTAGAAGTGTTGTAATCTATGCCTAGGGAAGGAATACCCATATGGTGTCTCAGTTTGTCAATGTTTATTTTGGTTCCTAGAATCAAAAGTCATAAACAGGCTTGCCTTGAAATCCCCAAAACATTAATGAGGGATAACACACACACAGGCATACATATATAACATTGCTAATACACTGCTGTATGTGATATTTATACATATGATATATGTATATGCAAAATGAATAACATATTAGGCATATTACATCAATGTGTACAGACATTTATATACAAATACATATTTAGTATTCCTAATAAATGTTTTATATATCAGATATGTATATATTCACACATTTACTCACAGACACACTCATGCGTGCGCACATGCATATGACAGAAACATATAGGAGTAAGTGTATGAATACATGGATGTATAGATATATTAAATAAATAGGTTTATAATACTCAGTGTCCAAGAATTCTGAGCTTGTTGATCTGACGTAATTGGATCAATGGGGTGATTGCAAATAGGCATTTTCTTTCCTTTTTCTTTGGCTGGGCCCTATCTCTGAAAGTTCATTTAATCAACTGATTTTGCCCTCAGGTAAAGTAACTGACTGGACCTGATATTTCTTTATAACAATGAAGACTGGCACTTTCTCTGAAAATTACAGTTTTGAAGTGCTATCTAGAGTGCTGAGATGTAAAATGACTTATATGCATTCAGAGAGGTAGTCTATGTGTCAGAGACTGGACTTGAATATAGGTCATCTTGGCCCCAGAGCCAGCCACCTACCCATCACAACACATGACTTCTTTACAATAATGCAAGGAATTGTATCAACAAATGTTTATAGGTAAAGCACACTGTTTGAAAAGAATAATTCAACGTTGCCAATGACCTCCAGGAAGGCTACTAGAACTTAGTTTCATAATGGCCTGGCAAAGGTCTATTCTACACCACACAAGTCCTTTAGATTCACTGATATCAAGTTGAATATATCACCAGACACAGAGAAACTAGAATGCAAGGGATTTGAATAGGAATCTCAGCCTAAGATTATCTGAGGAACTCCCTACCCTGTATGGAAAGTGCAAGAGCATCGCTTTTTCCCTGTCACATGAGCAGTATAATTTCAGTGCCATTGAAGCTTCTTTGTGTTGATTGAAAATTATACGACTTTTCATTTAATCAGTTCAAGAATTTATTGAGCCTACTATGTGCCAGTCACTGTGCTAGGCTCTGGGGATAAAAATATAAAGAACAAAACAATCCATGAATGCTTCATTGTAGTGGATCCCACTACCAATGTAAGTCAGCCCCTTTTAAAAAACACTAAAAATTTAATCATCTTAGATAGTTGCCTAAAGCGTGGAGTTCAATGACTCCTCAAGAATCATATAGCCAGCCTAAGCAAGAGACAAAGAATTGAGGGAACAATCTGGTTGGTCCTACGCAGAATACAGGTGGGTAATGTATAATGAAGTTGAAAATGCATGCTAAGGCTTGGCTGTAAAGGACTTTAAAAGCAAAACAAAAGAGTTAATATTTTATCTTAAAAAGGGAGCCACAGGAGAAACTCAATGGCAGAGTTGCCAGAATTTTGCTTAAGGAAAATCAATATGGCAAAAATATGGGGTTGTTCTTGAGTGGGAGAGAGAAGAAACAGGAAACTAATTAGGAGGCCAATGCAATCATCTAAGTATGAGATGATGAAGGCCTGAATTTAGGTGGTAGCTGTGTGACAAGAGAAAAGGGGTTAGAGACAAGAGATGTTATGGATGAAAAAATTGGAACCTAATTGGATATGTGAGATGAGGGAGAATAAGGTGTTAATGCAAGACCAAACATTTAAACCTGGGGGAATGGAAGAAAAGTGATATTTGCCTGAAGTAAGGAAGTTTGAAGGTGTGTATTTTGGGGAAAAGAGAATTAATTATGCTTCAGACATTTCCAATTTGAGAAGTATCTCTGGGTTATCCAATTTGAAATGACTATTAAGCTAGGTGGCACAGTTGATAGAGCACCAGGCCTGGAGTCAAGAAGACCTGAGTTCAAATCCAGACTCACTTAACAACTTTGTGACCCTGAGTAAGTCACTCGACCTTGTTTGCCTCAGTTACCTCATCTGCAAAATGAGCTTGAGAAGGAAATGAAAAACCATCCCAGTATATTTGCCAAAAAAACCCAGAAAAGTATAAACAAACTCATAATTGTCAGAAAGAGTCAGACATGACTGTGACTGAAACAAAAAACTGAACAGTAACAAAATTAAGCAACTGGATACATAGAATTCAAGCTCAGAGGAAAGTCTACGACTATATGTATGTTTTTATAAATAGAGATAATAACTCTAAATAATAATTAAAATCAAAAGAGCGATTAGGTTACCAAGAGAGAAACAGTGAATGAGAAGTGGTTGATAATGTCTCTCTCCCTCCCTCCCTCTGTCTCTCTCCCCTCTCTCTCTCTCTCTCTCTGTCTCTCTCCCCTCTCTCTCCCTCTCCCCCCCCGTCTCTCTCTCTCTCTGTCTCTCTCTCTGTCTCTCTCTCTCTGTCTCTCATAATACTATAGTTCAACATTGATACTTGGACTGATATACAACAGTATGAGAATAGTATTGACAAGGGATTTACATGTTGCAAGTTTGTCTCCCACATGTATCAATGGGGTGTCATGTGGCTCGAAGGGAAGCAAAATAAGATGCCTCTAGCTTTTTTTTCCCTACGCTTCTTCAAGGGAGACTTTACATTTTGACACGAGGGGAAGCAGGAAATTGGGCCAGAAGTTTGGCCACTGTTCTCCCAAGAAAGAAGAGGGTACTGGACTAGAATTATAGCTACCTGCTTCCTTGAATATTGTTAGTCTAACAGTTTCACAATTCAGGCTAAGTCTCTGATTACTAGTCATTAGCAGGCCAAAAAGGACCCCAAGCTTTATATGAAAGACTTGACTCTCTTCCCATTGAATGCTATTTCCACAATGAACATACAAGGAGTAGCAAAGAAACCCATTTACCCACCTTGATAGTAGAACAGAAATCAGAGAAAGTCTACATAGGACAATATATGCCAGACAATACAGACTAAAAGAACTATCTCATGGGGAGTAAAGTCACTCATCTTAATCAAGAGGGAGGGTCCTAGATCTCACCGAAGAGGAAATTCCCCAAACTGTCTAATTTAGTAAGCTAAGGATAGGGGCTTGATGGAGACTTCAAGTTCTTCTCATGTTGGTTTCTTTCCAAAATCTTATTTTTCTTTCAACAACCTGAATTGGGGCTTTCATCATACATCTTCTCTCTGGGATCTGGAAGCCAGAAGCTCCCAAAGAGACCAAGAAAATTCAAGAGCTTGAAGTGACCAAACCTCTCCACTTTTCCATTTCTTGCCAACTCTGCACCACTCCTCACACAGGCACAGGGCATTGATCTCCATCATTGAGAAGAGATTACCATAACAATGGTTTTTTGGAACTTGAGTTGTATGTGTACGTAAATATACACACATACACTTTTGTACGTGTGTTTATTTAAGTATGTATATGGGTATGGATATGGATATTCATACTGTAAGAGCAAGCAAAGTGGGACTTTTTGCTGTTTTTTTTTTCCTTTTGGAGTGCTTCTCAGCACTAAGGCAATCAAGTGCCTTTGAGTCTTGCCTTTCTTTGAATGAAAATTCTTTGATTGAATCAAGACTCCTTGATGACATGCTTAAGTCACAAGAAAGCCTAAGTCACATGAGTTTGAGTAACATGGTTGTGATGCCCTCTGTGGGTTGACTCTGAAGAAGTATATATATATATATATATATATATATATATATTCTGAGGTTAGAATTTTGCTTTGGGGGATCACTCATTGGAAGACTGCTTGTGTGATTTGGCCAGATGAGACTCTGGGTAGCCGTTAAGGAGCCCTCCAGCTTTGAAGGCCCAGATGTTGGTGCTTTTCTCTCTCTGGTAACTATGTATGTATTGCTATGGTCAGACAGTTAGAAGCTTGTCTGTTGATTTGTGTAATTTTCTCTGTTTGTAGTTTCTGTTTGTATTTGCTCTGAAGTTCAGGGTGCTGATGTTTTCCCCTGAACTAAGTAAATGATATATGTATGTTTAATTAAAGTAAGATTGTTAATCCCTTAAAGTTTCTTTCCTTTAGAAAAGCAGATCAAAGAACCTGTGCTAGCAGCCCTTATGTGTGCTGGTGTTATTGGCCTTATACCTCCACAGAAGCTGCAAGTAACATTATTGTTACACATACGTATGTGCAGGTATGTATTTGTGTATGCATATGTACACACACACATCTGTATATAGCTCTGCCATCTTGTAAAAATCCTTCAAAACTGATCAGTCATTTAGAATCTAATCCCTATAGATTTGCTTGTTGCAAACTGAGGTCATGAATTATCCAGTGTCCCACTACTGGCATATATCAGATTAAGTATTCAAATACTTCAAAATCTTCCTAGGTAAGAACATCAGGTCATGCTGCCTCTCTAGAAAAATAACAGAAAACAGAAAATTCATATATTCATTTTCAACTTGGTTTCTTCTTTTACATATTTTTAAATAAAAAATTGTCAAAGAATGGAGAAATTATTTATTCTATTTTCTTTGTATAACATTGGCATAATGAAGACATTCTAATACTGTACTAAATTTATTTTTAATTATTCCAAAAATATGCCACAGGTTTTTATATTTACTAAAACCATAACATTATATAAAGTCATGTGATATTTTACAACAATGGACATCAGGACTTGAACATATATAGAATCATTCCTCTGGGTCACACTTCAATTACTCACAGATCACAGATATTTTTAAAGGCAAAGACTAGGGGGAATAACATACCCATGCACTCATATGTGTGTGAGTTGTTTGCATTTTTCAGGCTTTGGACCTATGATTTCACCATTTTTTTTCTTTGTACACTGGGATCTATACATACGGTTTTGAAGAATAAGGAAAATAGATTTGATTTGTAGAGGTAAAAAATGGACAGCTTTACCATGTTTATTCAATCAACAAACAAGATTTAAAAATTTTCTATCTATATCTGTCTGTCTGTCTGTCTGTCTCTATCTGTCTGTCTATCTATCTATCTATCACATTTACCATGTGTCAGGTACTTGCTAAAGAATAGGGATCTGAAGAAATGGAAAAAAAAGCTCTCTGAAATGCTTACAGTCTAATGGGTGAACCAATATGTAAATAATCAAATAGATACGCATTACTTACAGAGTTGGTGGAAGGAATACTTATAGGATTGGTCAGTCAATTAACAGGAATTTATTAAGGAAGCCAAGGATACTAAAAACTGGAAAGTAAGTGGGAAAGCTTTGAAGCATGAAAGGAATAGGAGATAGAGTATGGTGTGAAATCAATAACAAGTAGGCTATTATGGCAGTGCATAGAGTCTGGAAAGGAAGAAAGAGATTGTGAAGGACTTTAAAAGTGCAACAAAGAGACTTATATTTAATTTGGGGGGAAATAGGGAGCTGATTGAAGTTATTAAGTAAGGTGGTGGCATGATCAGACCTATCCTTCAAGAAAATCACTTTGACAAATGTGTGCAAAATTGATGAATTGTGAGAGACTGGAGGCAAAGAGACCAAGTAGAAGACAACTGCAATAGTCCAGATGAGAGGTGATGGCCTGAATGAAAGAGGTGTTATGAGGGTAGAAAAAGTTTGGCCACTGAACAGATTGGAGGGGAATATGTTAGTGAAGAGGTGAAGATTACCAAGTTTGCCAGTCTGAGTGGCTGGGAGAATAGTGGCAATCCTGACAGTAATAGAGAAGTTTGGAAGAGGAGAAGGTGTATGAGCATTCTTTTCTTGCAAGATCAAAGGTATTTCAATATTATGAAATACAGGCTTAGTTTCTGTGCTTCATAGATATATGCAGAAACATAACTATTTTTGTTTCAATTCAAAACAACATTTATTAACAATCATCTACTATGTTCAAGGCCTTCCATTGGGTGCTAGTTATACAAAGACAAAAACAAAATAGCCATTTCCTTCAAGGATGATTCTCATTCTACTGAGAGGGATAAAATAGGTAAACATGACATATATACAGAAGAGTATATGAAACAATTTCAAAAAGGGATTTTGAAATAATAGCTGCTAAAATTTAGTTGTCTTTTGAGATTTGCACTTTTTCCCCTTGATTTGCTTGACTGAATTGAAACAGAATAAAGTTGTTTTTTTCTAAACAGGAGAAAGCATTAAGACCTAATCACATATCTCATAGTTAGATAAACTTTCTGTTTTCCTTTATCTACATTAAATGAAAATAGGTTTAGGCTAAGAGAGTGAACAAGTAGTTTAAAAGAATTAATCAGAACAAAGCATCAAAATTTCTTAGGAAATTATTCTCTGTACATAATGTAGTAACTAATAGTAAATAGATATACAAATAAATGGGCTTGGGTGCTTTTGTATGAGTTATCTCCCTCTTATTAATCTGTTCTTTAAACGTATTAGATAAGATCTAGTTAGAAGGGAGCTCTCAGTTCCATCAAGCCATAAAGCTTTGAGATGAACATTGTCTATAGGCCAGCCAACAAGTATTTATTAATCTTTCAATATATTCCAGGCACTGTGAGAGGTGCTGGTGATATATATATATATATATACATATATATATATATATATATATATACACATACATACATACATACAATATATATAAGTGATCCAAAGAGAATACATAAAGGGTAAAATCAGAGGGTTAGGCACTAAAGCTGAATCTTGAAGGAAAAAAGATAATGTATGAGGCAAAGGTGCAGATTTTCAGTCCCCTTTCAACCATCCCTTCAGCCATTAAAGACAGCCGTACATGAAACACAGCATGGAGATGGGAGACATAGTATTATGTGTGAGGAACAGCCAAAAGTCCAGTATGATTGAACCATAGAATTCATGGTAGAGATTAAAATGTAAAAAAAAGACTGAAAGGATCAGACTGGCCCAGGTTGTGAAAAACCTTACATGACAAACAAAGGATTTCTAATTTGATTCAAGAGGCAATAAGGAGACATTGGAGTTTAATTAGTAGGAGGGTGGAGGTGGTGGTGAATATTTATTATATGATTAGACATTCAATTAAAAAAATCACTTTTATGACTGAGTTGAAGATGGATTAGAGTGGGAAGAGACGTGAAGCAGGAACACCATTTAGGAGACTAGGACAATATTCTAGGTGAGATTTTAAGAAACCCAAAATAAGAGAGAAGCCTATGAGAATGGTGAGAAGAGAAGATATTCAAGACATGGACTAGAAAAAGTAGAGTTGGCAATTTCTTAGTTATGTGGAATTGGTGATGGTGAAGAATTAAAAAAAGATGCTGATGCAGAGAACCTGGTTTACTAGAAGAATGATGTTACACTACAGAAAAATAGGAAATTTAAGAAGATAAGTAGGTAAAAGGGAGACAAAAGGTTATGTTTTGGATATGCTAATTTTGAGCTGCTTGTAGGGCATCCAATTACAAATTTCCAGTAGCCAATAGGTGATACAAAACTCAAGAAAGAGAATAGAGTTGACTCTTTATGAGTCATCTGATAGAATTTGGTTATAATATTCTCAATATGATAGGAGGGTCATGAAGAGTTAGCTATGACAGAACAACACATGTATGTAAAGCAATGTGACATAGAAGACAGAAGGGCTGACCAAGGAGTCAAGAAAGTCTGGTCTTAAGTTCTGCCCCTGACACATATTATTTGTGTGAACCTGAACAAATTGATGAAGCTCTCAGTATTCAAATCAACTCTTGAAGACTAAGTTACAGAAGAGTTAGCGGAAGGAATTGCCACAGCAGATGTAGGTAGATATGCCAACACATACCCATGTATGTGTGTGCGTGCACATACATGTGCACACACACACGACATATACCATAATATATAGATGTAGCTGACTTCAGAGAGTCAGCAAGACCTGATGTCCAATGTCTTCCTTTTAACTGAGAATTGCTGTTCAAGTCAAACATCTTGGTGAAATATTTCTGGTAATACTCTAATAATATGAGGTTGTACAATGGACTCTGATTTTTCACTGGTAGAAGAAGAAGTGTTTTTACCACTAGGAGTTTCTTATCATGATTAAATTGGAGCTTTAGATCAAATAATGAGAGAGAAAGAGAGAGAGAGAGAGAGAGAAAGAGAGAGAGAGAGAGACAGAGAGAGAGGGAGAGAGAGAGAGAGAGAGAGAGAGAGAGAGAGAGAGAGAGAGAGGGAGGGAGGGAGGGAGAGAGAGATGGTGATTGGACCTATGATAGGCAATTTTCAGATAAGGAAATTTTACCAACACACGTCCTAATTTGTCTTCCATTTAGAGTGTTAGAAAGTTGCTTCTGTCCATATTTCAACAGTGTGGCTACTTGTCCCATGCACACTATCTGTGTCCCTTACAGTCACATAGCTACAACATGTCTGAGGCTGAGTTCGAATTCAGATCTTCCCAACTCTAGGCCTAGTGCTCTATCCATTAAGCTAGCTAGCTGCCTCTTACACACATATATAGATGGACATACGACAAATGTGTTGAAATAAACAATATACTGTCACTTACTGGGAGAAGCTTGACTCAGTTTTTGGCATGATAGAAAAGAGAATAAAATCCTTTGGTGGAAAGTATCAGTCAGAACAGTACAGAATAGAAAAGAATGGATTCAAATGAGTTCACTCACTTGGTAAACCTGAAAGCATTTGGTTTATCATATGAAAATGGCAAATGGCACTCGTTTATGCTTCAGAAAGTTTGTGCTTCAATTCATGGCTAGTGTATTATGATTCTTTCCATTTTTATACTCTGAGTAATTTAACTTGTGGCTTTTTAAAAAATGATCCTATAATGAACATTTCAGAAAGGCCGAGGTTTGTTAAAAACACCAGTTTGTTGCCGCTGTTGCCAGTATTACGATTTCTTTGTTTTAAAAGAGACTAAAGGAACATGACAGAGGTGGGGAGGAGAACAACGTAAAGAGAAAAAGATGTGTGCTATTATCCTCACTTTATTATAACAATAGTTCACATTTATGTAGTACCTTCATAATGTGGAAAACTCTTTGTCCAAGAGACACATGCTGTGTAACCTTGACAACGATTCCTAAGCCACTATTTCCTCATCTGTAAAA
The DNA here is from genome assembly GCF_011100635.1 of Trichosurus vulpecula. Lineage (NCBI taxonomy): Eukaryota > Metazoa > Chordata > Mammalia > Diprotodontia > Phalangeridae > Trichosurus > Trichosurus vulpecula. Next base: position 261,517,042 of record NC_050580.1, on the reverse strand, counting down.
TGGAAACAAAGGTGGTCTAAAGTATCTGTGAAAGTGAAAGCATCATGGTGCCATATATAGTAGGATATAAGTGAAACTGGTAAATAGGTCACACTGAACATTGGAGTATTAAAATATCAGTCAACCTATTCTTTCAGCAGCTTTCCTGCTGCTTCAGAAGCTATTAAAGGACAGTTCCCAACATACAGTGACATTCTAGGGACTAGATATAAGATGGGGGAGGGCACCATTGATTCTTTCCACTTGCCTTGGGCAAGAATGGAGCAGAAAGGATCTTTCTGCCTCTTAGCAGGAGAGAACACTCTGCTGCTGGAGTGACAGGACACCTGGAGACTAGTTTTACCAGCCATGACTAAAAGAAGAGAACAAGATTTCTCTTCCTTCTTCTGGCCGCAGCTCAACGGGTGAACTTTTTTCATATTTGAACCACCAACCTTCACCAGCACTCTGCTATGCTAGTCTACTGGATGTATAAGCTAGAATTCAATTTGTCAGAAAGATGTTTGAACTTGAAGCATTCCATTATAAACTATTCAATAATTTTAAGTCCTAGAGCAGACATTTTGTCTCTAATCCAAGGATCCCCAGCATAAAGAGGCTTAGGTCAGATTGGCTGCAGTGGGGTGAATTATTTGGGTGGGGTGGGGGGGCAACTGTTGAAGGTCAACAACCAAATCATGAGGTTGAGATCTGTATCAGTAGAGGGAGTACCCATAGCAATTAAATGATAAATTTCTGGAATAATTAACTATGCAATATAATGGCATGTATGTATTTATCTGTATATTTTATATATTCAGATACATACATAGTGTATTTGTCTGGAACTGTGTGTGTATATATACACATAAATATAGACAAAATTATGTGTATATGTATATACACACACATATATATATATACATATACAACATATTATATAATGATATTAAAATATATGTTACAAAAATATAATAATAGTATGTATATATGTATGTATGAATGTATGTATATTTGTCTGGACCCATAACTGCCTTGGTATAAGGAGCTTCCTAGTGAAGAGATTCCCTCTGCCAATGCATATCAGTCATTGGTTTGCAACATATAGTCTTAGAAAGCTGTTTGGGGGCATCAAGAGCTTGAGTCCAGGTCACACAGCCCGTACAAAACACAGAGGAGACATGAATGGAGGTGGATCTCTATTCTCTAGTGCAGGCTCTCTATTGCTTTCAGGATGTGAACTCTTTTGAAAGAGTAGCTGTCTTGCCATTGGGATAGAGAAATGGATTGTGGTCAGAAGAACATGTTTTCAATACCAGCTCCGTGACCTTGTGCAAACACTTAACTTTGCTAAATCTCAGTTTACTCACATTTGAAATGATGAGACAAACTGACTGTTCTCTAAGGTTCCTTTCAGCTGTAAATCTTTTGATCCTGTGACAGAAAAACCCAACAACCTAAAATGGCCAGCTAAGAAGATATAATAAAATATTTTATACTATGGTACTATAGATTTTTAAAGTCTGTAGTTACATCTCTCCTTCACTAATGTATATCAACATTTTGTAGGAGTTAGAGACTTCCAAAAATGCTCTATAAAAACTTCATTACCATGTATATAATCTGGTCAACTAAGAGTAAACATTAAGATATATATTTATGCAATCAATCAATAAAATTTGTATAAACATGTCCAAACAATATTTTGTAAGCAATAATTACTGTCTGGGCTACTTACTCAAACAAATTATAAAGGACTATTTATTCCATCCTACTGAGTTCCTCTCCATTATTTAATGACACAAAGGCTATAACCAATGCAAATGGCAGAGGCTCTTTGTCTCTAAGTGAGGATTTAACTACAAATCTCATCTAATTGGGCATAAACACCTTGAGGGACCATGAAAGGTTTCCTGGAACTGAATTTTGAAGGAAGAGAGGGTTCTGAAATGTGGAGGTGAGGGGGAAGAGCATGCCAGAAGTGGAGGACCACTTGTGGGCTGGATATGGAATTCTATTAACTGAAAATAATTATAAGCCCTCCTTGGTTGGAATAGGGAAAGAGCCAAAAAGAAAAAAAACATTAAAAACTTAAATGGAAGTCAGATTATGATGGGTTTCAAATGTCAGGCTGAGTGAGGATTTTGTGTTTTATCCTTGTGTTTGTCCTTCATTCTCAAAGAGGACCATGATATCAGGGAAATGATGACCTGACTTGCAGTTGACTTTGATTTAAGTTGGGGACTGCTGTGCAAGGTCACCAGCCTCACTTTCTCCTCCAGAGCCATCTGGGTCCAGTGGCCTGGTATTCACCAGGATGAATGGAGATGGCCCACGATGCATTGGGAGACACTGGCCCTTCCAGGCTAAGGTCTTTTCAGGTTCTCACTTTTCAGTCTATAGGCCTCTTTAAGAAGTTAATCAAGGGAACTAGCTCTAGAGGAAAGAAGCCTTTTCAGAGTTGACGTAAGAACATGGTTTGTTTTAGAGGTATAAAAAGATTGACCTTGAATTTTTTATCTATATCAAGGATATGTGATCCTTAATAACTGAATCCCCCTAAAACTATGAAGCTATGATTATTGGAACTTGCTGTTAGAACTCATGGGATTGTAATTGGTATTATTTTGAGTCTGATTCCAGGTCTGATTCTAGGTATCATCAAGGAATCCTATTAAGCCAATAATCCATGACATCAGTAACCCTATGGTGTTGACATCCATGAACTATAGGTGAAGTTCTCATGGGAAAGGGTGGGAGAATGACATCTTGGCATGGGCTGTGGTAAAATTCCTCTGACTCAATTTGTTTAGTATGACATTTCCTCTTGAATGAAAAATACCCCACCTTTTAAGACTAACTCACTACAATTGGCTATCCATATGACTTCACCTTGGAACTGACATGAAGTTAGAGAAGTATTTTCTCCTAGTGTATAATGTCTCTGTTTACTTTCTAGGGCAAATTTCTATAGTCATTGCAGGTTATCAGAATAACAACAACATTAAATCTTGATTCCTTAAGTTAATACTGGAGTACATCCAAGCTATTATAATAAAATACAGATATAAGACTTGAGCTATTTAGCCTAAAACTTTAGTTCTTCCTAAAATTAATATGAGGATAGTTGGGCATTGATGGAACAGTTTATGGGACCAAACAGTTGTTCTATTAATCATTAAGCCTAAAACATCTTCAGGCTTGGTTTGAAGAAAAGGATGTTAGGATATCTAGTATTGTCTAAATGGGGAAAGCCAATTTTATTTGGATTTATTATTACCACCTAGGTATTGAGCATGTCTTGAAAGGTGAATGTGTTTTATTATAAATAACTAATTTACTCTGCACTGTCTTGAAACTGACTACTCAGTGTATTTAAATATCCCATCCCAGAACTTTTTGTTACAAATGAAATTATTTTAGCAACTTTTTAAAATATATTTTTTATTTTTAGTTTACAGTACTCACTTCTACAAGTTTTTGAGTTCCAAATTTTCTTCCCCTCCCTCTTCTCCCTTCTCCCTACCCAAGATGGCATGCCCAATATAGGTTCTATATATACTTTCACAATAAATTTATTTGCACAATACTCAAGTTGTAAAGAAGAATTCTAACCAATGGAATGAACCATGACAAATTGAAATGTACAGGCCCTTAGAAGTATCTCTGAAAACAGCTGCACAAAACTCCTGAAGTTTGGGACAGGCCACCCTACACACTGGAAACACAATCTTATCTTAACAAAGCATTACAAAGTCAAGTATTCGGCTGGGAAAATGAGCAAACAGAGTAAAAACTCAGGCTATAGAATCTTACTTTGGAGACAAAGAAGATCAAAACACATCCAGAAGACTCAAAAGTAAAAGCTCTTACATGCAAATCCTGCAAGAAAAATATGAATTGGTTACAGGCCATGGAGGAGCTCAAAAAGGATTTTGAAAATCAAGTAAGAGAAGTAGAGGAAAATTGGGAGGAGAAATGAGAGTGATGCAAAGAAATCATGAAAAATGAGTCAACAGCTTCCTAAAGGAGGTCCCTGAAAATACTGAAGAAAGTAACATTCTAAAAAATAGACTAACCCAAATGGCAAAAGAGGTCCAAAAAGCCATTAAGGAGAAGAATGCCTTAAAAAAGAGAATTGGCCAAATGCAGCAGGAGGTCCAAAAGCTCACTGATGAAAATAGTTCCATAAAAGTTAAATTGGAACAAAATTAAGAAATTATAAAACAGAGCTAAAAGAATGAAAAATAGAAGGCAATGTGAAATATCTCACTGGAAAAATGACTGACCTGGAAAAAGTTTCCAGGAGAGATGATTTAAAAATTATTGGACTACCTGAAAGCCATAATCAAAGAAGAGCCTGCACATCATTTTTCAAGAAATTATCAAGGAAAACTGTCCTGATATTTGAGAACCAGAGGGGAAAATAGAAATTGAAAGAATCCATTGATCACCTTGTCAAAGAGATCCCAAAAGGAAAGCTCCTGGAAATGTTGTAGCTAAATTCCAGAGTTTCCAGGTCAAGGAAAAAATAAAACAATTTGAGTATTGTGGAAACACAATTATGATAACACAAGATCTAGCAGCTTCTGCATTAAAGGATCAGAGGGGTTGGGCTATGATATTCCAGAGGTCAAAGGAGCTATGATTAAAACCAATAATCACTTACCCAGCAAAACTGAGTATAATGCTTCAGGGGAAAAAGTGGGCATTCAATGAAATAGAGGATTTTCAAGTATTCTTGATGAAAAGACCAGAGTTGAATAGCAAATTTGACTTTCAAATACAAGAATCAAGAGAAACATGAAAAGGTAAACAGGAAAGAGAAATCATAAGGGACTTGTTAAAGTTGAACTGTTTACGTTCCTACATGGAAAGATGATATTTGTAACTCATGAGACCTTTCTCAGTATTAGGGTACCTGGAGGGAAAATACATATACACACACATACACATACACACACACACACACACACACATATACATATATATATATATATATATATATATATACATACACATACACACACATATGTGTGTATGTATATATATATATGTAGATAGATACAGATAGATAAAGATATAGATATATAGATATAGACAGAATGCACAGGGTGAGTTGAATATGAAGGGATGAGATCTAAAAAATAAAATTAAGGAGTGACAGAAGCATATATTTGGAGAAGGAGAAAGGGAGAGATAGAATGGGGTAAATTATCTCACATAAAAGAGGAAAGAAAAAGCTTTTACAATGGAGCGGAAGAGGGGGGAAGTGAGAGGGAATGAATGAACCTTACTCTCATTGGATTTGGCTTAAGGAGGGTATACCATACACACTCAATTGGGTATCTTACCCTGCAGGAAAGTAGGGGGAAGGGGATAAGGGGGTATGATAGAAGGGAGGACAGATCGGGGGAGGAGGTAATCAAAAGCAAACACTTTTGAATACGGACAGGCTCAAGAGAGAAAATTGAATAAAGTGGGACAGTATAGGAGGGAGCAAAATATAGTTAGCCTTTCACAACATGAGTACTGTGAAAGGGTTTTACATAATGATACGCATGTGGCCTATGTTGAATTGTTAGCCTTCTCAGTGAGGGTGGGTGGGGAGGGTGGAAGGGAGAGAATGTGGAACTCAAGGTTTTAAAAACGAATGTTAAAAATTGTTTTTACAAGCAAATGGGAAATAAGATATACAGGCAATGGGGTATAGAAATCTATCTTGACCTCTAAGAAAGTACGGTAGAAGGGGACAAGAGAGTGCAGGATGGGGTGATAGAAAGGATGGCAGACTGGGGGAAGGGTCAAATAGAATGCATGTCATGTTGGGGTGGGAGGGAGGGGAGAAATGGGGAGAAAATTTGAAACTCAAAATCTTGAGGAAATGAATGTTGAAAACTGAAAATAAACTTAAAAATAAAATATTTTTTAAATTTTTTTTATTTTATTTATTTATTTTTAGTTTACAACACACAGTTCTACATAATTTTGAGTTCCAGATTTTCTCCCCTCCCTCCCCAAGACGGCATGGAATCTCATATAACTACCATGTATAACTTTGCATTTAATTAATTTATACACTAGTCAAGTTGTGGAGGAGAATTATGACCACCGAAATGAATCATGAGAAAGAAGAAAGAGAACCTCCCCCAAAAAAACTCAAAAACAAAAGAGAAGAAAAAAACGGGGAAAAGAGACGAGCATGAAGTGTGCCTCAATCTGCATTCAAACTTCATAGTTCTTTCTCTGGATGTAGATAGCATTCTCCATTGTGAGTCCTTTGGAGTTGTCTTTGTACCTTGTGTTGCTGAGAAGAGTGAAGTCTGTCAGGGTTGGTCCTCACGGAATCCATATATCTGTGGCTGTGCACAACGTTCTCCTGGCTCTGCTCCACTCACTCAGCATTATGTTGCGTAGGTTTTTCCAGGTTGTTATGAAGTCCGTATCATCCCCATTTCTTATGGCACAATAGTATTCCATTACCTTCATACACCACAGGTTGTTCAGCCATTCCCCAATTGATGGGCATCCCTTTGATTTCCAATTCTTGGCTACCACACAAAGAGCTGCTATAAATAACCTTGTACATATGGGTCCTTTTCCCGCTTGTGTGATTTCTTTGGGATACAACCCTAGAAGTGGTATTGCTGGGTCAAAGGGTAGGAACATTTCTATAGCCCTTTGGGCATAGTTCCAAACTGCTCTCCAAAATGGCTGGATCAGCTCACAGCTCCACCAGCAATGTAACAATGTTCCACTTTTTCCACAACCTCTCCAGCATTTATCATTTTCCTGTTTTGTTACTTTAGCCAATTGACAGGAGAGATGTGATATTTAAGAGTTCTTTTGATTTGCATTTCTCTAATCAGCAGTGATTTAGAGCATTTTTTCATATGCCTATAGACAGCTTTAATTTCTTCCTCTGAAAACTGCCTGTTCATATCCTTTGACCATTTCTCAATTGGGGAATGGCTTGTATTCCTATATATTTGGCTCACTGCCCTGTATATTTTAGAAATGAGGCCTTTATCAGAGATACTACTTGTAAAGATTTTCTCCAAGTTTTCTGCTTTCCTCCTAATTTTTGTTGCATTGGCTTTTTCTGTACAAAAACATTTCAATTTGACATAATCAAAATTATCCATTTTGCATTTTGTAATGCTCTCTATCTCTTATTGGGTCATGAATTCTTTTCTTTTCCATAAATCTGATAAGTAAACTATTCCTTGCTCTCCCAAATTACTTATAGTATCAGCCTTTAATCCTAAATCATGAACCCATTTTGACTTTGTTTTGGTATATGGTGTAAGATATTGGTCTATGCCCAGTTTCTGTCCTACCATTTTCCAATTTTCCCAACAGTTTTTGTGAAATAGTGAATTATTCGCCCAGAAGCTGGCCTCTTTTGGGGTATCAAAGAGTAGATTGCTATAGTTGTTGACTTCTCCATCTTGTATTCCTATCCTATTCCACTGATTCGTGCCTCTGTTTCTTAGCCACTACCAGGTAGTTTTGATGACTGCTGCTCTGTAGTACAGTTTACTATCTGGTATGGCTAGGCCACCTTCTTTAGCATTTCTTTTCATTAATACCCTAGATATTCTAGACCTCTTGATTTTCCAGTTGAATTTAGTTATTATTTTGTCCAGCTCAGTAAAATAATTTTTGGTAGTTCAATTGGTATGGCACTGAATAGATAGATTAATTTAGGTAAAATTGTAATTTTTTATTATATTAGCTCGAACTAACCATGAGCAAATGATATTTTTCCATTTATTTAGATCTGACTTTATTCACATGAAAAGTGTTTCATAGTTATGTTCATATAGGCCATGGGTTTGTCTTGGCAAATAGACTCCCAAATATTTTATTGTGTCTACAGTACCTTTGAATGGAATTTCTCTTTCTATCTCTTGCTGTTGGGCTTTGTCAGTAATGTATAGGAATGCTGAGGATTTATGTGGGTTTATTTTACATCCTGCAACTTTGCTAAAGTTGTTTATTATTTCAAGTAGTTTTTTACTTGATTCTCTAGGATTCTCTAAGTAAATCATCATATCATCTGAAAAAACTGATAATTTAGTTTCTTCTTTTCCTAATCTAATTCGTTCAATTTCTTTTTCTTTTCTTATTGCTACAGCTAACGTTTCTAGTACAAAATTGAATAGTAGGGGTGATGACGGACATCCTTGTTTCACCCCTGATCTTATTGGGAATGCATCTAGCTTAACCCCATTACAAATAATGCTTGTTGATGGTTTTAGGTAGATGCTACTTATAATTTTAAGGAAGGTTCCATTTATTCCTATGCTTCCTAGCGTTTTTAGTAGGAATGGGTGTTCTATTTTGTCAAAGGCTTTTTCCATGTCTATTGAGATGATCATATGGTTTCTGCTAGTTTTGTTGTTGATATAGTCAATTATTCTAATAGTTTTCCTAATATTGAACCAGCCTTGCATTGCTGGAATAAATCCTTCCTGGTCGTAGTGTATTATTCTCGTGATAAGTTGCTGCAATCTTTTTGCTAATATTTTATTTAAAATTTTTGCATCAATATTCATTAGAGAAATTGCCTATAATTTTCTTTCTCTGTTTTGACTCTACCTGGTTTGGGTATTAGTACCATATTTGTGTCATAAAAGGAATTTGGTAGGACTCCTTCTTTACCTATTTTCCCAAATAGTCTACAAAATATTGGAATTAGTTGTTCTTTAAATGTTTGATAGAATTCACATGTAAAACCATCTGGCCCTGGAGATTTTTTCTTAGGTAGTTAATTGATGGCATGCTCAATTTCTTTTTCTGAGATGGGGTTATTTAGAAATTTTACTTTCTTTTCTGTTAGCCTGGGCAGTTTATGTGTTTGTAGATATTCATCCATATCTCTAAGGTTGTCAAAATCATGGGCATACAATTAGGCAAAATGATTCCTAATTATTGTTTTGATTTCCTCTCCATTGGAGGTGAACTCACCCTTTTCATTCTTGATACTGGTAATTTGATTTTCTTCTTTCTTTTTTTTAATCAAATTGACCAAAGGTTTATGAATTTTATTGTTTTTTTCATAAAACCAGCTCTTTGTTTTATTTATTAATTCAATAGTTTTCTTGGCTTCAATTTTATTAATCTCTCCTTTGACTTTCAGTATTTCTAATTTGGTATTTAATTGGGGGTTTTCAATTTTCTCTTTTTCTAGCTTTTTCAGCTGTATGCCCAGATCATTGATCTCCTTTTTCCCTAATTTATTCATGTAAGCATTTAGGGAATTAATCTTCCCCTAAGAACTGCTTTTGCTGCATCCCACAAGTTTTGGTATGTTGTTTCATTATTGTCTTGAATGAAGTTATTAATTGTTTCTCTGATTTGTTCTTTGGTCCACTAATTCTTTAGAATTAGATTATTTAGCTTCCAATTAATTTTTAGCTTATTTTTCCATGGTTCTTTGGTACAAATAATTCTTATTGCATCATAATCTGAAAAGTGTGCTTTGACTACATCTGACTTTCTGCACTGGATTGTGAGGTTTTTATGCCCTAGTACATGGTCAATTTTTGAGTATGTGCCATGTACTTTTGAGAAGAAAGTATATTCCTTTTGATCCCCATTCAGTTTCCTCCAGAGGTCTATCATATGTACCTTTTCTAAAATTCTGTTTACCTCCATAACTTTTTTCTTATTTATTTTGAGGTTAGATTTATCAAGTTCAGAAAGGGGGAGGTTGAGGTCTCCCAATATTATAGTTTTGCTGTCCATTTCTTCCTGTAACTCACTTAACCTCTCCTCTAAGAATTTGTATGCCTTACCACTTGGTGCATATATGTGAAACAATGATATTGCTTCATTGTTTATGGTGCCTTTTAGCAGGATATAATGTCCTTCCTTATCTCTTTTAAGTAAATCTATCTTTACTTTTTCTTTGTCTGAGATTAGGATTGCTACACCTGCTTTTTTCACTTTAGCTGAGGCGCAATATATTTTACTGCAGCCTTTTACCTTTACCTTGTGTGTATCCCCCTGTTTCAAATGTGTTTCTTGTAAACAGCATATTATAGGATTATGGTTTTTAATCCATTTTGCTATCCACTTCGGTTTTACGGGAGAGTTCATCCCCTTCATGTTCAGAGTTATGATTTCTATCTGTGTCTTTTTCTCCATCAGATTTTCCCCTGTTTATGCTTTTATTTCTCCCTTTCCCCTTCTCCTCCTAAACAAAGTTTTGTTTTTGACCGCCACCTTCCTCAGTTTACCCTCCCTCTTTATTGCCCTCCCTTATCTTACCATTTCCCACTTGCTACTTCTCCCCTCCCTTCTGACCACCCCCCTCCCTTCCCTTTTTCCTCCCTTCCCCTCTTACTTCCATAGGACAAGTTAGATTTCTAAACTTATCAGGGTATGTTATTCCTTTCTTGAACCAGATCAGATGACAGTAAAGCTCAAATACTGCTCTTCTCCCTCCCTTCTTTCCTTCTACTATAATATGTGTTTGTGCCTCTTCATTTGGTGTAATTTACCCTTGTCTACCTCTTTACCTCTTCCCCATAGCCCTCCCTTTACATCTCTTACTTATGTTTTTTATCCTTACATCAGTTAATTGATACAGCCTTTCAAAATCTATGTGTATCCATTTCAATTGTCATAATAGCTGTACCATTCTCAAGACTGACATATATATGTATATATATAAAACATACATAAGATGATATAATCCCACATAAAGATACAAACAACCTGCCCTTATTGGTTAATAAGGTTTGTGGTGGTTTTCTCCCCTAGGTACCTTTTTATGTCGCTCTTGAGTTTTGTATTTGGAGATCAAATTTTCCATTGAATTCTGGCCTTTTCATCCAGAAGGTCTGGAATTCCCTTATTTTGTTGAATGTCCACTCCTTGCCTGAAAGATTATACTTAGTTTTGCTGGGTAGTTGATCCTTGGTTGTAGTCCCATCTCCTTTGACCTTCGGAATATCATATTCCAATTTCTCCTCTCTTTTAAAGTGGAAGCTGAGAGATCTTGCATGATCCTGACTGTAGTTCCACGATATTTGAATTGCTTCTTTTTGGCTGCTTGCAATATTTTCTCCTTCAGTTTGTATTTCTTTAATTTGGCTATAATATTTCTTGTGTTTTCAGTTTGGGATCTCTTTCAGGGGCTGATCGGTGAGTTCTTTCAATCACTATTTTGCCCTCTGCTTCTAGGACCTCTGGGCAATTGTCTTTGATAATTTCTTTGAAGATACTGTCAAGGCTCTTTTTTCATCATGGATTTCCAGTAGACCATTAATTCTTAAATTGTCTCTCCTGGATCTATTTTCCAGGTCAGTTGTTTTCCCAATCAGATATTTCACATTTTTTTTTCTATTTTTTCATTCTTTACATTTTATTTTACTACTTCTTGGTGCCTCATAGATTCATTAGCTTCCACTTGCTCAACTCTAATTTTTAACGAGTTAGTGTTTTCATTTTGCTTTTGAGTCTCCTTTTCCAATTGGTTCATTTCACCTCTCAGGGTGTTATTTTCTCTATTTAGATTCTGAATCTCCATGGCCATTTCACCAATCTTATTCTTTAGGGACTTTTCCATTTTTTCCATGTTTTCTTTTACCTCCCTAATTAGGTTTTTAAAATCCTCCTTCAGCTCTTCCAGCAATGCTTTTTGGGCTGGAGACCAGTTCACATTACCTTTTGAGGTATCAGATGTATCTATAGTGTCATTACTGCCCTCTTCCAAATTTGTATTTTGATCATGTCTGTCTCCATAAAAAGAATCTATTGTCCTCTTTTGTGTGTGTGTGTGTGTGTGTGTTCTTCTTCATGTTGGTTTGCCTTTTCCTGGCTTTACAACAAATATCTGCCTTTGGGGCTCAGGGCTCTCTGTCCCAGCTTTCTTATTCTGGGGATTGTGAGTCTAGAATTATAGCCTACAGTTTCCTGAGGTGTGGGGGAGGGGTCTGGCTCCCTGGCATCTCACTCCCTATGGGTGCTCTCCAGCACTGTTGCTCTTCAGCAATGGTCTCAGCTGTTTGTTGTTTGGGCTGATGTCTGGCACTTCCCCTGGGGGAGCAAGATTATGCCTGGGCTCCTGGTGTTGACCCCTGCCAGCTCTGCCCCTATGGGACTAATGAACTTCTACTATTTGACCACTGAAGCCCCACTTCTTTCTCCTGTGTTCCAGCATTCTTTTTTTTTTTTCCCTGAGGAATTCTCTGGGTGAGGGGGGGAGGGCCTTTATGTCTCCCGGAAGTTCAAGAATCCGCATTTCATTCCTTCAGGCTGCAAGCCTCAGGAGTAGATGTTTTCATGGCGGTGGTGTTGCACTGCCTCTCCTTGCTTCCACAGACTGCCATCTTGTGTTGGGAGGCCTGGGGATCTCCGCCAGTTTTGGCGCCCAGCTTTCTCCCGGCCTGTCTCCCACATGGATTTCCCGGCTGACTGCTTCCCCTTTGGTCTCGAGCAGCTCCGCACACCGAGCAGTCTCTGTGCCTACAGATTCACAGATTTGAGCCTTCAGCCTGTCAGACTCTCCCGGCTTGGAAATTTGCCCAACTTAGACTGCTTGAGGTTTCTAACTCTCTCAAATCTGCTCAAATTCACTTTTTTATTGGAATCTGACAGATGTTTTCACACGGCCATCTTGGCTCCGCCTCAATAAAATATTTTTTAAAGAAGAATATCAATTTGGTATCTGTGTCAAGGATTGTTTCGAGAATGGAGAAGCAGAAAGCTGGACCATGTTAGGAAGTCAATAGAATACCCTAGGTGACATGTGTGAATTGAACTGTGATAGAGTTTATATGAATTTAGAGAAGGGGGGTCAAATCCCAGAAATGTTGTAAAGGTAGAATTGACAAGATCTGGTAATTTATTATTTTGTGGGGAGGGGTCAGAATGAGAGAAAGAGAAGCATCAAGGGTGCTTAAAGAGGAGATTGATTTTTGGTGGGTATCCTGAGGTTTATATTGTGCTGGAGATGTCTATTGAATAATTAAGTGAAAATATCCAACTGTTTAGAAAGGCAGACCCAGCTTTAAAAGGAAAGAAATTAAATCCTGATATTTACAATGACATTTAAATTTGGGTTTCATCCTCTCAATGCAGGGAAAACTTGAAGGGAGGAATTTGCTAAAGCCATTTATCCATACTTAGTCAGGGATATAGGGCTTTGTTATACCTTTTTTCCCCTCTGAAACACTGCAATGTTAATGGAATAGGGACATCTTCTCAGTCCATTAATAGGCCTACGTTACCTGCTTTTAGTTTTGGGCCAGCTCCTAGTTGTGATACATTCTGAGTCACAGAGCCCATTGGGGGAGGGAAGCTTGCTTGCAGGAAGGCTTTCAAACCTTTTGGTGTTAAGTTGACTGGGCACTGAGTCAGAAGGGTTATGATGCCTTCTTGCTGTGAAAACTGTATATATATACTCTGAGTTGGTAATTTGCTTTGTGGGTTTACTTATGAGAAGGATCTTTTTTATTGCTTGGTCGAGACTTTGAGTAGCCATATGTTCAGAGCTCCTCAACTGCTCAGATGTGAGCTCTCTAGATCCAGTGGTGCATGCAAAGTGCATAGCAATATTGCTTTGGTTCAGGCAGTTAAGAGCCCTGTCTGTTGGTCTTTATGCTAATTTCTCTGCTTGTATTTTTTCTGATGTTCAAGATGTTGACCCTTCCCCTGATCTAGTGAATGTAATTAAAAGTAGGATTGTTAACCCTTTTTTTGAGAAATCTTTCCTAGAAAAGCAGATTAAAGCTCCTGTGATAGCAGGCCATCCTGGTATGCTAGGGTGCTCGCTGCTACAACCACTCATTTTCAGTCATGTCTGATACTTTGTGACTCCATTTAGTGTTTTCTTGGCAAAGATACTGGAATGTTTTGCCACTTCATTCTCTAGATCATTTTACAGATTAAGAAACTGAAACAAAAAGGGTTAAGTGACTTGTCCAGAGCCACACAGCTAGTAACTGTCTGAGGCCAGATTTGAATTCACCAAGATGAGTCTTCCTGATTCAAGCCCAGTGCTCTATCTGGTGTGTCACCTAGCTGCCTAGACCACCCACATATTCTCTCCAACAAAGAAAAAGGAGAGGGAAGAAGACAAAAATTTCTACATTAAATCGAAAGTAACAGTTTTAGTAGCCATAATGATCTCTGGTCCCCCAATTCAAATTAGAAGACTAATACAGAAGACCCAGGACCAGATACTGGTTATTCCATCCAGTTCCCTACTCACTCTCTAACCTTTTCTTCAATGGCTCCACAACTATACTTCTGTATCAATGACAGATAAACACAAACAGATCAGAACCATAGGTAACGATCATTTACTTACCTGGATAATGGGAAAAATTATTCTGCTTGAAAGTAGTTTGTAGTAATTTTGTTCAACAACCATTTATTAAATAAAGTATAGAAGCATTGTAGGATATGAGAAAGGAATTTTGCTATGCACTCAGGATAAATGGATGAAGAATTACATTGTCTCATCTTCAAGGTGGCTTCTAGTATATTTTGTTGATACGCGTCTTCTTTTTTGTATCTCTCCCCCACCAATGACAAAGAGAACCATCCTTTCTAACAAATACATATTAATTTAAATAAAGAAAACAGAAAAATGAAGAAAAAAATCATCAAACTTATCGATGCATTGAAAGTATTGAAAGCTGTGGACTTCTGCACAAGAGTCATAGAAGCAATTTTCTTGTATTTCTTATTCATATGCAATTTTATTTGATTCTTTTGATTTGGTTTTGTAATTTTGCAGTAATTATTTTCCATCATTTTGCAGTTGCTTTTCTTTCTATTTATATTTTAATCATTTTACATACTGTTTTTCTTACTCTGCTTACCTTTACTTTGTTCATATAAGTTTTACCATAATTTCTTTACTCATCATATTTATAATTTCTTACAACGTAGGCATTTTCCACTACCTTCATGTATCACAAGCTTTTTTTTTAAAATCTATTCCCTCATCAGTGTGATCTATTTATCTATATTGTTCCCAGTAAAACTTTTAAAAGTTGTGTATGCATTAATGTATGAAATGTATATACAAATCTTGGTGTATAAGGGACTTTTTTTACTCAGCTTCTTTGAGCATCTGCCTAACAAATGAATCACTGGTTAATGCATATGAATAATTTTAACCACTTTATTTGCATAATTCCCAACTGATTTCCTATATAGTTGTGCTAAGTCACAACTCCACCAACAGTACATTAGTGTTATTTTCTTTCTACAACATCTCCAAATTGGTATCCCATTCTTTTGTCATCTTCAATTTCTTGGGTGAGAGGTGAAATCCCATGATTGCTTTGATTTGCATTTCTCTTAATATTAGTAATTTTGAGGGTCCTTTCATATAGTTGTTCATAGTTTGCAATTCTTCTCTTATGATCTGTTTGTTTATATTCTTTGACTGCTTACCTGTTAGAGAATGGGAAGAATTGATTTCTTCTTGGTGTCTTCTAATTTTCAGGGAGCTTACTACTTAAATAATGTTTACTAACTTCTAATCCAAGCTATTTATTCTCCTTACAATTATTTTCTCCATAGATTTTATTTCTTTTCTATCTCTTGATTTATTTCTTTTTTTAGTATACATGTGGTCCTTGTGGATTTTTTTTTCCTTTTTATTATCTGCTTGCAATTATTATGGTATTACTCTCTCCTTTTAGGTCACATATTTAAGCATTTTTAATCTATAAGTTACTTAAATGGTCTTTATCTTCTTGTGTTTACACATTTCTCCAGCTTCAATTCCTGAACTGGAGCTCTGCGCCATGGCAGGGCTTCCCTTTCCTGCCACTATGCTTCTTTTTAGGATGGCTGGCCCTGCT
Organism: Trichosurus vulpecula; assembly: GCF_011100635.1. Classification (NCBI taxonomy): domain Eukaryota; kingdom Metazoa; phylum Chordata; class Mammalia; order Diprotodontia; family Phalangeridae; genus Trichosurus; species Trichosurus vulpecula. The sequence goes on along the minus strand of NC_050580.1, from coordinate 261,501,227 downwards.
TGGTGTTCTTACTGAGGTTAACTGGTTTCTTATACTGATCTTAATCTCCTGGAGTTAGGCCATCCTGTAAGTGTGAGGTTGAGAACTGGATTTCAGGATCTTCTGTGTTACCTCAGGACAAAGAGATATGGACTTTTGAGTTCCTGGGACCAGTGTATAACTGTCTGATTTCTTTCGAGTCCATATTGATTGCTGCCATGTCTGGTGGCTAGGAAATTTGATTTGGGGTTCTGATCACCCTATGGATTTCTCATGAAAGTCTTTTACTGACTCTGGATTTAGTTCATTAGAACCTATAAATATTTCTGATTTTATTTGAAGGTTTCTGGCTTATTTGCCTAAATGCTTTTAGGCACCTTTCCTATTGTCCCTGGGTTACTCACCAATGTTTTGCTCAGTTACTGTGCAGAGAAAGTAATTTTTAAAATTATTTCTTAGTGGCTTTCTTCATCATTGTTCAGTATTATCTGATTTTTAGATTTTTACTGAAGTGGGTATATGGGAACTGGACTGCCTGCCATCATAAAACAAAGTTCATCTCCTTAATGTTAAAAAAATGTTAGGGAAGTCACAATAATATTGATTGGAATGTCTGTGGGGAACTTATGGAGGGAGATGAGCAAGAATCTCAAAGGATAGGTGGGCACAGATTTGGGGTGTGCTGTACTGTTAGAAGGAATACATTTATAAGATAACAGAATTTGAAACTTAATAGAATTATCAAAAACATGCATTCCCAGAGAGACGACGTGCACAATCCATCAGTTTCTTTGTATTAGCATTCAAACTCATGACTGGGACAGTAATCTGAAATTGTTATTTTTTTAAAAACTCTGTATAAGAAACAGGAACACAATGCCTGGATTTCCCTTGGTTCTCTAATGAAAATACATAAGCATCATCATTCTTTAAGAACCAAATTTCAAAAGTGGAGTTTATCCTTTTACTGAGGCAAATAGCATCCTCTGTACATCTTAGTTGATCTTTGTGACTTTTGATGGATGAATAAATCACATTGTAAAGCAACCTTTATGTAATTAACATGGTTCTCCTACAACACATACAGATAATCAATGGCCTACTCAAAACATCTTCAATTATGTAGAACATATGAGTACTTGTCATCTCCATCTAGAGAAAAAACTGACAAATAAAAGTATGTATAGAATGATTTTACATGTGTGATACATACACACATGCATACATACATGTACATATAGATGTATACACACATATCTGTGTCTAATAATAGCCATCTCTAGGACAAAAAAATAGGAAAAAAGGAAAATAGAAATAAATTTAAATGACAATTTTTTATATATTTAAAGGGAATAGCAAGCTGTACATAATAGACTTGCAGTTTCATGTGCACTTTTTTAATTATAGCATGCTATAGAAATACTTGTCTTATTTCATAAATTAAAAATAAAAAATAAAGCTTAAAAATCAACTTGTGTTCCATTGGCATAATCTTCTAGAACTCAAGGGCATTTAATAATACAGCAGAGAAAGTTTTTATTGGAGACATCTCTGGAACTTTGCAATTTTTGAAAGTTATTTAATCTTTCATTCATTTGAATGCTATCCACCCACCCCAATTATGCATTGGTTTGACCTAAAAAACCAAACATCACTTTCTCCTCCCAATCAATCTTAACTGTTTCTGTTGCTCAAACAATAACAGAGGATGAGAACACAAGGATCATTTTGCAACACATCTATTTAGAACTTTCCACTCAATACAGACCTACACAGAACTCAAGCTGAAAATGAATTGGAGGATTTGGGGGCTTTAGAGTTTAAAGGGCCTCTAGAATTCATCAAGTTTGACCCTTCATTTTTCAGATGAAGAAACTGAGTACCAGAGGTGAAGTGACATCTGAAAGGTCATAGGGGTAATTCAAGAGAATAAGGAACCAGAATAGCATGTCTTGATTGTCATTAAGGTGGTCATGGATTCTTTTAGATCTTTGATTCGAAAACCAGTGTTTGTTGCTATGGCTACACAAAGACCCATCTCTCCTCTTACTAACTGCTACCTGTGCTTCCTGTGCAGTAGATGCAAATGTGAAGAGAAAATATTAGACTCCCCACATATGCAGAATAATACAGTTAATTTTAAGTATTCTGTGATACTTTGATGAATGTAGTGTTAGGTAGTGGTGTAGTGAAGCCAGCCAGTACTAGCTCGCAAGCAGTGACTGTTAAATATTCAGTGTGAGCATTTAAACATTGGTGTCCTCATCTGGAAAAACAGTTCCATATTCATATGCACTAGATGACCTCCAAAGTTTGTCTTAACTCTAAAGCTATGAAAACTATGAACATTTAAAAGACCTAAGAGTCAAAGTTCTTTCCAGAAGAAAATTAAAGGTATCTTAGGAATATATCTCTGTTGTCCTTGCCTAGACTTTTAGGACTGGCTGAGAATCTTTGTGATCCAAGGAGAATATTATCCCTACTGGTATAATCATTCTATCAAATTGCCATTTATCCCAAATGGTGCCTCCCTGCTGCCTACATTTCAGTCCCATTGTGAGATTACAAGTCATTCCTTACAAGATCTCTTAATGGATAGCTCCCCAAATCATTATTTTTATTGTAAATAATGTATCGAGGATAGGAAAACATAGTAAAATGTAAAAGGGTATTAACATCTTTGTGTAATCTTGGGATAATATCTTCTACAAGCAGAATATTGCCAGCTAAAGCTTCTTTCAATTCAATGGGTGGTATTTGAAACACCTCCTGGCCAGTAACTTTTTGAAAGTGAAATCAAAGGCAAAGGCCCTTATGATGGGGTAGAGAGACTACCAGTGAGGAAGTCAAACAATTACTTAGATTTACAATGGGAAGGACCCTTAGAGGCCAGCTCATCGACCCCCTCTCATTCACAGGTGAGAAAGCTGAGCCTCACAGAGATTAAGTGACTTGTCCCATGTTGCACAGGGTATAAGTGGTCAGGTTGGGATTTAAACCCAGGTCCATCTCATTACAGACCCAGCAATCCTTCCAATTCATTGCAGTTAGCTGTGGATATGCCTCATGTAAATAAAAGATACTGACTTTCTTGCATATCGTAAATGGTGTTGAACTGAAGCAATAAACTTTTCTTTAATAGATTTTTTTTCATAATGATGAAGGAAACAAAACTGATTCCTGACTATATGTCTAAGAAATCCATTTGCAAGAAAAAACTAGGCATTTGGGCTGAGAGCTGGCTTGAGTTTCATTTCAGGACCTGTCATAATATGTTTGAATGATTTATTCTTTCTGCTCTTAAGTGGATTGATTATTAATATGGAAATAACTGTACTACTAATCTCCTTACCATAAAAGACCACAAGAAAGGCAGCATAGTAGATATTTGAGCTTCTTAACTTGGGGTCTCTGGCCCCCAAGAGATGCATGAAGAGATCTCAGTAGATCTGTGTACTTGAACTTGTATGGAGGGAAAAAAATCAATTTTTGTTTTCAGTAGCCTCTAACTGATATTAATCATTTTCTTCAACTTTTTAAAAACCTTTCAAAGAAGGAGTCATATATTTCACCCAACTGCCCACAGGGTTCATGATATAATAGCAGTTGAGATCTCATGGTATAGAGGAAATAACATTTATTACATTTTTTCAGTTTTGAGAAATGTATTCAGAGCCTTGCTCTGGTACTTATTGTTCCTGTGGTTTCAGACAAATTGTTCAACCCAACTGAATCTCAGTTTTCTCATCTGCAAAATGGGAGGACAACAACTGTACTATTTACCTTTCAATATTGCTATCAAAAAGAAGTTACTAGCTATGTCTGTGAAGACCTCAGAGAGCTCTAAAAGAAATATAATCAAAATTCTTGAAATCCTGGCAGTTGATTAGACAGTATATGAACTTTCTGCCACTACATTATCTTTTTGAAAATCTTTTCCTATTCTGGGGATATTTCACCTCTAATTCCTCCCTCATGTAAAAAAGAAAAGATATGGCAGAATGATAAGGCAACTTTGCTCCCTTCCTAAGAGTTCTGATAAAAATCCAAATTAAAGATTTCCATTAATTATAAATTTATGTTATTAATAATCTATCTCCCATTACCATAGATCAATGGTGCTTGATCCAGGGTATATGAAATGGCTTGTTTTATTTCTTTAAAATATTTTGATACTGTATTTTACTATAAACAGTTTCCTATGTGATTTCATACATTCAAAAATGTGATTCTGAGAAAGTGGTCCATAGACTTCATCTAGGTTCTAACACTGTCTATCATATATGTACACAAACACATTAAGAACCACTTCATAGTGGTAGCTAGGTGGTGCAGTGAGTAGACCACTGGCCCTGGAGTCAGGAGGACCTGAGTTCCAATCCAACCTCAGACACTTGACATATTTACTAGCTGTGTGACCTTGGGCAAGTCACTTAACCCCAATTGCCCTGCATTCCCCCTCCAAAAAAAAAACCAAAAAGAACCACTTCATAGATGATAATAAGCCACTATTTATATAAAATATTGCTATATGAAGTTTGCTGTCATAATAAAATGTAAATTCCTAATGCCTAAATTATATGGATCTTTGATTAATGAACTTTCCTTTAGATTTCATTAATTCATTTAAATTAATTCTTTTACTAGTAGGATATAAGTTGTACTTTGGACTTCATCATAACTGAAAAGAGATTCAACTTCAAAATGTTGAAATTTCCATCCATCCAATCCCAACACACAAATACTAACTACAACCTTTTTACTTCATATCAACTCCATTCCTTCACATATCCCATTAATGGACCTTTCCTTATCATAAAAAAATTGATATTCAATAGAGGACCTAGGAGCAAAGATTGAAAATTAATTCAAAACTAAATGACTTATTCCTATAGAAGGGATAAGTCAAAGAACAAATTTTAGAAGCAATCAATAATTTAATTAAACATAATGGCAACAATGAGATATTATATCAAAATTTTTGAGATGTAGCTAAGTAATAATTAGAGAAAATATATATCTAAAAACTTTTTCATCAGTAGAAGAGATAAAGAATAAAGCAATGAATTGGGTATGCAAATAACAACAACACAAAGAAAACCAAGGAATTAAACCCAATAATTAAATGCCAAAATAGAAATCCTTAAAAATTAAAGGAGAGATTATGAAAATTCAATAGTAGTAATGGATTAAAAAACCCAACAACTTAGAATCAACTTTTTATCCATGAGATTGATAAACCATAGCTAATATAATTATCATGAGTTATTTTGCCCAACTACATTCCAATAAAACTAACAATGTAAATGAACAGAATGGATATTTACAAAAAAAATACACACTATCCATATTAACAGAAAAGAAAATAGAGTCCTTAGAAAAAATTATTTGAACAAGCCACAGATGAACTTCTAAAGGACAACAAAACAAAACAACCAAATGGATTTGCACATGAATTTTATTAAACCTTAAAAAATCCGTTATTTCAAATACTACATGAAGTGCCTGAAAAAATAAGTAAGGAAGGGATCCAACCAAATCCCTTCTGGTAGACAAATATAATCTTGATTCCTAACTCAGGGAGAATCAAGACAGAGAAAAAACAAACTATAGACTAATTTCTCTAGTCAATATTGATGCAAAAATTTAAAATAAAATGCTAGCCATGAGATTATAACACCATATCACAAAAAATATGCACTATGTTCAGACTAGATACATACCAGGAATGCATAGCTGGTACAGTATTCAGAAAAAAAAATATCTTTGATTATATTAATCACAAGACCAATAAAATAATGTGATTATTTCTATAGATGCAAGAAGATCTTTTGGCAAAATAAACTGCCTAGTACTGTTAAAAGCCCTAGAAACCATAGGAATAAATGGTACTTTCCTTAAAAGTATAAATACTATCTACTAACACCAAGAGTAAGCATGATCTATAATGGGGATAAGCTAGAAGATTTTCAAAAATTGCAGTATATTAAATAAACCCACAAAAATCATCAGCATTTTTGTATATTACCTACAAAACCCAGCAGAAAAATATGGAAAAAGGAATTCCATTTAAAATAACTATGGGTTGAAGATTTCCAGGAGCCAAGATGGTGGAATAAGCATGCTAGCTTTCCTATATTCACCTGGAAACAGCCATAAAATAGTGCCCCAGAACAAACCTGGGAACCGCAAAAAGATGGGATACAGCAGTCTTTTAGCTTAGGAGATTTGGAGGATCAATGAACAAGAAATATCCATCCCAATCACTTAAAACGTGAATGCATTCCAGGACAGGAAATGTCCCGGCCAGCCCGCGGCAAGCTGCACCTTAGCAAACCAGCAGGCAATCTTGGGCCCCAGTGTGGTGGAACAGGCAAATGTCAACACCAGGACTCCCCATGTGCCTTAGCATAGCCAGGGGAACTGGCAGACTCCAGCTCCAAAAAACATCACAAGCTTCAGTGTAGCCTTGTACTGGCAGGAGTCCTGAAATGGCCAAAGCTACACATGCTTCCACACAGGCCAGGGAAAACAGATACCTTCTGTGGGCCAGAGCTTCAATGTAGCCTTGAGGAAATGCATAAAACCCCACTGGGTTTCAACACATGCCAGACACCACAACTAGGACCCCAGCTTAGCACCAGGTAAGCTGACAGACCTCTATGGCCTCCAGAAGCACCAGCCATCCTCCCACCCCACTCCCTCAATACAGCACCAGACATGAGGGTCCTCCATGGCCTTAGGGCAACATCAGTGCAGCATCAGGTAAACAGCCAGGGTGCAAGAAGCCTGACACAGAGCCTCTTCCACCCTGGGAGCAAACCTCAAATTTAAAAGAAAGGAAAAAGGCCAAAAAAGATCAGCAAAAAACATCAACAAATAATCTGATCATAGAAAGTTATTGTGGTGACAGGGAAGATCAAGACACAAATTAAGAAGAAGACAACAATGACAAAGCATCTATGGGCAAAACTCCAAAGAAAAATGGGAAGTGGTCTCAAGCCAAGAAAGAAATCATAGAAGAGCTCAAAAAGCAACTTAAAAATCATATAAGAGAGGTAGAAGAAAAAGTGGCAAAAGAAATGTGAGTGATACAAGAGAATTACAAAAAAAAAAAAGCCAACAGCTGGAAAACTGCTTAAAAAGTAGAATTAGCCAAATGAAAGAGGAGATACAAAAATCCTATGATGAAAACAATTCCTTAAAGACTACAATTGGCCAAATGGAAAAGAAAGTACAAAAGCTAATTGAGGAAAATAAGCATTAAATGTTAGAATTGGGAAAGTGGAAGCTAATGACTCTATGAGACATCACGAATCAATCAAACATAATCAAAAGAATAGAAAAGTGGAAGAAAATATGAAATATTTCATAGGAAAAACAACTGACCTGGAAAGTAGATCCAAGAAACACTAATTCATGGTTGGTAGAGTTATGAACTGATCCAACCATTCTGGAGAGAAATTTGGAACTATGCCCAAAAGGCTATAAAAATGTGCATACCCTTTAACCCAGTAATACCACTTGTATGGCTGTATCCAAAAGAGATCATACAAATGGGAAAAGGACCCATATGTGCAAAAATATTTATATCAGCTCTTTCTGTGGTGACAAAGAAGTGTTATAAAGAGATGAGGAGCAGACATATTTCATAATAACCTGGAGAGACTTATATAAACTGATGTTGAGTGAGGGGAGCAGAACCAGGAGAATTACAGACACATTGTGGAATGAATAACTTTGATAGACTTGGCTCCCCTCAGCAGTCCTAATTTCTAAGACAACTCCAAAAGACTCATGATGGAAAAAGCTATCCACATCCAGAAAAAGAATTACAGAGTTTGAATGCAGATTGAAGCAAACTATTTGCTCTCTCTCTCTCTCTCTCTCTCTCTCTCCTTCTCTCTCTCTGTCTCTCTCTCTCTGTCTCTCTGTCTCTGTTTGTTTTGTTTTGTTTCTTCTTTCTCATGTTCCATTCCGTTGGCTATAATTCTTCTTTATAACATGATTAATGTGAAAATATGTTTAATGTGAAGGTATATGTAGAACTTATATCAGATTGTGTGCTGTCTTAGGGAGGGAGGAAGGAGGAGAAGGAGGAGAAGGAGGAGGGATATCTATGATATCTGTTTCTGACATCGACCATAAAAAAGGGAAAAGGACCTACAAATGTATAAATATGTATAGCAGCCATATTCATAGTGGAAAAATATTGGAAATTAAGGGGATGCCCATCAATTTAAGAATGACTGAACAAACTGTGGTATATGAATGTTATGGAATACTCTTGTGTAATAAATGATAAAAAGGCAGATATCAGAAAATCCTGAAAAGATTTGTATGAACTGATGCAATGTGAAATGAGCAAAACTAGAAAAAAACTTGTACACAGTATCAGCAACATTGTGTGATGATCAACTATGGATGACTCAGCTCTTCTCAGCAACACAATCTTCCAAGACAAGTACAAAGGACTCACAAAGGAAAATGCTATTCATGTCCAGATGGATTCTGAATGCAGATTGAAGCATATTTTTTCACTTACTTTATTTTCTCATGTTTTATTAATCTGTTTCTTCTTTCACAACTGTGACTAATATGGAATTTTTTTTATATGATAACACATGTATAAACTATATCAAACTGCTAACCATTTTCAGGAGAGGGAAGGTGTAATGCTAAGAAGGGTGGGACTTTTTTTTTTTTTACCATTTTCTCTTTTGGAATGCTAAAGCAATGAAGTGCCTTTAAAGAGTCTTGCCTTTGTTTGAATTGGACAGGTAAAGTGGGACCTTTTGGGTTTTTTTGTTGCTGTTTTGGAGTTCTTCTCAGCACTGAGGTAATCAAATACATCTGATGAGTCTTGCCTTTAAAGTGCAATGGCAAGCAAAGTGGGATCTTTTGTTTTGGAGTGTTTCTCAGCAGTGAGGCAATCGATGTCTTCGAGTCTTGCCTTTATTTGAATCAAGAGTCATTGATTGGAAATAATGTATATGATGTGGTGCTAGTAATTAAAGATCTTTCCTACACCCATTTTTCTAAGCAGATGCTGAGCTTTCAGGGACCTGAACAGGGTATATGAGCTCTGAGTTTGGTGTTTTGCTTTTGGGGGGCACACTCATTGGAAGAGGGTTGGTATGGAGACTCTGGGTAGCCGTCAAAGAGCCCCGCCCCCGGACCGGCTTTGACAACCCAGATGTTGGTGCCTCTCACTCTCTGGTAACTATGTATGCTATGATCAGACAGGAACCTGTCTGTTAATCTGTTTATATTGTCTCTGTATTTGCTCTGAAGGTTAGGGTGCTGACTTTTCCCCCTGAACTAAGTGAATGATATATGTATGTTTAATTAAAGTGAGATTGTTAACCCCTTGAAGTTGCTTTCCTTAGAAAAGCAGATCAAAGAACCTGTGCTAGCAGCTCTCCTGCATGCTCTTGTTGTTGGTCTTGTTGTTGGTCTCTCACCTTCACAGTAGCTGCTACCAACTTTGTTGTTACAGAAGGGTAGGGAGGGAGGGAGGGAGAAAAATTTGGAATTCAAAATTGTGTAAAAATGAATGCTAAAAATTTCTTTGACATATAACTGGGGAAAAATAAAATGCTATAAAAATAAGTAAAATGAAATAATGATGGGCAATATAAAATACGTAGAGGTCTATCTTCCAACACACACACACACACACACACACACACACACAAGAACCATATGAACATAATGACAAAGTGTTCTCCACACAAATAAAGATCTAAATAATTAGAGAAATATCCATTGCTTGTGGGTAGGCCAAACTTATATGATAAAAATAACAACAATTAGTTTATTTGTTCACTATTTTATCAGGTACACTACCAAAGGGACACTTTGTAGAGTTAGAAAAAATCACAAAATTCATCTGGAAGAAGAAAAGATCAAGAATACTAAGGGAATCAATTAAAAAAATGGGAAGAGAAGCTAAACAGTACCAGATCTCCAACTATACTACAAAGCTACTACTCAAAACAATTTAATACTGGGTAAAGATAGAGAAGTTGATCAGTGAAACAGATTAGGTACATAATATAATGAAGCAAAGGAGCACATTGTCCTAGTGTTTGTAAACCCAAAGATTCTAGCTATTAGGGTGAGAAATCACTATTTAACAAACATTGTTGGGAAAACTGGAAAGTAGTCTGGCAGAAACAAAAAATAGGAAACTGAATGGAAGGTCATCAAATGGGGAATAATTGAATAACTCATGGTAAATGAATGTGATGGAATAACATTATGCTGTAAGAAATAACAAAGGGAACAGTTTCAGCAAAAATGGGGAGACTTTGTATGAACTGATTCAGGGTGTAGTGACAACCAGAATAGCAGCAATATTGTAAAGATAATCAGCTCTGAAAGACATATGAACTCTAATCAACATAACTACCAACAATAATTTCAAAAGATTAATGATGAAAAATGCTTTCCCATTCTATATAGAGGTGATACACTCAGAGTGCAAATTGAAGCATATTTTTTCATCATTTTTTTTTCTTTTTGTCTTGTTAGGGAAGTGGTGGTACAGTGGATAGAATACCAGGCCTGCGGTTAGGAAGACCTGAGTTTAAATATGCCCTTAGACATTTACTAGTTATGTTACCCTGAGCAAGTCACTTAACTTCTGTTTCCCTAACTTTCCTTATTTGAATAATTGGGATAATGATAGGACCTACCTCTTAGGGTTATTAGGATCCAGTGAGATTATGACACGCTTAACAGAGTGTTTGGCACATTATGAGTTCTATACAAATGTTAGTTATTATTATTATTAATAAGACTAATGCAAGAATTTGTTTTGTATGACCACACACACACACACACACACACACACACACACAGACACACACACAGTCTTTATTTTCTTGATTTCTCCAGAGGAACAGAGAGGGAATGTAGAACTAAAAATAAAACAAAATTGAATTTACAAAAAAAGGAGTCTTTCTACCAGTAATGTGTGTACTTGGGTTTATTAACTCCTGGGCTGCTATTGTCAGTTCCTGTTTCTTAGAGTCTGTTCTGGTAAGTTATTTTCTGCTTTGCTAGACCAATATCAAATGGTTCTGATGATTACTGCAATAGCTTTCTCTTTGGCAGCTAGTTGGCACCATTGATGGAACACTAGACTTGTAATCTGGAAGAACTAAGTTTAAATCCTGACCCAGATTACCCTAGTTGTATGACCCTGGATAAATTACCTGATTACTCTCAGTCTTAGTTTCCCCATCTGTAAAATTTAGGTTTTAATAATACCTGCACCCCTATGTTTTGTGAAGAATAAAGGGCCTAGAAATGTTGTGTTTTACCATCTTAGAGGGCGAGATTACTTTTATTATTAGCTGCTAAATCTTTTGATTTTTTCCTCATTATTCATATTTTTGACCTCTCTGTAGCATCTGACATTATCGAACAACCACTTCTCATAGATTCCCTTTCTTTTGTGAGGTTTAGGTATAGCCCTATGTAGCTTCAAAACAATGGTATTACTATTATTATCATACATCATCTCTCTCCTAATTTGCCTTCTACATGAATGATCATCATTATGTTTTTTCTTAATAATTAGTAGCCCTTAAACCTCTCTTCATAGTCCTTTTCTCTCTCTTTCTATACTCTTCCCCTTGGTGATCTTATAAATCAGCATTGGTTCAATTAGCATCTATCTGTGCATGATTTCCAAATATCTATATCCAGCCCCAGTCTTTCTCCTGAGCCCCAGTCAAGCACCACCACTTCTCTATCGGACGTATCCAATTGTATATCCTATAGGCATCTAAATTTCAACCTGTCTAAAACCGAGCTCAATATCTGCCCTGAGAAACCTATCTCTCTCATCAAATTTCTCTGTTTCTGTTAAGGACATCTTTAAAACCACGCTGGTTAGAAACTTCAATTATTTTCTATTTTTCTATTTTCTTCACTCCTTATATTTAATCACTTGCCAAGTCTTTTAAAAATTCTATTTCTATAATATTCAATATTATTATCAGAGCTCTACATATTTAAGCCACAGGCTTAATGATCTTAATCAATGGAAATGATCTAGCCAGTGGAGTTATTCCTTCTGAAGATGATTTCACAATATTTTCTGATCAGGTCATATTGTTTCTGACATGTGAATGAGAGCTGACATTGCTGTAAGTTTGTGAAACTAACAGAATTAGATGTGTCATTTCATCAGTTATAATTTTTTGATTGGAATACCACCATTATACAATGGTGCTTGTATCTAGGACTTGTGGATTTAAGCTCTAATGTTTTTGCAGCTTTATTTGCAGTTGGGAAGGATGGAGAATCATTTAATCTCCCTTATTTGTCCTCCCTAGTTGTTTACATATAACAGAGGGTAAGGTTAATTAATTCATGTTTGCTAATAGCTTTCAGATTCTAGAATGAAAGGAGCTGTGCAAGGCAGTCTAAGTGCTAGGTATTATATCGAGCATACTTTAAAAAGTGGCTTTTATTTTGCTCTCCATTACTTGCTATAGAATCAGTGGTTGGTGTGACTTTTGTTACTTTCTCCACAAAATCATTGGAATTGGCATACTTCACTATAACTATGCTATTACCTTCATCTACTTCAAGCACCCTCATATTTTCTCTGTCCAAACTTGGGAACTGTTAACTCTTATAGCTATACAACCTTTTCTCTCCTAAAGCGTGTGTGATTGGAAGCCAAAGTTTTAGGGCTCCATTACTTGAAACATATGTACTCTTAAAATGAATTTGGATGCTCTATCTAGTAAAAAAAGTCTATCTAATATTAAGATATTTCTTGTCCATTTTAGTTAACATTGTCAGATGTTTAATTAGGAATAAATTTTAAATTCCCTTGCCTTGGTTTTATGAAGTTTGTAAGTGATTTCACAGCTTCTGGATAATTAATTCTACTATTATTCTTTGATCTTTAATCAACATTTCACATTTTGCTGTTTATTTTAATAATACCCTGCAGCTTTTGAATTTACTATGGTCCCACCTCATTTTCAAGGCATGAAAACAAAGCAAATAATACCCTAGGTTAAACAACAAGAGGAAATACCTTTTTAAAAAATTCTATCAACAAAAACAAAGTTCCCTAGTTCTTGGTAAATAAAAAGCATAGCACAGCATTTCATTTATTATTCACACTAGAGAGTATATATATATACATATATATATATATATATATATATATATACATATATATATACATATCATATACATTTTGAAAGTATGATAATGAAAATAAAAAATAGTCTAATGTTTTCAAAAATTAATAGATTGAAATGCATTTCACCAACACATAATAGCAAGACATTTGTGACTTCTACTGACCATCAAAAGATTATAAACATGTCCCCTATCTCTAACCTGAAAACCTTTAAAAAAGAAACTAAGCTTAGTGGATAGAAAGCTGGTTAAGACCCAGGAAGTCTATGGTTCAAATCCTACCTGACACACTATGTCTCTTAGAAGATATGAACTAATTATGAACTAATTGCCTCTTTTTCTCTACCTGTAAAATGAATAGAGGTGACTAGATGATCTATAAGGGTTTTTTTCTAGACTTTGAGAATCTATGCACTGAATTTTTACTGATTCTTTCCAATATATAAGATTTTATTCTTTTTCTCTTCATATGGAGTTTTTGGATAGAAATCCCAAAGAAGTTTATAAATATTAATTGAATTAGCATCATCTCCAATTTAGACATCATAAACACATAATCACTTATCATTTTGAGATGAGAAAGCCCTGAAGGTGATAGATTTTGTCAAAAAAATAGTTTCATGGTTGTTAAACCACTAGTTTATAAGAACTAGGTCAATCTGTGTATTTATGGTGCATTAGGTCATTGCAGGTATAAAAATCAGTGTTTATTAAATTGAAATGACTTATTTTAGAGATCACAAAAACAAGCAAAATATATTACAGAAAGAAAACTAGATCAGCTGGAAACATGGATATGATTTAAAGACTCTGGTGTTACGGGAGATAAGCTCTCTCAGTATTTCAGCCACTGTGCTATACATAAATGAGGGTGACAATGATGGTAGGGAAATATCAAAAAGAAACTGCTAGACTGGTAATTATGAGAAAATAAGAAAGAATGGAATAATTTTAGCCAAAACCACAGTTACTTTGACATATCATAATATTTTATGTAAACTTGAATGTGGGATAGGAAATGGTTTGTACAATTAACACATCATACACGCTCAAGACACAGCCTTCATTTTTCTCGCCCAGTAAACCCTACCAAAAAGACAACCTCATGTAGTTGACAGTGTTAGACTTGTGGTTAAGTAGACCTTGCAACAAAACCTTCCTCTGACACTTGCTAACTGTATGACTCTGGGCAAGTAATTTAGCCTTTGTGTGCCTCCATGAACTTGACAAGTCTTCTGCTAAGACATTAACTAGTTGAATCTAGGTTTCATTTCTAAAGTGGGAGTTCTTCACACAGACCAAAATACATATGTTTTGTGAAGTCACATGTGGTCACTTCTGAGGAAACTTACAGTGTTTCTTTTAAGATTCCATTGACAGCTATATCAAGAAATATGCACTTTGATAGTTAAAATATATATTTAGTTCCACCATTGAGCCTGACCCAAAAAGAGGGGGATAGAGCTGATTGAATTAAACAAAAGACAATGTAATGGTTTAGTAATTGCCATGTAAACACCCTATCATTACAGTGTGAGTATGTGATTGCCTCTTTCCTGCTAAAGGAGAATTCAGTTTATATGGTATTAACTTTTGGAACTATTAAATGTAATTATAGGGTATCTTTCAGGAGGATGGAAACACAGTGAAATTTGGCTTTGAGGATCTTTGTGCCCTTAGAGTCAACAGCTACTTTCCAAAAGTCATTCATTGTAGATACTAATGCATTTGCCTGTCACTTTCTCATTTTCCATAAATAATTGAAGCTCAACTTATGGGGAGCAGATAAGGAGGTTTTTATTTTCATTCTTGGAGCTCCTATAGTCCTTAAAAATCAAATAGAACCATACTTACCTTGACTATAGATGAGTGAAATTGTAGTTGAGACCATGACAATTGTAACCAGATGTAGACTTTAAGAAATCTAAATGATAACATTTTTTATCACAATCATACCACAAAATAGAAGTATCTTTGTTATATTTATTATCATATACTCTACTAAAAGACCTTCTTTTAATGATAATAATTCAACTTTTTTATAATCAAATATAGTGAATTGGGACTTGTTGTAGCAATATCTTATCTATATTAGCTGCTGTGTTGTTCATCATGTAACAGTAATATTATAGAATAAATAGTAGATGGTTGACCTAAGATTCAGCTAAATCCTAGTTCAAGGCTACCTGTGATACATACTATGGTAACTGTGTGTCCAGGAAGAAGTTATTTGACTTGTTGTTGCCAGGCAATTCTACAAAATTCCAAATAACAGAATTGTGACCTAGATAGGTAAATTAACAGGCAGTTTCTCCAATGAAGGATTTCCTATAGAGGCAGCTAGATGGCCCAGAGTATAGAACATACACATATCAGAGCACAAGCCAAGTGAGGAGTGAACACATATCCTTAGATCATACCACCTTGGAAGAAATGAAAATTTACAGGTCCCTAGAAGCATCTCTGTAAACAGCTGCATAAAACCCTCGAAACTTGGGACAATATGTCTTTCACCCTAGAGGCAGAGCCCTATTTTAACAAATGAAAAATCAAGTAATAGGCTGGGACAGTGATCAATGGAAAAAATCTTTTGACTATAGAAAGTTAGTATGGTGACAAGGCAAACCAAAACACACAGTCAGAAGATAGCAAAATTAAAGTTCCTACATCCAAAGCCTCCAAGAAAAGTATGAATTGGTCAGGCCATGGAAGGGCTCAAAAAAGATTTTGAAAATCAAATAAGAAAGCTTCCAATGGCGAAGATGGGCAAGCAGTAAGTCACTCTCACTCTGCCTTATAGAGCTTGAAAACCCAGAAAATACCTCCACAAGAAAAATCCTGGAACAGTGGAGTCATCAGAAAGAGGAGGTACAGCAGTTTTTTAGCTTGTGAGGGTAGGGGGATTAACAGGAAAGGTCCCTTTTGCCGTGGCTGAAGGGGACAAGTACAGGATGGGAGTGAGCCAGTGGCAAGTCCCTCCTCAGTGGACCAACAGGAGATCTTGAGCCCCAGTGGGGTAAGGTGGGCAAGTGCCAACAGCAGGATGTCCATGCACCTTTGCACAGCCAGGGTCACCAGCAGACACTAGCATGGAGAACCACCGCTTGTGTGGTAGATGGGTGTTCACCAGTGCCTGAGCCTACCCGTGCTCTACCGCAGCCCCTAGTGAGCTGGTAACCTCCAATAGCCATACCCACTCCACCCACACACCCCATCCTGCAAGCTTCAGTGTAACCCTGGTCAAACACAGAAAAACCCACCTGGCTGCAGCACATACCAGCCTCCACCACCAGCTTCAGCTCAGACCCAGGTAAGCCACAGCCTCTAGCTGCCAGAACCTAAGGCCCCAGCACATAAAGCCAGTAACCAGGACCCTAGCATCCAGCCATGATGTAAAAACGAGCCTGGACAGCATCTTTCTAGAAATCATCAAGAAAAATTGCCCCGAGCTCATAGGACCAGAGGGCAAAATAGTCATCAAAAGAATCCAGTGATCACCTCCTGAAAGAGATCCTAAATTGAAAACTCCAAGGAATATTATACCCAAATTCCAGAATTATCCGATGAAGGGGAAAATACTGCAAGCAACCAAAAAGAAACAATTCAAATATCATGGAAGCACAGTCCGGATGAATCAGGACCTTGTAGCTTCTACATTAAAATATCAGAGGATATGGAATATGATATGCCATAAGGCAAAGAAACTTGTATTACAGCCAAGGTTTAACTACCCAGAAAAACTGAGCATAATCTTTCAGGCAAGGAGATAGACATTCAATAAAATAAGGGACATCTGGACCTTCCTGATGAAAAGACCAGAGCTTAATGGAAAACTTGATCTTCAAATGTAAGACTCAAGAGATGCATAAAAAGGTAAAAAGGAAAAAAAAACTGTCATTAAATAAGGGAAAACCCTTTACATGTCTACATGGGAAGATGACACTTGTAATTCTTGAGAACTGTCACTTTATCATGACATTTAGAAGGGATATAGACAAAGGATATGGGTACAAATTTACATTGATGTGATGATAAAAAAACCTAATTATAGAGTGAAAAAATTGTAATGGGAGGAGGAAAGGAGAAGGCAGAAAAGGGTAAATTGCATTGCATGAAGAGGAACAAAGATATATTACCATAGAAGGAAAGAAGGGAGGGAGATGAGCATTGTTTGAATTTTTATCTTATCAGATTTGGCTCAAGGAGGAAATAACATACTCAGGTATAGAAGTCTAACTTGCCCTACAGCCAGTAGGAGGGGAAAGGGGAAAGGAAATGAAGGGTGTGGGAATGGAGAAGGGAGGGAAGAAGTAGTAAGGGAAAAGGGAAAGAAAAAAGAGAGGAGAGAGGTAAGATTGAGGGAAGCAGTGGTTAAAAGCAAAAGTCTTTTGAGGAGGGAAAGGAGGAAAGGAGAAATAAAAGCACAAGGCAGGGAGAGGATGGAGAGAAAGACAGATAGTAATCATAACTGTAAATGTGAATGGGATGAACTCTCCCATAAATTGGAAGCAGATAGCAAAATGGATTAAAACCATAATCAGCCAACATGTTGTTTGAAAGAAACACAATTCAAACAGATGGATACACACAGGGTGAAGGTAAAAGACTGGAGTAGAATATATTATGCTTCGGCTGAAGTAAGAAAAAAAGCAGCAGAGGTAGTAATCCTGATCTCAGACAAAGCAAAAGCAAAAAGACATCTAATTAAAAGAGATAAGGAAGGAAACCATATCCTGCTAAAAGACACCATAGACAGTGAAGTAATATTACTAAACATAGATGCACCAAGTTGTAAGGCATCTAAATTATTGGAGGAGAAGTTACAGGAGTTATAGGTAGAAATAAAGAGCAAAACTGTGCTAGTGAGGGAGCTCAACCTCCCACTCTCAGAATTAGATAGATCTAAACTCAAAATAAACAAGAAAGAAGTTAAGGAAGTGAATAGAACTTTAGAAAAGTTAGATATGGTAGACCTCCAGAGAAAACTGAATGGTGGTAGAAAGGAATATACCTTTTTCCCAGCCATACATGGCACTTACACAAAAATTCACCAAGTATTAGGGCATAAAACTTCCCAGTCCAGTGCAGAAAGGCAGAAATAGTTAATGTATCCTTTTGAGGTCATGATGGAATGAAATTTATATATAATAAAGGGCCATGGAAAGATAGATTAAAAATTAATTGGAAACCAAATAACCTAATCATAAAGAATGAGTGGGTCAAACAATAAATCATAGAAACAATCAATAACTTCATTTGAGAGAATGACAATCATGAGACAACATACCAGAACTTATGAGATGCAGTAAAAGTGGTTCTTAGGGGAAGTTGTATATCTCTAAATGCTTATATGAATAAAATAGAGAAAGAGGAAAGCAATGAATTGGACATTCAACTAAAAAAGCTAGAAAAAAGAACAAATTAAATATCCCCAACTAAATATAAACCAGAAATTCTGAAAAACAAAGGAGAGATTAATAAAATTGAAATTAAGAAAACTACTGAAATAATAAATAAAATAAGAGCTGGTTTTATGAAAAAACAACAATAAAATGGATAAGCCTTTAGCTAATTTGATTAAAAAAAGAAGGAAGAAAACCCAATTACCAGTATCAAAAAATGAAAAGGGTGAATTTGCCACCAATGAGGAGGAAATTAAAACAATACTAAGAACTATTTTGTCCAACTGTATGCCAATAAATTTGACAATCTTAGTGAGATGGATGAATATTTACAAGAATATAAATTGCCAGATTAACAGAAAAGGGAGTAAAATACTTAAATAACCCCATCTCAGCAAAAGAAATTGAACAAGCCATCGATGAATTCCCTGGGAAAATATTTCCAGGACCATATGGAATTACAAGTGAATTCTATCAAACATTAAAAGAATAATTAATTCCCATACTATATAGAAATTTGCATAAATATGCAAAGAAGGAGTCCTACCAAATTCTTTTTAGGATACATATAGGGTACTGATCCCTAAACCTGGAAGAGTTAAAACAGAGAAAGGAAATTGTAGACCAATTTCCTTAATGAATATAGATGCAAAAATTTTAAATAAAATATTAGAAGATTTCTGCAACTTATCATGAGAATAATACTCTGTGGCCAGGTAGGATTTATACCAGGAATACAGAGCTGGTTAATTATGAGCAAAACTATCAGTGTAACTGATCATGTCAGCAACAAAACTAACAGAAACCATATGATTATTTCAATAGATGCAGAAAAACATTTTGATTATTAAAAACCCTAGAGAGCATGGAAATAAATGGATCATTCCTTAAAATGATAAGTAGCATCTCCCTAAAACCATCAACAAGCATTATATCTAATGGGGATAAGGTTGGAGCATTTCCAATACGATTGGGTATGAAACAAAGATGTCCATTGTCACCACTGTTATTCAATATGCTACTAGAATCATTAGCTTTAGCAATAACAAGAAAAAGCAATTGAAGGAATTAGAGTAGGCAAAGAAGAAAGTAAGTTATTACTCTTTGTGGCTGATATTTTAATATATTTAGAGAATTCCTGGGAATCAAATAAAAAAGCACTTAAAATAATAATTAACATCAGCAAAGTTGAAATATATAAAATAAACCCTCATGAAGAGAAGTTCCATTTAAAGTTACTGTAGACATTACAAAATATTTGGGATTTTACCTGCCAAAACAAACCCAGGAACTATATGAACACAATTACAAAACACTTTACACACAAATAAAATTAGATCTAAATAATTGGAAAAACTTCAGTTGCTAGTGGGTAGGCCAAGATAATTTAATAAAATAGAAATGACAATCCTACATAAATTAATTTACTTATTCAGTGTCTTACCAAATAAGCTACAAAATTTATTTTATACAACTAGAAAAAATAGTAACAAAATTCATCAGGAAGAACAAAAGTTCCACAATATCAAGGGAATTAATGAAAAGAAATGCTAGGGAACATGGCATAGCCAGAGGAGATCTTAAATTGTGTTATAAGACAGCAATGATCAAAACTACTTGGTACTGGCTAAGAAATAGAGGTGTGGATCAGTGGAATAGGTAAAGTACTGGAGACACAGTAGTCAATGACTATAATAATCTACTATTTGATAATCCCAAGACCCCAGCTGCTTGGATAAGATCTCACTATTTCACAAAAACTGCTTGGAAAAATGGCAAATAGTACTGCAGAAACTGCAGATAGACCAACATCTTAGATCATATATCAAAATAAGTTAGAGAGATAAAAGAAAAAAATGGTAAAAGATTACTGATGAGAACAAATCTTTAAAAAGGAAAATTATCAAAATGGTTAATGAGGTACAGAACCTAATTGCAGACTAAGATTGGCCAAATGGAAAAGGAGATACAGAAGCTAAATGAAGAAAACAATTTGTGAAAAATTAGAATTGGGCAAGTAGAAGCTAATGACTCTATGAGCCATCAAGAATCAGTCAAATAAAATCTAAAGAGTGAAAAAATAGAAGAAAACATAAAATATCTCATTGGAAAAGCAACTGACCAGGAAAATAGTATTGTGGAGCCACAGTCAGGATGTAGCAGCTTCCACATTAAAGGATTGGAGGGCTTGGAAAATAGTATTCCAGAGGGCAAAGGAGCTAGGATTAAACCCACTCAGTAAAACTGAGTATTATCCTTCAGGGGAAAAATAGGTATTCAGTGAGAGAGACTTTCAAGGATTTTTGATGAAAAAAAAAGCTGAATAGAAAATTTGACTTTCAAATTCAAGACTCAAGAGAAGCATAAAAAGATAAACAAGGGAAATCATAAGGGACTTGAAGTTAAACTGTTGACATTCCTACATGAGAAGATGATATTTCTAACTTAGAAGACCTTCCTTATAGTTATGGTGGTTAAAAGGAGTTTATATAGGCAGAGGGCACTGGTATAAATTGAATATGAAGGACTGATATCTAAAAAATAAAATTAAGGAGTGAGAGAGAAATGCACTGGGAGAAAGGGAGAGTTATCTCACATAAAAGAGGCAAGAAAAGAAAGGTTTTAGAGTGGAGAGGAAGAGGAGGAAGGTGAAGAGGAGTGAGTGAAACTTACTCTCATTAGAATTGGCTTAAAGAGGGAATAACATATGTGTGCAATTGCGTATAGAAATCTATTTTACCCTACAAGAAAGTAGGAGAGGAAGGGGATAAGAAAAGGGTTTCATGATAGAAGGGAGGGCAGATTGGGGTAGGGGTTAGTCAGAAGCAAAACACTTTAGAGAAGGGACAGGGTGAAAGGAGAGAGAGAGAGAATAGAATAAATAGGGGTACAGAATGGAGAGAAATACATTTTGCAATAGTAACTATGAGAAACATTTGAAACAAGTTCCTTTGATAAAGGCTTCATTTCTCAAACTGATAGTGATCTGAATCAAATTTGTAAAAATAAGAGCCAGAGACTTCCGGGGGTGGAGCCAAGATGGCAGCTGGAAAGCAGGGACTTGTGTGAGCTCCCCACCACGTCTCTCCAAAAACCTATGAAAAATGGCTCTGAACAAATTCTGGAACTACAGAACCCACAAAATAGCAGAGGGAAGCAGGGTTCCAGCCCAGGACAGCCTGGATGGTCACTGGATGAGGTCTATCAGGCACGGAGTGGAGGGGAGCAGAGCTCAGCATGGGAGGCAGCAGGACCAGCCAGACCAGGAGCTGGGCAGAACAGGCCCTAGCACCCTGAATCAGTGAGCTGCAGCAGTTACCAGACTTCTCAACCCACAAACACCAAAGACAAGAGAGAAGGTTAGTGGGAATAGCTGCGGGGGACAGAGTTCGAAGTTCGGCCACTGCCCCAGGGGCAGTGGGGGAGGTGCAGTTACAGAACTACAGCTGCAGTTATTTCCAGCCCCAGGCCCATGTAGTGGGAGGAATTAAGTGGCGGATCAGAGCAGGAGTCCAGAGCCTGCTGAAGATTTGCATCAGGTCCAGGTTGGTGGTTCTTGAGGAAGGAGGAGTGCTGGGGTGGCAGGGCTGGCTCTATAGAAATAGCTCTGAAAACAATGGCACATCCCCTCAAACTTGGAAGAAAGTACTTTTTTGCTCTACAAGCAGTCATACCACGACGAAAAACTCAAGGGTCAAGTAAGTTGGCTGAGAACATGGCCAGGCAGGGAAAACGCACCCAGATTCAGTCTCAGACTTTGGAATCTTTCTTTGGTGACAAACAAGACCAAAACATATGGCCTGAAGAAGTCAACAAAGTCCAAAAGCCTACACCAAAAGCCTCCAAGAAAAACACGAACTAGTCTCAGGCCATGGAAGAGCTCAAAAAGGATTTGGAAAAGCAAGTTAGAGAAGTAGAGGAAAAATTGGGACGAGAAATGAGAATGATGCAAGAAAACCATGAAAAACAAGTCAACGACTCGCTAAAGGAAACCCCAAAAAATAGTGAAAAAAATATTGAAGAAAACAACACTTTAAAAAATAGACTAACTCAAATGGCAAAAGAGCTCCAAAAAGCCAATGAGGAGAAGAATGCCTTGAAAGGCAGAATTAGCCAAATGGAAAAGGAGGTCCAAAAGACCACTGAAGAAAATACTACCTTAAAAATTAGATTGGAGCAAGTGGAAGCTAGTGACTTTACGAGAAATCAAGATATTATAAAACAGAACCAAAGGAATGAAAAAATGGAAGGCAATGTGAAATATCTCATTGCAAAAACTACTGACCTAGAAAATAGATCCAGGAGAGAGAATTTAAAAATTATTGGACTACCTGAAAGCCATGATCAAAAAAAGAGCCTAGATATCATTTTTCAAGAAATTATCAAGGAGAATTGCCCTGATATTCTAGAGCCAGAGGGTAAAATAGAAGTTGAAAGAACCCACAGATCGCCTCCTCAAATAGATCCCAAAAAGAAATCTCCTAGGAATATTGTTGCCAAATTCCAGAGCTCCCAGGTCAAGGAGAAAATACTGCAAGCAGCAAGAAAGAATCAATTTGAATATTGTGAAAAAACAATCAGGATAACACAGGATCTGGTAGCTTCCACATTAAGGGACCAAAGTGCTTGGAATACAATATTCCGGAGGTTAATGGAGCTCAGATTAAAACCTAGAATCACCTACCCAGCAAAACTGAGTATCATGCTCAAAGGCAAAATACCAATTTTCAATAAAACAGAAGACTTTCAAGCTTTCTCATTGAAAAGACCAGAGCTGAACAGAAAATTTGACTTTCAAACACGAGAATCAAGAGAAACATGAAAAGGTAAACAAGAAAGAGAAATCATAAGGGACTTACTAAAGTTGAACTGTTTTGTTTACATTCCTGCATTGAAAGATGATGTGTATGATTCATGAGACCTCAATATCATAGTAGCTGAAAGGAATATGCATATGTATATATGTGTATACATATATATATATATATATATACATATGTGTGTGTCTATGTATGTATATTTGTAGGTATATATATATATATATATATGTATATGTAGTATATATATATATATACACATGCACACAAAGGGCACAGGGTGAGTTGAATGTGAAGGGATGATATCTAAAAAAATAAAATCAATTTAAAGGATAAGAGAGGAATATATTGAGAGAGGGAGAAAAGGAGAGATAGAATGGGGTAAATTATCTCGCATAAAAGTGGCAAGAAGGAGCAGTTCTGTAGAGGAAGAGGGGGCAGGTGATGAGGAATGAGTAAATCTTCCTCTCACTGGATTTGACCTGAGGAGGGAAATACATACACACTCTATTGGGTATCTTACCCCACAGAAAAGAAGGAGGAAGAATATAAAAAAGGGGGGACGATAGAAGGGAGGGCAGATGGGGAGGAGGATAATCAAAAACAAACACTTTCCAAAAGGGACAGGGTCAAGGGAGAAAATTCAATAAAGGGGGATAGGTTAGGAAGGAGCAAAACATAGTTAATCTTTCACAACATGAGTATTGTGGAAGGGTTTTGCATAATGGTACACATGTGGCCTATGTTGAATTGCTTGCCTTCTTAGAGAGGGTGGGTGGGGAGGGAAGAGGGGAGAGAATTTGGAGCTCAAAGTTTTAAAAACAGATGTTCAACAACAACAACAACAACAAAAGTTTTTGCATGCAACTAGGAAATAAGATACACAGGCAATGGGGCATAGAAATTTATCTTGCCCTATAAGAGAAGGGAAAGGCGGGTGGGAAGGGAGTGGGGTGACAGATGGGAGGGCTGACTGGGGAATGGGGCAAGCAGAATATATGCCATCTTGGAGTGGGGGTAGGGTAGAAATGGGGAAAAAATTTGTAATTCAAACTTTTGTGAAAATCAATGCTGAAAGCTAAATATACTAAATAAATTTAAAAAATAAGAACCATTCCCCAACTGATAAATAATATAGATAAAATCAATTTTCAGGTAATCAAAGCTATCAATAGCCATATGAAAAAACATATCCTAACTCAATATTGATTGGAAAAATGCAAAGTAAAACAATTCTGAGGTACTACCTCATACCTAGTAGATTGGCTAATAGGACAGAAAGGTAAATGATAGATGTTGGAGGTTATGTGGGAAAAATGAGACATCGATGCACTATCTGTGTTGTGAACTGATTCAATCATTCTACAGAAGAATTTGGAACTATGCCCAAAGGACTATTAAAGCATGAATGTGCTTTGACCTAGCAATACTGGTAATAGGTTTGTATCCCAAAAAAGATAAAAAAACAACAACAACAAGGAAAAGAATCTATATGTTCAAAAATATTTATAGCAGCTCTTTCCTAGGGGTAAAGCATTAGAAATTGAGGGGATGCCCATCAAATGTGGAATGGCTGAACAAGTTGTTGTATGTGATTATGATGGAATACTATCATCCTATAAGAAATGATGAGTAGGATGTTCTCAGAAAAACCTAGAAAGACTTGCATGGACTGATACAAATGTACTGTGTACAAAGTAACAGCAATATTGTAAGATAATCAGTTGTGAATGACTTAGCTATTCTCATGATACCATGATCTAAGCCAAGCCTGAAGGATGTATTATGAAAAATGCTATCCATCCCTAGAAAGAACTGATGGTGTCTGAATACAGGCTGCAGCATACTTTTTTTAAACTTTCTTTATTTTTCTTGAGTTTTTTTGTCTATGTTTCCTTTCACAACATGGCTGTTATATATTTTTTTAATTTAATATATTTATTTAACAAAATTAGTTTTCAGCATTGGTTTTCACAAGAGTTTGAATTACAAATTTTCTCCCCATTTCTACCCTCCCCCCCCACTCCAAGATGGCGTATATTCTGGTTACCCTGTTCCCCAGTCAGCCCTCCCTTCTGTCACCCCACTCCCCTCCCATCCCCTTTTCCCTTCCTTTTTTGTAGGGCAAGCTATATTTTGCATGACTACACATGTTTAACCTATATGAAATTGCTTGCCTTCTCAGTGAGGAGGGTTGGGGAGGGAGTTAAGGAGAGAATTTAGAACTCAAAGTATTAAGGACAAATATTAAAAATTGCTTTTACATGTAACTGGGCAAAAATAAAATACTAAATAAATACCAAAAAAGGGAAAAAAATTCCAGATGGTTACAGATGGTGAAATTTTATCTTTTAAATTCATGTCCAAATCCATATACTTCATTTACTGTAAGTCTTGTGATTCTATTTTGGCTATGATTCAACCCAAGAACTATGTGGTTATGATTAATATTCTTACCTTTGGAACATTTGAGGAAATTGGATGCCAACCTTGTTGCTGATTGAATGAATGATCAACGTTTTGCTAGCCTGACTACTGGCTCTTTAGCTCTAGAGACATTTAAGAGTTAAACCATTTATTCCATCCATACTAATATAGGGGTTTCCCCCTGGCTTGTGTTCAGCATGTTTCCAATGCCCGTTCATTTTTTTTCATGAGTTAGTCACACAAATAAGGAGATCTGCTTCTCAAAAGATGACCTTACTGGCCCCTTCTAACTGTCTAGCCAGTCACAGTCTCAGTCCATGATAGAATCCATTCCCCTAATGAGTGCATCAGGGATGTTACTACTTAGCAGTAAATGGATCCAAATTCTAAAACTTTGTCTAGGCAATAGTCAGAAGGGAGGGCTTCTAGTAAAATTAATAGCCTACTTGTGCTTTTTTTCTCCCAATGTATTATTGAAATGGTGTTCTTTCAAGGTTACACAGCTGGTTTAATGCTGATTATGTTTTAAGCCAGTCTGTGTAATTAAATTGGATAGAAATGAGTGTAGGGTTATTCATGACAGCAAAGATGCCAAGAACAGTACAACAAAGGCCACTTACTGATAAAAGGAAAGAAGGAAATATAAATGTAATGGAAAACTAATAGTTGTAGACTTTCTTTGCTCATTTGCAGTGGGAATTGGTTTTGTTAAAATATTTCATATTCTTTCCTTTTCTGTTTTACATATTAAAACAAATATCATATTCATATTCTGTTATCTTTTCTACACTGGGTATACACTAATTAGGAAAAAACAAATTATTATTATTGTTTTAGCTTTATGAACTTCATCATACAGGAGTTAATTAAATGGGGTAATATTTTTATAGATGTTCCTTAAGCCCAGGTTGGACCACACTCAACAAAATGTCAGTCTCCTACTCAAAAAACTCTAGTGGTTTCATATTGCCTCTAAGATAGAATTCCAACTCTTCTTTCTAACATTAAAATCCATTTATATGCTGATTTCATCCTTTCCAGGTTGTTCTTATGTTGCTATCATTCACGTATTCTTTTTCCAGCTAACCTGGACTACTTGTTTCCAGGACATGACATTTCATCTTTTGTCTCTAACCTTTTGCATAGAATGTCCCCCATGGCTAGAATGAATTCCATCACATCCTTTACCTTTTAGAATCTCTAGCTTTTCTAAGCCTTCTTTAAAGCTTGGCTCAGGTACTGCTAAGTCCCATATGAAGCCTATCCTGATCATCTCAGTTGTTATGGTTCTTCTTTCCTTTTCCTATATTATTTTTAGTTATTTGTTAATTATTAATTGTATCTCTCCCCCTCCCCCCAGAATGTAAGTTCCTTGATGGGAGAGATATTTTTTAATTTTCTTTAAATTTTCATCCTTAATAATAACCTCAGTGAATTACATAGTAGGTACTTACTAAGCTCCTTGAATTAATGAATGGAGATATTTTTGAGATTAAAATTAAATAATAAAATAACAACAAAAGGCTAAGGAATATAATCCATCTAAAATAACATTGATAGATGTTTCCCTAAAACATAGTGAACCATCAGTTCTTTGAATGACTTTAAATTTCATTTTCCAATGTTTTCAAAACTTCATTAGCTCTTGAGTTCCTTTATCATGCTTTTCTATTGATGCTACATTAATATTAATCATTTAAATATTGATATTTCCCCCTTTTGTGTAAGATTATGAAGAATTACTATATTCTCCAGCCAGCCCTCTTCAGAAAGCAATAATAAACCAATTTTATGCTTTCCTTTGGCCTTCCTTATTTTACATAACTATTTATAATACTTTTGGATATTTCTTAATTTCATAGGATTTTAGAGCTGGAAAATGACCATCAAGTCATTTAGTATATTCTGTTCATTTTAGAGATGAGTAAACTGAAGCCCAGTGGGGGAAAGTGACTTCTTCAATCTCACATGGGAAATAGAACTATGATTTAAATGCAGGTCCTCTAACTCCAAATACAGTGCTTTTACACCTATATCAGACTAAGATGTCCTACAATACTGTATCCTTTCCAGAATTAAATAGATTTGCAATTTCATTGAGAAATAAATCACCTTGGAGAGTGAATAGACAGATAGAACCTGAGTCAGGAAGACCTGGGATCAAGTCCAACCTCTAAAGCTTGTTTGTTGTATGGTTATGGGCATTTAACCTCTCCAAGCATCATGCAACTAAGATAAAAAGTTTTCCATGGGATATAATTTGCGGTCAATGGGCCATACCAAGACAATCACAGCCCATTCATGTATTTGACATTTTTTTGTATATGGGATGGACACCTTTGAACATTTTAGCTCACTATTGTGTTCAAATGACTTTAGTGTTCCTTTTGAAAGTGAATCCTTATTCACTCACATGCACATGCACAGAGGCACTCACCAGAAAATAACTTGGTAGTATTTGTCTCTAGTGAAATGACTGAAACTGAAAAATTAAAACCCCTGATGGCTCTAATAGGTATATTTAAAAACATTAATTTCTCCATCTGAATGGCTACATACATGAACTTGGCACCACCAGCATAATTATCTGCCACCCTCTGTTAAGTGAATGTAAAACTGGGTAAGCAACGATGCATTTCAGTGAGCAGGTTCAGAATGCACATTACATCAGATTAGGGGAGAGGTACTAGAACAGGACGTAAAATACCTTTCTACTATGGAGAGGAGACAGAAGCTTGGGCTGGGAATTGCTCTTTTAAAGAAAGAATTATTTCTATAGCTTTTGTAATGGTTCAGAAGCAAAATTGGTTCTACAGTGTTTTGCTCAGCATCCCGCTGGTTGTTCAGTCTGTCACAATATATAAAATATCATAGCTTTGATATCACTGCACAAGCTTTTCCAAGCTAATGCACACCAGACGTAATTAAGGATAAACTAATGCTTTCAGACATGCTATGGTGGTGTTTTTTTTAATTTCAAAAATCTCTTTAGAGAAGAATATTATATATCTATATATGTACATACATGTATATATAAACACAGGCATATGTACATTTTTCAATAGTTTGATTTGCCAAACATTTCCAGAAACAAAATTTTATCTTTTTTTCCAGTAAGGAGACTATCATTTAAAAGAAAAATGCCAATTTAAAAATTTTCCAACTTTGCTTTTTTAGTTCACATATCCCCCTACCCCCTAACATTTGTTTCCTGGGAAAGCATTCAGGAACTTTCCTATAATGCTTAAAGAGATTTATAATGATAACCTCACAGGAAACCAACATGGATGACTGCAATATAGGTGCCCTTCAATCATCTTACCAAGTGTGATATTACTGGAGTCTTATATCTTTTATCTGAAATGTTTGAAGTAGAGAATTTCTCAGAGACAGTATTTCATGGATCAGTTAAGAGGGGAGGCAAATGTTAAAATAGGATCACAGAGAAGTGTTCTTCAAAAAATGTTTCTCCTTTCACCTTGGCAAAACTTATTTTAGATATAAGAGGACTCCATTCTCTGTTCTTGGTGAAGTGGGTGCAACAAAAGCCACTGAGAAGAGGTCTCTAAGGCTGTGAGGATCAGGTGCCCCCAGAGAACTGCCTGCTCACTAGTACAGCTGAGCCCCTATCTATGAGATGCCTGGGAAAAGCCTCATTTAATGATGGACCATCAAGGCATAGAAAACAAAACAAAAACAAAAAACTGAACACCTGGTGGGGTAGGGCATGGTAGGGAACATATAAGTATGTGTGAGTGCATAGATGCATGTAAATGTACTCTTTTTTAAGATTAATTAATTTATTTTTAGTTTTCAACATTCATTTCCACAGTATTTTGAGTTCCAAATTTTCTCCCCATCTCTCCCCTCTTCCCACCCCAAGATAGCGTGCATTCTGATTACTCCTTCCCCCAGTCTGCCCTCCCTTCTGTCATCCTACTCCCCCAACCCCTTCCCCAATTCTTTCCTGTAGGGTAAGAAACCCTATTGAGTATGTGTGTTACTCCCTTCTTAAGCCAAATCTGATGAGAATAATGTTCACTTATTCCCTTTCACCTACCCGCCCTTCCCTTCCATTATGACATTTTTCTTGCCTCTTTTACGTGAGATAATTTACCCCATTGTATCTCTCCTTTTCTCCTTCTTCCAATATATTTCTCTCTCACCCCTTTATTTTATTTTTAGATATCATCCCTTCATATTCAACTCACCTCGTGCCTTCACCTCGTGCCTTCTGTCTATATATATACAGTTCTACTGTCTACTACCTTAATAATGAGAAAGATCTCATGAGTTACTACTGTTCTACTACCTTAATAATGAGAAAGATCTCATGAGTAACAAATATCATCTTTCCATGCAGGAATGTAAACAGTTCAACTTTAAGAAGTCCTTTATGCTTTCTCTTTCTTGTTTATCTTTTCATGCTTCTCTTGATTCTTGTATTTAAAAGTCAAATTTTCTATTCAGCTCTGGTCTTTTCATCAAGAAGGCTTGAAAGTCCTTTTCATGGAAAATCCATTTTTCCCCTGGAGTATTATTCTATGTTTTGCTGGGTAGGTGATTCTTGTTTTTAATCCTAGCTTCTTTGCCCTCTGGAGTACCGTATTCTAAGCCCTTCAATCCCTTAATTGAGAAGCTGCTACATCTTGTTTTATCCTGATTGTGTTTCCACAATACTCAAATTGTTTCTTTCTGGTTGTTTGCAATATTCTCTCCTTGACTTGGGAACTATGGAATTTGGCTAGAATATTCCTAAGAATTTTCCTTTTGGGATCTTTTTCAAGAGGTAATTGGGAGATTCTTTTAATTTCTATTTTACCCTCTGGTTCTAGAATATCAGGGCAGTTTTCCCTGATAATTTCTTAAAGGATGATGTTTAGGCACTTTTTTGATCATGGTTTTCAGGTAGTCCAATGAGATATTTCACATTGTCTTCTATTTTTTCATTCTTTTGGTTCTGCTTTATAATTTCCTGATTTCTCTTAAGGTTATTAGCTTCCATTTGCTCCATTCTTTTTTTATAGATGGATCACTATAATTTATTTCATAAGTTGTTCACATATTTCTAAAATGCTAAAACATATAACGTAGGACTGGATGGATGATAGGGACCTAGTGAATGAGAAACCACCAGCCTCTTGGGCATGGTTCTCACTGCAAATGCCAGCATCTTGGTGACCCAAGGACTGTCTGTTCCACCCACTTCTATTCAAGCAAAATAATTGAGCTCTCAAAAGATTTCACAACTGCTTTCCCTTGTTACACGCACTCCTAGCTTTGGCCAAAGGGACCAAGGGCAGATGACATCAGGTCCCAGAGCCACCCTTGCCTTAGCACCCACAGCCTCCACCACCCTGCCATCCCAGGCAGAGGAGACATCCTCCTAGACCCCCTACCTGTGCCAGCATCCAGGGAGGAAGAGGGGCAGGGGTGGGGTGGTGGGACACTAGTGGAAATCTCAATTAAAGTTTGAATGAGAGTTTGTCTGTTTCCCCAGTATGAGGAGAGGTTTATCAATTCTTAAGCTCCACCATAATTGATGAATTCTTTGTCCACAGCAACATGTGGGGAAAAGAAAAAACCTAAACAAAAAAGAAACCTATCATCTTTGCCAGTATGCGTAGGTCCCTTTGCCTTTTCAAAGAGGAGTTGTTCATTTTTTTTCCCATTTAGTTACAACTTCCTTATATATTATGCTTTCATTTATATTTTTTAAATTTTATTTTAGACTCAAGTGCCAGAACAAAAATACATAATAAAGAGAAACAAAAACATATCATAAACTTAAATACAAATTATTGCTCTTCAATATATTGTACTCTAAGACTTGCAGTCCTTTAATGTCTCTGCTGCTAAGCCTTGTGTAATTCTAATTGTGGCACTATCATATATAAATTGTTTTTATCTTGATGCTTTTAATATTTTATTCTTGAGCTGGGGGGTTCTAAATTTGACTATGATATTCCTATGATTTTTTCTCATAGGATCTTTTTAAAGTGGTAATCAATGGATTTTTTCTATTTCTCCTCATTCCCCCCACACCCCTGCAGGACAATTTTCTTTAATTATTTCTTGTATTATTGTATCAAGATTCTTTTTTTGATTATAACTTTCAGTCACTCTGATTATTTTTATATTTTCTCTTCTTTATCTGTTGTACATATCTGTTGTTTTTCTTGCTTCATTTTCTCTTTTATTTTTTCATTATTTATATTTTGTTTAATTATTTCTTGATCATTTATAATTTTTCTGGTTTCACTTTACCCAATTCTAAATTTCAAGGTGTCATTTTCTTCCTTAAGGTTCTGGATCTCCTTTTCTAATTGGTTGACTTTCATAACATTTATTTAAACATATATATATATATATATATATATATATCATCATTCACTTAGTTCAGGGGAAAAACATCAGGCCCTTGAACTTCAGGGCAAACACAAACAGAAATTGTGAATATCAACACACAGACCTTGTCTGATTCAAATCACAATTCATAGTTACCAGAGAAGCAACAACATCTGGGTTACAAAGCTGGGGGGTGGGACATCTTCAAGGGCTTGCCCAGAGTCTTGTCATCCACATTTTTTAAATTAATGTATCCCCAAAAGTGGACCACTAACCTTCCTGTACATATGCCCTGTTCAAGACCCTGAGGGCTTGAGGCTTACCATTTAGGGTATGAGGAATCACTAAGACCAGAGTTTGGAAAGCTCCAACCACCAGCACCACATCATATACAATTCAATGACTGTCCATTGTCTTAGAGCTGAAAATCATTCTAAACAAAAAGATCCCACTTTACCTGCCACATTCAAACAAAGGCCAGACTCATCAAAGGCACTTAAGAGGAGAATAGCAAAAAAGCCTGCCCTGATTACCATAACAGGGGCTGAGGCAGGCTCATGAATGAACTAACCCTAGGATTTGCTGCTTGATGTTTAAGTAGCTTGCCTCTTGGGGTTACAATGGAATGTAGCCTGGAGGTATTTACTCTTCCCAGGGACCAAACCTCATCCTGGGATTTTTCTTTGGATCTTCTTAAATTGTCCCAGGAAGACCTGGTTGTACCCCTATTCTTCTTTATGTCCACCCACACTTTTTTCACCCTAAGGTGCTATTTTAACTCTTTTGTGGGAGAAAATATTGCGAGTGTTGAGTTTTCTGACCTGCTCCATCATCTTCCTGGAATCCTTTCTCCATTGTAATTTTTAAGGAATTATTTTCTTCAGTGAGCTTTTGGACCTCCTTTTTCATTTTGTCAATTCTGCTTTTTAAGGCATTCTTCTCCTCATTGGCTTTTTGGATCTCTTTTGCCATTTGGGTTAGTCTATTTTTTTTAATTAGATTTTTTTTATTTTTAGTTCACAACACTTACTTCTACATGTTCTTGAGTTTCAAATTTTCTTTCTTTCCCTCCCCTCCCACTCCCTTCCCCCTCCCCCCAAGACAGCATGCAGTCTGATATAGATTCTACACATACTTTTGCATTAAAATTATTCACACAATAGTCAAGTTGCAAAGAAGAATTATGACCAATGAAATGAATCATGAGATGGAAGAAACAAAACCAAAAAAGAAGAGAAAAAAAAACAGCAAATAGTTTGCCTCAATCTGCATTCAGACTCCACAGTTCTTTCTCTGGATGTAGCTAGCTTTTTCCGTCATGAGTCCTTTGGAGCTGTCTTTGAGCCTTGTGTTGCTGAGGAGAACCAAGTCTATCAAAGTTAGTCATCACAGAATCAATATGTCTGTGGTTGTGTACCATGTTCTCCTGGTTCTCCTTCTTGCATTCAGCATCATATCACGTAGGTGTTTCCAGGTTATTATGAACTCTGTATCTTCCCTATTTCTTATAGCACAGTAGTATTCCATTACGTTCATATACCACAACTTGTTCAGCCATTCCCCAATTGATAGGCATGCCCTTGATTTCCAAATCTTTGCCACCACAAAAAGAGCTGCTATAAATATTTTTGTTCATACAGGTACCTTTCCCACTTGTGTGATCTCTTTGGGACATTCCCCTAGGAGTGGTATTGCTCGGTCAAAAGTGTGTAAATTTTTATAGCCCTTTGGGCATAGTTCCAAATTGCTCTCCAAAATGTCTGTATCTGTTCACAACTCCACCAACAATGTATTAATGTTCCAATTATCCCACATCCTCTCCAGCATTTATCATTTTCCTTTTTTGTCATGTTAGCCAATCTGACAGGAGAGATGTGGTACCTAAGAGTTGTTTTGATTTGCATTTCTCTAATCAATAGTGATCTTGAGCATTTTTTCATATGCCTATAGATATCTTTAATTTCTTCTTCTTAAAACTTCCTGTTCATATCCTTTGACTATTTCTCAATTGGAGAACAGCTTTTATTCCTATAAATTTGGCACAGTTCCCTGTATATTTTAGATATGAGGCCTTTATCAGAGACATTGGTGTAAAGATTTTCTCCCAATTTTCTGCTTCTCTCCTAATCTTTGTTGCATTGGCTTTGTTTATACAATTTTTTTTTTCATTTTAGC
The DNA here is from genome assembly GCF_011100635.1 of Trichosurus vulpecula. NCBI lineage: Eukaryota > Metazoa > Chordata > Mammalia > Diprotodontia > Phalangeridae > Trichosurus > Trichosurus vulpecula. The sequence goes on along the minus strand of NC_050580.1, from coordinate 261,466,903 downwards.
ATAATCAAAATTATCCATTTTCCAATTTATAGTTCACTCTATATCTTGTTGGGTCATGAACTCTTCCCTTTCCCATAGATATCATAGATATGACAGGTAAGCTATTCCCTGCTCTCCCAAATTACTTATAGTATCAACCTTTATTCCTAAATCATGAACCCATTTTGACTTTATTTTGGTATACAATGTAAGATATTGGTCTATGTCCAGTTTTTCCTATACCATTTTCCAATTTTTCCGGATGTTTTTATGGAATAGTGAATTCTTAGGCCAGAAGCTGGATTCTTTGGGTTTATCAAAGAATAGATTGCTATAGTCTTTGACTTCTGTGTCTTGTGCCCTAACCTATTTCACTAATCTACTACTCTATTTCTTAGACAATACCAGGTAGTTTTGATGACTGCTGCTTTATAGTACAGTTTGATATCTGGTATGGCTAGGCCACCTTCTCTAGCATTTCTTTTCATTAATTCCTTTGATATTCTGGATCTTTTGTTCTTCCAGGTGAATATTGCTATTATTTTATCCAGCTCTGTAAAATAATTTTTAGTGATTTTATTGGTATGGCACTGAATATGTAAATTTATTTAGGTAAAATTGTCATTTTTATCATATTAGCTCAGCCTAACCATGAGCAACTGATGCTATTTGTGTGAGAAGTGTTTCATAATAGTGTTCATATAGGCCCTGGGTTTGTGTTGGCAGATGGACTCCCAAATATTTTACAGTGTCTACAGTAATTTTAAATGGAATTTCTGTATCTCTTGCTGTTGGGCTTTGTTAGTAATATATGGGAATGCTGAGGACTTATGTGTTTATTTTATATCCTGCAACTTTGCTAAAGTTGTTTATTATTTAAAGTAGTGTTTTACTTGATTCTCTAGGATTCTCTAAATAAATCATCATATCATTGGCAAAAATTGATAATTTAGTTTCTTTTTTTGCATATTCTGATTCCTTCAACTTTTTTTTTCATCTCTTAATTCTAAAGCTAATGTTTCTAGCACCAAATTGAATAATATGGATGATAATGGACATCCTTGTTTCACCCTTGATCTTATGGGGAATGCATCTAGCTTATCCCCATTACATTTAATGTTTGCTGATGGTTTTAGGTAGATGCTATTTATAATTTTAAGGAAGAGTCCTTTTCTTCCTATGCTTTTTAGTGTTTTTAATAGGAATGGATGTTGTATTTTGTCAAAAACTTTCTCTGCATCTATTGAGATAATCATATGCTTTCTGCTAGTTTTGTTATTGATATGATCAATCATGCTGATAGTTTTCCCAATATTGAACCAATCTTGCATTCCTTGAATAAATCCTACCTGGTCACAGTGTGTTATTCTCCTGATAAGTTGCTGTAATCTTTTTGCTAATATTTTATTTAAAAATTTTGCATCAATATACATTAGGGCAATTGGTCTATAATTTTCTTTCTCTGTTTTGACTCTTCCTGGGTTAGATATTAATATGATATTTGTGTCATAAAAAGAATTTGGTAAGACTTCTTCTTTGCCTATTTTCCCAAATAGTCTATAAAGTATGGGAATTAATTGTTCTTTAAATGTTCGATAGCGTTCACATGTAAGACCATCTGGCCCTGGAAATTTTTTTCTAGGGAGTTCATTGATGGCTTGCTCAATTTTTTTTTCTGAGATGCGGTTATTTTGTTAATTTACTTCCTCTTCTGTTAACGTGGGCAATTTGTATTTTTGTAAATATTCATCCATTTCCCTAAGGTTATCAAATTTATGAGCATACAATTAGGCAAAATAATTCCTAATTACTGTTTTAATTTCCTCTTCATTGGAGGTGAATCCATCCTTTTCATTTTTGATACTGGTAATTTTGTTTTTCTCTTTCTTTTTTTTAAATTAAATTGACCAAAGGTTTATCAATTTTATTGCTTTTTTTTCCATAAAACCTGGTCTCAGCTTTATTTATTAGTTCAATAGTTTTCTTCATTTGAATGTTATTATTCTGTCCTTTGATTTTTTCAGCATTTCTGATTTGGTATGTAATTGGGGATTTTCAATTTGTTCTTTTTCTACCTCTTTCAGTTGCATGCCCAATTCATTGATCTCCTTTTTCTCTATTTTAGTCATGTAAGCATTTAGAGATATAAAACTTCCCCTAAGAACTGCTTTTGCTGCATCCCGTAAGTTTTGGTATGTTGTCTCATTATTGTCATTCTCTTGAATGAAGTTATTAATTGTTTCTATGATTTTTTCTTTGGCCCACTCATTCTTTAGGATTACATTATTTAGTTTCCAATTAATTTTTAGTTTATCTTTCCATGGTCCTTCATTAAAAATCATTTTTATTGCATCATGATTCAAGAAGGATGCATTCACTATTTCTCCCTTTCTATACTGGATTGTGAGGTTTTTATGTCCTAGTACATGGTCAATTTTTGAGTATGTGTCATGTGCCACAGAGAAAAAAGTGTATTCCTTTTTATCTCCATTCAATTTTCTCCCAAGATCTCTCATATCTGCCTTTTCTAAAATTCTATTCACTTCCTTAACCTCTTTCTTATTTATTTTGAGGTTCAATTTATCAAGTTCAGAGAGGGGGAGGTTGAGGTACCCCACTAGTTAGTAAGGTTTTCCTGTCTATTTCTTCTTGTAACTCCCTTTACTTCTCCTCTAAGCATTTGCATGCTATACCACTTGGCACATATATGTTAAATAATGATATTACTTCATTGCCTACGGTGCCTTTTAGCAGGATATAGTGTCCTTCTTTATCTCTTTTAATTAGATCTATCTTTGCTTTTGCTTTGTCTGAGATTAGGATTGCTACTCCAGTTTTTTTTTCTACTATAGCTGAAGCACAATATATTCAACTCCATCCCTTTACTTTTACCCTGTGTGTATCCTCTTGTTTTGAATATGTTTCTTGTAAACATCTTGTAGGATTATGGTTTTTAATCCATTCTGCTATCTGCTTCTGTTTTATTGGAGAGTTCATCCCATTCATATTCACAGTTATGATTACAAGCTGTGTCTTTTTCTCCATCCTGTTTCCCCCGTTTGTGCTTTTATTTTTTTCTCCTCCCTTCCACTGCTCAAAAGTTTTGCTTTTGACCACTGCCTTCCTCAATTTACCCTCCCTCTTGATTTCCTTCCCTTACCTTACCCTTTCCCCCTCGCTACTTCTTCCCTCCCTTCTGATCATTTGCCCCCTTTTCTTTCCCCTTTCCCCTCCTACTGCCTGTAGGACAAATTTTATTTCTATACTTCTCAGAGTATGTTATTCTCTTGAACCGAATCTGGTAAAAGTAAAGCTCATATACTACTCTTCTCCCTCCATTCTTTTCCTCTTCTATAACATGTTTTTGCGACTCTTCATGTGATGTAATTTACCCTTTTCTACTAATTCCTTACCTCTCCTCCCTCACATCTTTTAATTATGTTTTTTGACATTATATCAGTTATTTTATACTGACACCCACAGTCTATGTGTATCTCTTTCAATTGTCATAAGTGTACTACTCTCAAGAGTGACATATATATGCATATATATATACATATAACATATATGATTCAATATGATCCTATATAAGGATGTAAACAATTTGCCCTTATTGATTAACAAGGTTTCTGCAGATCCCCCTACCCCATTTACCTTTTTATGTCTCTCTTGAGTTTTGTATTTGAAGATCAAATTTTACATTGAGCTCTGGACTTTTCATCAGGAAGGTCTGAAATTCCCTTTTTTCCTTTAATATCCATCAACTTGCCTGAAAAATTATGCTCAATTTTGCTGGGTGTTTGATCCTTGGTTGTAGTCCATGCTCCTTTGCCCTTCTCTCTGGGTCAGGTAGGAAGTGATGGGAGCTGTTTACCTGGCCATTATGTCTCCTGGAAGTTCAAGAAGGCGAGTTTCAAACCTTTGAGCTTCAAGTCTCAGGAGTAGATGTCTCGTGGCGGCAGGGGCTGTGCTTCTGCCTCCTGTTGCTTCGACAGACTCTCGTCCTGTGTTGGGAGGCCTGGGGATCTCTGTAGGTTTTGGGTGCCCAGCTTTCTCCCCGGGTTAGTCTATTTTTAAGGTGTTATTTTCTTCAGTATTTTTAGGGTCTCCTTTAGCAAACTGTTGATGCATTTTTTTTCATGGTTTTCTTGCATCACTCTCATTTCTCTGCACAATTTTTCATCTACTTCTCTTACTTGATTTTCAAAATCCTTTTTGAGCTCTTCCATGGCCTGAGACCAACTCATATTATTTTCTTGCAGGCTTTTGATGTAGGATCTTTGACTTTGTTGTCTTCTTCTGGCTATATGTTTTGATCTACTTTATCCCCAAAGTCTGAGTTTCTTATGCTGTCTGCTCATTTTCCCAGCCAATTACTTGACTTTTGGGCTATTTGTCAAGGTAGGTCTCTGCTTTCAGAGGGGAGAGTGCTCTGTCCCAAGCTTCAGGGGTTTTGTTCTGCTGTTTTCTGAGCTACTTGTAAGCACCTGTAAATTTTCAGCTCTTATGAGGTGATATGATCCAAGGAGACATGTTTACTCCTCTCCTAGACTGTGCTCTGGTCTGTGAGTAACCTGAATCACTCTTTTCTCCCTTGGTACTGTGAGAAGGACTCCTCCACAGACACCACAAGCTCTTTCACACCCGTGCTCCTCCTCAACCCAGGACCACCACCCAGGACTGTGACGCAGATCCAATCAGGGCAAAGGAAGAGAATCCTGTCTCAACACCAGCAAAGCGATCCCTACATTCCTGCTCTGATCAGCCTCTTTATCCTCCTACCATCTGTGGGCCTGGAGTTCCAGAAGCAGCTGCTGCTGCTGCCACCAGTGCTGCAGCCACCTTGGTAGCCCTGGGGTTAGTGCCAGATTCGGCTCTTCTCTCACCCAGATCCAACAGAGGTTTCCCACTGAACTGCTAAGTTGTCTTTGGTGTTTGTGGGTTGAGAAGTCTGGAAACCACCCTAGCTTACAGTCATTCAGTGTTCTGAGGCCTGCTTTGCCTGGTCTGCTGTGGTGCAGTCTGTGCTGGCACAGTCCATTCTGGGCTGCACTTTCCTCCCAGCACCATGAGACAAAAATTCCTATCCACCTTCCAGGCTGTCTTGGGCTGGAGACTGGTTTCACTCTATTGTTTCATGGGTTCTGTAGCTCTAGAATTTGTTTAGAGTCATTTTTTACATTATTATTGAGGCATTTGGGGGAGAACTCAAGCAAGTCTCTGCTTTTACTCTGCCATCTTGGCTCCACCCCCCAAATGTATTCTTTTCAACCTTTCTTTACCGCATATGTTTCTGCACACCGTGTTTGAGGCAGTTTGATGTTAAAGTACAATAATCAACAAAGTGTTGGACATGGAAGCAGGAAGTCCTAAGTTCAAATTCTCTCTCAGATACTAGTTAGCTGTGTGAGCCTGGATCAGTCATTCATCCTCAGTTTACTCATCAAAGGGGACAGTATAAAGCACCTACATCCAAGTATTGCTATGAAAATCAAATGAGATAGCATATATAAAGCACATTTTAAACCTTGAGGTACTTATAAAAAACACTAGCTATTATCCTGAAGGAAATACATAAATCACCACCTAATTTTACACTATAGTACAGGTACATAGGTTATCATGTATTGCATCATGCTATTCTTCTATACTAGAGATATTATAGTTATTTCTCATAATTTTGTAATATAAACAGTTACAATTAAAAAGTCACATATCCCTCCCTCCCCCAAATAAAAAATACATAAACATGCAAATTGCCAAAGAGTGTCTGTACGTATTCTTTTCCGTTTGTTAAGGCACCTGAGAGACAAGGCATAATATATGGAGAAGTGGCCTCAGAGTCAAGAAAACATGGGTTTGAGGCCCGCAAATCATAGCTTCAGTCCACAAAATGGAAAATGAAAATGTGTATGTCGGCTCACTATTTCCCAATGATGGTATATGTAATTAGTGCAGTGAGCTCTAAGTCTAAGGATGAGGATGGGTGATCTTTTGTCATTATTATGTCATTACTATGCTATTAGCTAAATGCCTTTGCTTTGAACTACACTTATCTTCTAGGCAGGAGATTGGTAAAAGTACAGACATGTGTAGGGGCTCTTTGGCTATGGTTTAGAGAGGCTTTTAAATCACAATACATCTACAACTATGGGTGACTTTCTGATGTGTACACAAAGTGCAAGAGGGAAGTATTTTCTAGACTGATACATGTAGAATATTCATGTTGGGTAAGGTTAGGTCTATATTTTTTGCCACTTTAAAGATATAAACTAGTAGTCCATGACAAAAAAAAAAAACCTAACATGGAGAAACAACTGATTTTGCTGATTAAAAAAAAAAAAAACAAGATAAAATAAAAATATCCCTGAATTGACCTCCAATTATTATTTTTTTTTGCCATAACTAATTGATCACTTCTTTTTTACATGACCAATCTGGTATACATTTAGGTATAACAATGGAGAAAGTAAGATCTGGAATTTTTCATATGGGCCAGGTGTGAGTTACATATCTGTTCATTTTCAGTAATTAAATAATTACCTGGCTTAGCCCCTGTGTAATCACTCTCTGGCTATGTCTACATGACAGCAAACAAGCAGTTTGGCAGTGAACAAATTGACATACTGTACACACCATTGTTTAAATGGCAGTCTCTTGGAGTAAGCACTTTTTCCAGCTTGATTCACCTTCACTACATTTTTCCCTCTAGTATTATCTGGAGAGATTTTGAAAAAAAAAAGAGTTCCTTCATTGGCTTTTAATCAGTCAATGTGTTTTAAAATCAAATTTATAGATGAGGTAGTGTTGCAGAATGCACTGAGTACTGAGAGTCAGGAAAACTTAGGTTCTGCTTCTGCTTCAAGTATTTAAAAAGCTGTGTGACTATGAGCCTGAATTATTTAACCTCTTTGACCTTCAGCTTCCTCATCTACAAATGAGGATGATAATACCCCTAATACCTAACCTACAAGTTGGCTATTAGGCTCCAAACTTATACTGTATGTTAATATTGGCTCTTATTTTCTTGCTTTTCTAGGCAGTCATTCTTTATACTGTATAGTTTATTTTAGATGGTAGTTGAAATACATTTTAAGAAACTTTTAATAGTAATTATGTAGATCTGAATTTAAAAAAATCTTTTGTGTCATAATCCTAAATGATTTATATTTCATCCCAGGCAGATTTTTTTTTCATAATTGTTAAATCACAATTCCCCTTTTCCTTCCTTTGGTCAGATTATTCTCCAAACATAAATTGTACAAATCTAATCTGTGACTAAAAGATAGAATAAAGTCAGTAAAGTTTGTGTAGAATGATTTCATCTTAAAATAATCTACCCCACCTCCCACTACTTCCTGAAGCCTCCTCAAAATGGATCCACTCTCCAATTACCTCCACCCAACCGGAACCTTGGACTTTCCCACTCCTCGCCATAGGTGAACATTTGATTTTATCCTATTGAGAACTTGACTTCTGTACAATATCCTGTTGTTTCCTTGCCGTTACCCTGCAGAGGTATACCACCCTTTCCAGGGGGCTATACATCCTCTTCTATGTATTATCTTTACTATTAAAATATTGGGACAGTTAAGTGGTGCAATGGATAGAGTGCCAGGTCTGGAGTGATAAAGACTCATCTTCCTAAGTGAAAGTCTGGCCTCAGATATTTACTAGCTATGTAACCCTGGGCAAGTCACTTAACCTTGTTTGCCTCAGTTTTCTCATCTCTAAATAAGCTGGAGAAGGAAATGGCAAACCACTCCAATACCTTTACCAAGAAAACCTCAAATGAGGTTATGAAGAGTGGGACACAACTGAAAAATGACTAATCAACAGAAAAGCAGGGACTGTCTTGTTTGCTTGTATTTGTATTCCCACAGCTTAGTACAATCCTAGCAATGCTTTTCTGTCATTATGTTTCTGCCTTTTGCTCTCTCTCTCTCTCTCTCTCTCTCTCTCTCTCTCTCTCTCTCTCTCTCTCTTTGTTTTTGTCTCTGTCTCTTTATTCCTTACTCTCTCTTTCCCTTCCTCCCCTTCCCTATCAAATTTTATCTCTAAATATGGTTAATCAATCAAAGGACCCAAAAGAATGAAATAGCTTACTAAGTATTAAATTATATTCAAAAAGTTCCTTCCCTTTAGCAGCTGATATTCCAAGGAAGCAAATGGGTACAAAGCACTTGGTTTGTAAGTTGTTTTCCCAGTACAGAAGATGATCGAAAGTAGATAAATGGAACAGACTGTTCACATTGTTCATTTTTACCTCTTGTTATTCTTCTAGTACATAGGGTGGAGGACAGGCCTATGGGAGGAAGCTGTGTGCAGAAAACATGGACATTTCTATATAAGAAAGACAATAATGAAATTGAGTTAGACTGACAAATAACAAAGGAGAAAAAGAATAGAATGGCCTCTTTATACACACCGCCTTCCTAGAAACTATTTCCCTATTTGGAGTTATACAAAGAAGATAGTATTGATTTCAGTTGTTATTATGAGAAATTTTAATAGGTCCAAAGAGCAATGGGCTTTTGAAAAAGTTAAGGTAAGTGAGAAAGAAATAAGAAATATGCACTTTTCCTTCTGTGATGTTCTTAAATAATAAATATAATTTTCCAAATTTAATCCACATTTAAAAATGGTTGGTTAGTTGCCCTCTTACCACCCCCCCCCCAGGAACTAATGCTACATTAATATAGCTGGTTGGAAGTATTAGAAAATATAAAGTTCAATTAATATGTGTTCCTGCTATTCAAGAATACTATGAAAAGCATCCTAGCATGAGGCTAAAACCTCAATGTACCCAAGCAGGGAAGCTAATCATTGCCATTACCGTTTATACCTCATTCAGATAACTCACAGAGTGCTGTCTCAGTAAATTACATAAATGCCACAAGAGAATAGAATAGCTACACTATTATACACCACATTCAACAGAGAACTCCAAAGACAATGCCTGTCCAATCACCTTTTGGCTCAGGCTTAATGATATTTCTGCTTCTAGAAAAAGATTAAAAAATAGGCTATCCCCAGGCTGTACCATCATCCTCCTGGCAAAAGCATACTTGGATATTTCAATTAAACTCAATAAAATTCATTTAGTGCCCGTTATGTGAAGGGCAGTATGGCCTAGTAGATGGATAGCCAAGGTTAAATTTGGAGATGCAATTTTATTTTAATTTAATAGAAATTTTTAAACCCTATGTGCCAGATACCATGCTAAGTTCTTTACAAATATTATTTTGTTTATCCTCACAACAATTCTGAGAGGAAGATGATAGAAAGACATAAGACATGAGTTCAAATCCTGACTCTTACAGATTTATCATGTGATTAAGCAAGTTACTTAGCTTCCTAATTCCCCAGCAACTCTCTAATTTACTTTACAGAGGAGTAGCCCATCTGTGGGAGCTTGGTGATATAGAGGATAGAGGGCTGGACTTGGATCTAGACTCAAGAAACTTACTAGCCTTGTGATCCTGGGCAAGTAATTTCATCCTGTTTGCCTCAGTTTCCTTGTCAGTAAAATGACCTGGAGAAATAGGGTATTTGCTCACTGATAATTCCCTATCTAAATGGAAAAATGCATTCCTTGGACCCCTTGTGGTACTTCAAGTGCATTTAGGGGGTCAGTGAGGTCAAAACTATTTTTATAATAACATTAAGATTTTATTCTCCTATTAAAATGCTATCACTTTTTCAAACTACAGATTAATGTGGGGTCATACATTCTTCATATACTTCATTTCAAACAAGATATCATATAAATTTGAAGGTACAAGCAAATAAGAGACTCTAGCTGTCTCTAAGAAACAAATTAAAAAAGATTTGCAAATATATGTAAAATGATGCCACTCTTCTAACTTTTTCTTAAAAAAACTTTTTGTTTTCATAAAAAAATTGTTACCATGTAAAAGGTTGTTATTATGGTTTTAGATGCATTAGCAAATTTAAAAATCTCAGTTTCAATTTCTATTGTAAATATGAGAGATTTGACTCATATGAACAAAAGCTTTTTTTGTCTTTTAAGAGTGTAAATGGGCCCTGAAACTAACAAGTTTGTAAACTGCTGCCTGATACCAATAAAATAATAATTCCAGATTTTAAAAAAATAGTAAATCTCTAAAAAGGAAGATGATACTTGTAACTCTTTAGAACTGTATCTTTAGTATGACATTCAGAAGGGGTATGCATGGACAAAAATACTGGAATTTCCAGGGGAAGAGCAAAAAAATAAAAAGTGAGAGTGAGACCTTTATTCTGTCCAATGGTAACATAGAAGGTTGGAAAGACAAATCTGTGCCATGAGGGAAGTGGCTGGCCTCTTCCTGAAGAGGAAATAGAATACTTAAATACTATCTTTAAAAAAAAAAAAAACCTGAATAAGCAATGAATGAGCTCCCAGGATTAGGTGATTTAAAAGTGAATTCCACCAAACATTTAAAGAACAACTGATCCCAATAAAATATAAACAGTTTGAAAAAAATAGGCAAAGAAGGAGTCCTACCAAATTCCTTTTGGGAAACAAATATGCTTTTGATACCTAACCCCTATGGAACAAAAACAGAGAAATAAAAGTATTGCCCTGTTCCCTAATGAATATCAATGAAAAAAAATTAAACGACATGATATCAACGACATTATAGAAGTACATCGCAAAGATCACACACCATGGCCAGGTGAGATTTACAGCAGAAATGCAGGGCTGGTTCAACATTAGTAAACATTAGTAAAACTGTTAACATAATTGACTGCATCAGTAACAACAAAAAATTATATGAATACGTCAAAAGATGCAGGAAAAAGCGTTCGACAAAATGCAACACCACTCATATTAAAAACATTAGAAAGCATAAGAACAAATGGAGGTTTTCTTAAATGAAAAGTAGTATCTATCTAAAACCAAGAACAAGCATTATTTTTAATGCTGATAAACTTGAAGCCTTCCCATTGAGATTAGGAATGAAGCAAAGGATACCTATTATCACCAATATTATTCAAAATTACACTAGAAATGCTAGACAAAGAAATGAGGAAAGAAAAAAAGAAATTGGAGTAATAAAAACAGGCAATGAGGAAACACAACTATCACTCTTTGCAGATGATATGATATTATACTTAGAGAATCCTAGAGAATCAACTAAAAAAAGTTGAAACAATTAACATATTCAACAAAGTTGCAGAATAAAAAATAAACCCACAAAAATCAACAGTATTTCTATATGCCACCAACAAAATCCAATAATAAGACATAGGAAGAGAAATACCATTTAAAATAACTGCAGATAATATAAAATACTTAGGAGTCTATCTGCCAAAACAAATCCAGGGATTATTTGAACATAGGTACAAAATGCTTTTCACACAAATAAGGACAGATTTAAACAGTTGGAGACATATTCATTGCTCATGTGTAGGCTGAACCAATATAATAAAAATGACAATCTTACCTAAGTTAATTTTCTTATTCTGTGCCACATGAATCAAACTACTAGAGAAATATTTTATAGGTCTAGAAAAAATAATAACAAAATTCATCTTGAAGAAGAAAAATATAAGAATATAAAAGGGATCTATTAAAAATGTGAGGGAAGGCAGTCTAGCAGTTTCAGTTTTCAAACTATATTACAAAGAAGTAATCATTAAGGCAATCTGATACTCATAAGAAATAGAGTGGCAGATCAGTGGAATAGATTAGGTACACAATACACAGCAATATATGACATAGCTAGTGTTCAACAAACCTAAGCATTTTGGTGAAGAACTCAACATCTGACAAAAATTACTGAGAAAATGGAAAGAAGTTTGCCAGAAACTAGATATAATTACCAAGATTACCAAAAAACATTTTAATGAATTAGAAAAAAAATAATAAAATTCATTTGGAAGAACAAAAAGTCAAGAATATCAAAGGAAATAATAATGAAATAAAATATAAAGGAAGGAGGTTTAGCAATACAAGATCTTCAACTACATTATAAGACAGTAATTATCAAAAGTATCTTATACTGGCTAAGAAATAGAAAGGTAGATCAATGGAACAGTATAGACACACAATTTACAGCAGCAAATAAATTATAGTAACTTGGAATTTTGCAATAAGAATTCCTTATTAGGTAAAAATTGTTGGGAAAGCTGAAAGGAAGTACGGCAGAAATGGGGCATAGATCAATGTCTTACACAATTTACCAAGAATAGGTTAAAATGAATATATGACCTAGATATAAAAAGAAGTATTGCAAGAAAATTTGAAAAAAAATGGAACGTTATTTATCAGACTTATGGATAGGTAAATAATTTATGAATAAACAAGAGATAGAGAATAAAATGAGGTACAAGATGGATAATTTTGATTACATTAAGTTAAAAAAGTTTTCATAGAAATAAATGTAGCCAATATCAGAAGAAAAACAGAAAATTTGGGGGAAAATATTGACATTTTCTCAGATAAAGGTCTCATATCTCAAATTTATAAAGAACTTTGTCAGATCTATAACAATACAAGTCATTCCCCAACTGATAAATGGTCAAAGGATATGAACAGGCAGTTTTTCAATGAAGAAATCCAAACAACTTATAGTCATATTAAAAAAAATTCTCTAACTCATTATTGATTGGAAACATGCAAATTAAAAAAACCTTGTGATATCACTTTATATTTATCAGACTGGCTAAAATGATCAAAGGAAAAACTGACAAATGTTGGAGGAGATGTGGAAAAACTGGGACCCGTTCATTATGGTTAGAATTGTGAATGGACCCAACTATTTTGGAGAGCCATCTGGAATTACGTCCAAAAACATCATTAACCTGCCCATACACTTTGACCCCACAATGCCACTACCGGGCCTATTGCCAGAGACAAGAAAAGGGAAAAGAATTTGTGTGCTCGAAAATATTTATAGCGGCTCTCTTTGTGGTGGCAGAGAACTAGAAATCGTTGGAATTGGGGAAAAGCTGAACAAGTTGTGGTAGATGGTTCTGGTAGATTACTACTGTGCTGTAAGACATGAAGAGTTTGATGATCTTAGAAAAATGGAGAGATTTGCATGAAATAATGAAGAGTGATTGAGAAGAACTAAAAGAACATATACAGCAACAGCAATATTGTTTTGAGAACAACTTTGAGTGACTAAGTCATTTTAAACGCTCAAATTAACTGCAAAGGACATATGAAGGAAGATGCTGTGTCCAGAGAAAACTGATAAATAGAAGTATACATATATATGTATGTATGTATATATATATTTTATATATATATATATATATATATATATATATATAGAGAGAGAGAGAGAGAGAGAGAGAGAGAGAATGATTTGACACATACACATATACATATATACACATGTATCCATGTATATATATACATATGGTAGCCATCTTTAGGGTGGGGGAAGGAAAAAAAGGAAAATTACATAACTTTATTATATAGTTAAAAAGAATAACAAGTTGTATATAATAGATTTGTCATTTCATGTGCAATCTTTGTGACTCAGTTCACATTTGCGAAATGTGAGGTTTAACACAAATCTCTAATTATATTGCATTTATAAATGTCAATATATTAGAAATATCTTATAATTTTTATACTCATCTATAAAATATCATAACCTGCATTATTATAGTAAGGAATGACATCTAAAGATATTCTAATTTCAAGTTACTTCAATAAGTTATGGCCTACCAGAAATATAGACATGTAACCATTTTTGAAATGTATGGGTGAAGGTAAATCAAATTTATTGTTCATATAAGATTCTTCTTTACTAAGGGAATGTGGTTAGTATCTCCCTTGGGACATTTATGGACTTGTGAATTGATGTAAGGACTATTATAAAGAACATGTACAAGGAAATGCACAGGTCATTTTGGCCTTAATTACTCACATCTAACAAGTATCAAATCCTCTTAGTGCATCCAAATGCCCATAGTCTCATATATCTCCTTGAAGACTATGTATTATTTCTTGTTCTTACATAAATATCAAAGTAATAAATCTGCTGTACTTAAAAAAATAATCTTGCATAAAGAAATAGATCTTCACTTTTGAAGCCATAGATGGGATAAGGGGAGAAAAAGTACCTTGAAGAAGACTAAAGAAATGGTGTAGTTTACCAGCCCCATTATTTTTTTAAGCAGACAGCAAGCATACCAATTGCATCCATAAGCAATAAGACAAATTAGATCAGAATTTCTCTTTTTTATTTGCCAAAAATATTTGAATAGAGAAATGGATATGGACTGTCCTAATTAGAGGGCACGTACTTTCCACCAATAACAAAAAGGAAATTCAGTTTAGAATGACATATTAAGGTCCTTAACTAAAATATTTACATGATAGCCCAGAAGTCCAGGGGCAATGAACAGAAAATCTCCAGCAAACTGACATTCATTTGCATCATGATTGAAAAGAGAAAGAAAAATTAAGCACTGATACTGAAGGCCAAATTCCACATAATGAGGCATCAAATGGAAGAAATATGCCATGGTGATGGCTGCTCTACTTGACTGGGCATGGTTGATTTCATATTAGTATTATAATTTATTCTTTTTTGCACTTGTGGATATAATAATGGCAGTATTTTGGAAATTGTAAATGAAATGAATGTGATGCAAAATGGAGAGACACCATTATTAAAAAGACTTTCTGAAACAGTCATCAATTAAAAAAGATTTTAAAAATTCCATCTTTTTCTGATGTCAATTTATCAACGCAACCTCTAGCCACAAATACATACAATCTGACTCTTTCATTATTGTCCTATCTGATTCCCTACACTTAATAGATTGGCTGAAGTTTCAGAGATCTATAGAAACAATAGCTGGAAATAATTACTTATATATTTTGTAAATTGCCTACAAATCTTTAAGGTATCGATCATTCTTCTTCCTCAAATTCATTCCCCTCCCCACTCTCAGTAGTTTTCTTCTTAGATTTATTTTAAAAATGTTAATATCATAGGATGGTATGGCTGAAATGGCCATTGACTTTGACTTTCCCTTGATTCTATTAGGAAAGAAGTACAAGGAGATTAAATAACTTTTCCAAAGTTAAACAGGTTGTTAGCATGAAGGGTAGGGTTTAGATTATTCTTTTGAATCAATTGCTCCTGGCAGAGTTATTACTATAAAAGAGAAAAGGAATAAAATGGTCTGATATTTATGGATATGACCTAAAATGAGTAGTCTTTCACCTTTTACTTATGATCATCAATTTAGAGCTGAACGGTGCTTCTGAGACAGCTGTGTTGAGCACAGGGTGCTGAGAAACTTAAGGCAAAGAACATAGTTAGGAAGCCAATATAATGATCCATGCTAGAGATAATGAAGGGCTGAACCATGTTAATAGCTACATGAAAAGAAGAAAGGGTCCAATTTGAAAAGCAGATGTTTTTAGTTTGACAGATGAGGAAACTGAGACCTAAGGTTAAGTGACATGTCCAAGGTTAGACAGTCAATATGTATTGAAGGCAAGATTTACCCCGAGGTCTTTTGATTTCAGAGTCATTCTCTTTCTATTATACTATGCTTTCTCTTGACACTGCTAAAAATGTTTAGTGGTATTTACATGCAGAAAATAGTTGAACATTCAGGGGATCTTAGTTCGTTTTAATCTACTTTGCTGGACCTCCAGCTCTCTGCTATACCCCATGTCAGGTGCTGTGTGAAGCAGGTATAATGCCACAAATGCATGATGGATTCATAACAAACTTCGATGGTGATAAGAGTGCACTCTTACAGAGTAAATCTCTCAGTTCAATTCATTATGCATCTCTATTAAATGCCTGCTACATTCAGACCAAGGCTAAGTACTGAAAAGAACACAACATTTGAATAAGATGTTATCCTTTCTCTTGTGGGGCTTACACAGTTAAGCAATTGTCAGGTCAAGGATCTATGATTTGTTGATCAAGCCACTTGATGCAGGTGTTTCACCTATCTGCAATTTAGAGAGAAGAGAGTTGCTTCCATCTTAGAGAGTTTTTTTTTTTTACTTAACCCATGATCACTCAAAACAACATGTGGGATATAATGCCAGCCTGGCTATATGAAAAGATAACATACAGCAAAACACACAAAAGCAATAAAACTTATATGTGAGGTTGAAGAAGCGAAAGAATGCGAGCAAGTTTGTAAATGAGGAAAGGATCCCATGTGACCTGGAATAGGTATGAATTTAATGGGGGAGATAATTCCATGCATAAAGAAAAAATAGAAAATACTGGTAATAGACTTCCTATGTTGTGTTACACTGGTCAACCACTCTGAGATTCAGACAACTTTCTAACACTATAAATTATAAACTACTTTTAATCTGCATTGATGGAGTGAGTTCCCACATGAATTGAATCATTATTACTTTCAAACATGCCCATCTCCCCCATCCTTAAAGAATCTTCACTATAACCTCTAATTCCCTCAAGCTATCATTCTATATCTCTCTTCTCTCATCAAAACTGAAAGAAAGAAAGATTTCTGCATTCTTTCTCCACCCCCACTTCCTCTCTTCTTATTTGCTTTTTATTCATTTGCAATTTGGGAAATCTCGTCATTTAACTGAGATTCCTCAATCCAATATCGTCAACACTCTTAATCTCCAAATCTCACGTGTGTGTTTTTTTCATTCTTTATTCTTCTTGATCTCTCTGATGCATCTGATGTGGTTGATGTCACTTGCCTCCTGGATACTCGGTCCTCTCTGGACTTTTATGACACTAGTAAATGACATTTTTATGACCTCTCCTTTTCAGTCCTTTTTTTGCTGGATCGTCATCAGTATCACACCCCTATGTTCCCTAAGACTTTGTCCTGGGCTCCTTTGTTCTTCTCTCTCTATGCTTTCTCATTAGGTGACACCACAATTTCCTATGATTTTAATTATAATCAATAGGCTAATGATTCACAAATCATTATATTTAGCTCCAGTATTTCCATAACCTTTAGTCCTATATTACCAACTATCTTTTGGACATTTCAGAGTGGATGCCTGGAGACTTGTCAAACTCAACATACCCAACAAAACTCATCTTCCCCCACCCCCAGCCAACTTCTTTTTCTAAATTTTCCTATTTCTGGAAAAGGCATAATAATCTTCTAGTCCCAAACACTGGTGGTACCCTCAACACCACACTTATCTCATCAATTACCCAAACTTGCCATTTATCCATTACAACTTTTCTCACTTTAGACTCTCCCAACTCATACGAGTTGGAACCACTTTGGTTCATTCCCTCTTCATCTCTTGCCTAGATTTTTATATTGGCCTGCTAATTAGTCTCTCCCTCTTCAGTCCATGCTCTATACAGTTACTAAACTTCTTTAAGTTCCTTAAGCATTGATACGGCCATGCCCCTCTCCTATGAAATAAAGTCCAGTGACTCCCTTTTGTATCCAGGATATAAATTAGCATGTAAGATTATTGAGAGTACAAAATTTCTTCTCCCCCTCCTCCCGTTTTGTTTCAAATAGGCATTTCCAGTGCAAGTCAGAGTAAATTTCTGTTAATTGGTTGATTGGACAGATGGTAAGTAGTAGAAGTTGGCCACAATGTAGGTTACAGAAACAAATCATATGAAGCTAAAAAATAAGGTGGAATAAAGTTGTTAAAGGCCTTAGACAACAGTGGAATCTGAAATTTAAGAAGAGAGTATTCTTTCATTTAATATTTTCCCCTAACTGCATGTAGAAGAAATTTTTAAACATTTTTAAATTTGAGTTTCAAATCCTCTCTCTCCTTCCTTTATCTTCCCTTTCCCTGAGATGGCAAGCAGTAGTCATTCAAAACACATTTCCATATTAGTTATATTGTGCAAGAAAAACCTCACCAAAAAAACTCACAAGCAAATTAAAGTTTTCTGTTTGTTTGTTTTTGTTTTTAGATGCTTCTATCTGCTTTTGGACTCCAACAGTGCTTTGTCTACAGAGGGATAGCATTTGTTTCATCAGAAATCCTCCGGAATTATTTTGAATTGTTGTAATGCTGAGGCTGACTAAGTCAATCACAGTTCTTCATCAAATAATATTGCTTTTACCATGTACAGAGCTCTCCTGGTTCTGCTCATTTCATATTGGATCAGTTTATGTAAGTCTTTCTAGGTTTTGCTAAGAACATCTTGCTCATCATTTCTTATAGTAAAGCAATATTCCATCAAAATCATGTACTACTTCTTGTTCAGCCATTGCCAGCATCCCCTCAATTTCCAATTCTTTGCCACTAATAAAAGACTGCAATAAATAGTTTTGTACATATAGGTTATTTTTTAAAAATCTCTTTGGCATATAGATCTAGAAGTGACATTGCTGGGCCAAAGGGTATGTATGGTATTATAGCCCATTGAGTATAGTTCCAAATTGTTTTTAGAATGGTTCAATCATTTCACAACTCTACCAACAAAGCATTAGTGTTTCAATTTACCCACAGCTGCTCCAATATTAATCATTTTCCTTTTCTGTCATATAAGCCAATCTGATAGGCATGACTTGTTTTAATTGGCATTTTTCTAACCAATAGTGATTTAGAGTTTTTAAAAAATAAACCTATAGCTAGCTTGGGTTATTTCTTTTGAAAACTGCCTGTTCATGTCCTTTGACCATTTAAAATTGAGGAATATCTCTTATTTTTGTAAATTTGACCGAGTTCTCTATATATTTAAAAATGAGGCCCTTAATCAGAGAAACTTGCTGTAAAATTTTTATCACTGTTATGATTACTATATATTTCCCAATACCCTATTTTTAGCACTGTTTATCTTACATGCACTCTCTCCTTTCATCCTATTCATCTTCAAAAGTGTTTTGCTTCTGACTGCACCGCCCCCCCCACCATCTTTTCTACCTTCTATCAGTACTTCCTTCCCCACTTCTCTTATTGCCTTTCCCTCCTACTTTCCTGTAGGGCTAGATAGATTTCTCTACCCAAATGAGTGTCTATGTTATTCCCTCTTTGAGCCAATTCTGATGACAGTAAGGTTCAAGCACCTCCCTCACCTCCCCCATCCTCCACTCCACTATAAACACTCTTTCATGCTTCTTTTATGTGAAATAATTTACCCCATTCTACCTCTCTCTCCCTCCTTCTCTCAGTGCATTTCTCTTTTCCACCTCCCAGTTTTATTATTTTAGATATGATTCCATCATATTCAATTCATACCTATACCCTCTGTTTATGTATGTGCCTTCTAACTGCCTTAGTAATGAGAAAGTTCTTAGAAGTTACAGGTATCATCTTATCATGGAGGAATGTGAACAGATTAAACTTATTTGATCCCTAATGATTTCTCTTTCCTGTTACTTGTTGAGATCAAGAATACCTGTAAGATTATCCTACATTCTACTTAGAAACATTAGATCTTTGGAGCAATGCTAATGTTTAATAAATTTTAATATGATATTCCTTCTAATTGCCTCTCAGTTATAATTTGCCCTCCAATAGCATATGAAAGAACTCTGTAATAATTTTCCAACACATTTTATCAACTGTTTCTTCTTCAAAATTTTGTTTCTCCCCTATATCCCAATATTGCATTAGATAACCATCAGACAAATACTGGAACAAGTGACATATGACCTGATAAAAATGGTAGAACAATTCAATTCAACTAAATTCATAATTATTTATTCAGTGACAGCCTTTGTGACAGGTTCTATGTTAGGCACCAGGGTTCCAAAGACAGAAAGGAAAATAGTATTTTGATGGAGAAGAGTATAGGATCATAAATTAGCATAAGGTGATCTATTCCAACCCCTTCATTTTACATCTGAGCAAACTGAGACTTAAAGAGAGAGTGATTTCTCCAAAGTTTCATTGTTAGTAAATAACAGAGATGAGATTAGAACCTTGCTGAAGTATTTGTCTACTCCAAATATTCATTTAATCTATTAGTAGTATTTGGCATTAACCTGTATGATTTTTAACAATAGAGATTATGGACCCTTTATCTCTGACTATACAAAGAGAAAACTAGTCACTGAGTAATTATGAATAGGCACATTTGTCTTTGTTGCCCACCCCCTTTCAAATTTTATTCCTTTTTTGCACCAATCTTGTAGTGTTTTAGGGGCCCAAATATCCCTGCTATAACTTCCCAATCATACAGGCAATTTTCCAATGTCTTGACTTCCTTAAAGTTCACCTGTCCTACCAAAATACTCCCCATAGCTATAGGAAAAGGCTCATAAACCATGAACAGAAATTCTGGTTAATGTGTTAACTCTCATTCACTCTTGTGTTGTCTTTCCTCACATAGCATTTGCCTTAATGTACTCAAAAGATGCGGGAAAGTGCTTAATAAACTAGGCTCTAATGTTTGAAATTATGGCCAGTATAACTCCATCCAGTCGATGGGATGGATGATTTTTTCAGAGCCAGATGTTGGCTTTTTCAGCACCCTTAAAAATAACCCATTTGTTCATGGGGCAAGTGCCATTTAAGGGGAACCACATTTATAACTTTTAAAGGGAGGGAAGTCAGGGTTTAATTACTAAATTTCTATTTCAAATTAGCAAACTTAGCAAACCATTAATACTGCAGACTTTGAAACCTGCTCTTGTAGAAGTTTAACTGAACTGTAGCCATGTACTCTAAATATCATCTTCTTTTTTGGTACAATCCCAAGTGATGGATGGCTTACATTTAGATTAAATTCTTCAAGTGTATCTCTGGAAAAAGTCATTCAGGAAGAGTACTACCTTTTAATCTAACTTCATTTCAGAGGATTTTTTCCTTTTGTCCATATAATTTTTTGAACTAATAGTGGGGGAGAAGAAAGAAGGGAAAGGTTTCTCAAACAGAGTCATAGATATAAATTCATTGTAATTTTGAGTGTTTTGAACCCCTAACGTTTCTCTGTCATAAAGGAAAGAACATTTAATTGAGCAAAAAACTACAGTAACAACAAAACCCCCTACCTTTTTCTTTTTTTCTTCATGCACTTGGCACCTTTTTGAATTTGTCTTATTGTTTGGAACTGTTTACTTCATGCATTCTGAAATAAAAATTCTTTTGGCATTTTACTGGGTCTTTTTTCCCCTGTGGTTTGAAGTTTTTCTCCCTTTTTTAATTAAATTGACCTTTTGGTTCACTTGACTGCCCTCACCCTGATGGAGAATGACTGTTCTCTTGGAAAGCAGCTAGAAATGAACAGAGAAAAGACTGAAAACATTGACATGAAATGAAAAATTTTGATGCTGCAATCTGGGTAATATAATTGTATAATCGTTACTTTTCACAGCCTCTAACGCAGAGAAATACTAAGCTCGGCACATTTCTTGGAGCTTTAATGATGACAGGCTGCTTCTCATCTTCCTGAATGAACACTTTTATGGTGTACTTTATAACTAATGTCTTCAAAGTATTTTTTAACTGTCCAGTAACAGCTCACCTTTCTCACCTTTCTAAACTACAAAGAGTAATTGAAAATCAGAGTGTCCTCTATTGCCATTAGTTATGCACTGTATATCTTTTATATTTGCAAAAGTTAATTAAGGGCTATATTTTCTGGTTCTGGCATTAGGGCTGGAACTGCAATACCCAAATGACCTTTCTGGCTGTTTAAATTCTAATTCCTGTATTTACCTTCAGAATACTCAAATCATAAATGTGTATGGGTATTAGACAATCCAAGCTGGCTACTAGAAGCTGGGGCATGAGGTAGTATTGTGAAGGTAATTGTCTTGTGGAAATAGGATACCAATAACAAAGAAAAATCAATATATCTTCAACTCATGCCTACGGAAGGAAAGGTGGAAGGGAAAAGTAGAAATGATGGTATTTTCTTTTTCACATAGACTATAAACCTCTGTCAATACGGTTGCTTCGAACAACCAAGGTGTAGCACAGTTATTTCTGTCTTACATAACTTTAAACGTTGTAAATGGTCAATCTAACTAATTGTGAAGCAACTGTCCTTTAATATTGCCTAAAATGTTCAATGATTTGGATGCAGCTGATTTGCTGGTACAGTCCAAGATCCTTGAACTAACTTTTTTTCCCTTAAAACATGTATGGGCCAGTGTTTTTCATAGGACTGAATATTTACTAGACAAGAATGAATAAGTGGAAACTGAAAGACTAAATGAAATAATTCAGAGGTGTATAATGAAAAAAGTTTCAAATTCCAGTTAAATATTTATTTAATTGTAACAATGTGTAAAGCTATGGGCTTCCATGATGCTGAGGATAAAAAATAGAAATAATAAGATTCCCTGCTCTCAAGGGGCTTTTAACATAATAAAAGAGAGGAGGATATGGGGATGGAAGAGATAAGTACACCAATAACTTCAATGCTAGGGAGAACATCATAGTTCCAGATAAATCACTATGAGAAACTTCAGGAATGAGGTCAATGTTAACTGGTCAGGGAAAACTTTATGGATGAGAAGGCACTTGAGCAGGGCTTTGAAGGATTTTAGTGTTTTCAACCAGTGAAAATCATGTTAAGAAAAGGAGAGGGTGTCTATTTCAAGCATAGTGGGTGACATAAGCAAAGGTATGCAGATAATTGAAATATCATCAAAAAAGTTAAAAAAAACCTTACTCTTTAAAAAATGAATAAAAGTGAATAGGAAGGGAAAAAAAATGCTTACATTTCAAATAAGCCAGTCCAAACAACCAGTTCCTGATACACAGTCATTCATTAAGTCTTTCTCAGTTAGGCTATATCTTTACTATGAAAAAGACATTATTTTTAATAGGAAAGATATTCTCTACTCACTCAAATCCTGCAGAGAGAATTGCAGGCTATGAAAGTAGGAGGGCTTTTAATTACTTTCTGATACAATTCTGAGTCAACGTAGGCTCAAAATAAGGAAAATGGCAAGGAGAAAAAATCCTAATGGGTCACATAATTTTGGCTACAAAGAAATATATATTTTTACATCAAAGTACCTGAGCTTTATGGTGATTTTCTGTAAGTCTTTATCTAAATTCCAACTGTTTGCCATACTTTGTAAACCATAAAACTGTCACAAGGGTTTAATGGACTTGATGGTTTGGAACAGAATGTTACTCTTATTTCCATTCACTCAGGCATGGTTCTTATACAAAAAATTGTCACTAAGCTTTACAAGAGTCCTTCCTAAAATCCATAGAGAAGATCCCACTGGAACAATAATTATGTGATGTTGTAAGAGTAAGTTCAGAAGTTGTAACCTCTTTAATAGATCTTATTTTTATATAAACACTGATCTCTGGATTAATAATGTCCCTTCCATTTCCCCACCATAGATTGATGTTCTCTTGCCTCTAAAATGAAATACACAATCCTCAGACTGCCTGGCTCCCACCTATCTTTCCAATATTATTTCCTATTACTCCCATTCATTCATTCTCCATAAAATGCAAATTTGTCTGCCACCTAGTCCCTAAATTCAACTTCTATGTCTTTGCCTAGGCCAGGGGAGCAGAACCTGGGGCCTCAAGGCCACATGTGGCCCTCTAGGTCCTCAGGTGAAGCTCTTTGACTGAATCCAAACTTCACAGAACAAATCCCCTTAATAAAAGGATTTGTTCTATAAAACTTGGACTCAGTCAAAAGGCCACACCCAAGGACCTAGAGGGCTGCATGTGGCCTGGATGTCATAGGTTCCCCATTCCTGGCTAGGCTCACCTCCTTTTCTGAAATGTGTTGCCTCATCAACTTTGCCTCATAGAATCTCTAGCTTCTTTCAAAGCACTACTCAAATACCACTTCCTGCATGATGACTTTCTTGGTTTTTCTAAAACCCTCTTCAAATTGTTAAGGAGTTTTTCCTCTTGGACTTGTTTTATATCACAGTAACCTGGTTTTACAGAAATTTAAGAAGATTCCAGAAGACTAAAAAATATCATAGATACTTTAAAAGACCAAAGATCATAGAGAGTTATTGAAATGGAATATGGAAGGGCCACACATTTTCCAGAGTTTCCAGGTTTCTAGAGAAACAGAAGGGAGGAGAGCTGTTCCAGGGCTTTCCATGCTTGTTTTGATACACAAGGAATAGGGGCATGTAGCTTCATTGGTTGCCAAAAAGTAAAGCAGATTGAAAAAGAATGGAAATGGATTGGGGGAGGGAGTGTGTGATCAGACAGAGGAGACAGAGAAAGTAAGAGCACAGAAAGGAAATGAGATAAAATACAATTGAAGCAGCAGGTTTGTTGATGAGATCTAGGGAACTGGAAGATAGAGACAGAGACACAGAGGCAAATTGATAAAAATACAGAGAGGCTTTCCAATGGTGCTTTGTTTTTCTGACTTTGGACTATCTATCTGTGCATCTCTTTACACTCACTCTCATTCTTTCTTTCACATGCTCATTCACACACTCATCCTCACTCAGTCTCACCAAACAGAAACACCCTGCAATCCTGCTCAGTGGCCCTTCTACCACAGTAGAAATCGATCCTACTGTGTATTTAAATACATGTACATCGAATATCAGAAAAAGACATTTAGAATTGTATATTATATGGTGGTTTTCCAACTGAAAGAAGTTGTATTAGCAAATATGTGCATGTGCAAGTATGATGAGGGTGTCTGTTGTAGTTGTGAAATCTCTCAGTGCTGCATTCATATCAACTACAAAGTAAGAGAGAAGGTTTGTAACTATACAACTTTTAGGGCAGACAGATGGTAAGGACTCGTGAAGAAGGCTGTGATGTACTTTGAACTCTTCAAGTATATTAGTTTAAAGTAAAAGACTACATTTTGTGAACATTTTTCTTTCATACAAAAAAACAAAAAGTGAAGAAAAATAATTTTGAGAAAATTCCAAAATTTTAGACTTTTTCCTGAAATGCTTTAATTTAATCATAGGCAAAATTTAAAAAAAAAAACACTAGTAATCTGAAATTTATTTGGAAGCTACAAAGGAAATATTAAAATGAAAATTATTATCTTTGAAAATTATTTCGCACATATACTCATAAAGTGATTAATATTTTATATTTAAAAATAAATCTGTATCATCAGTAGTCAATAGAGTGACTCACCAATTCTATCAATTCTTTCAAAGTCTAAACGACAAATTTCCATCTTTTCCCCCACTTCCTTTGTTGTCATTCCTGCCCTGCCCCCAGCCCCCAGCTCCCAGCCCCCAGGTTAAAAGTACCTTTAAGTTCTATTCAGCTCAATGGTGTCATAGATAAAAGACATGTTAGGGATCATGCAGACTGGAATTCAAATCCTACCACAAACACTGCTTTACCCTTTGATTCTGGACAAGTCACTTTGTCAACCTCAGTGTCTCGCTGGTAAAGTGAGGATGCTAATAGTACTTACCCTTGTTGTGCGAATTATTCCCTTGTTGTGAGAATTAAATGAAACATTATTTGTCATGCTTGCAAACCTTGAAACACTTATATAAACATTAGATATAATTTTCATTGTTCTCTTTCAGAGAGGAATAAAACTAATCCTGAATCCTCATGGCAGAATGATATCCACTTTGGCAGGCTGGAGCATAATTAGAGTATTATGTTTACTTCTCAGTGCCAATTTTTTGGAAGAAGATTTACAACTTAAAGTATTTCTAGAGAAAGATAACCAGACTTCTTAAGGAGACAAAAGCAGTAGAGTGGAAGGAATAAAGGGTTTACAAAAAGAGTATTTGGGTTTTAATCCCAGCTCTTATAAACTGTGTGACCTTGGGCCTCAGTTTCTGAATCTGCAAAATGAGAAAGTTACAGTAGATAATCTCCACAATCTCTTCTAGTTCTAAGTCTATGATCCTGTCATCTCTTGATCCATCCTAAGGGGAAAATATGACTTGGGGTGGGAAGAGGAAAATGGACAGTGGCAATCTGCTAATACTTGAAGGGTTAAAATAGAAGAGGATATTTGACTTGTTCTGCTTGAACTCAGAGGGAATTGGATAAAAATCTCAGGGAGGAAGATTTTGACTTGATGTAAGAGAAAAAATTCCTATCAATTTAAGTGTGATGGACTGCATCAGCAAGTAATGAGCTTTAAATATGAGGTAGAGACTGGTAACCAGGATAACAATAAGAGAAGATTTCTGTGCAGAAGACCTTCAAGGTCTCGTTTAGGAGACCTTTGAGGTCCAATCCACCTCTGATAGTTTATAATTCTATGAATCTCTTTTCTGGTAAGTTGGAAAGGCTTCAATTATAGCCTTACCAAGCTGTCTAGGGATTGACAACTGAAATGTAGCTGATTCCTAAGATTGATAGTCAGGATGTGTATCTACCTGACTTTTAATGTTCTGAAGAATGATGCATATGATGCTTTATAAGACACCAATCATAATTCAAGGAAATTCACCACTAGCACATTAGCTGGATGACGAATCTTTTACCACCATGAAAACTCACAAAGGCCATCTGTTAAGTGGAGAGAGTACCCACATCTATGAAAGCAGAGATACTTAAGTAATTAAATCATCATACATGCAAGACTTGGGGGAGGGTTGGAGGAAAAAGTGATTTATCTGGTACCATGTACATTATTTGGAAGATCAGGCATTAGGTTAGACTGAGAAGTCATCAAGTCAACATTTATTAATTGTTTATTATGTCCCAGACACTGGTAATATAAAGAAAGGCAAGAACAGTCCCTGTCCTCAAGGATCTCATGTTCTCATGGGGAAATAAGATGCAAACAACTGCACACAAACAAGATGTCTAGAGACCAAAGAGAAGATAATCTTGGAGGAACAACATTGGTATTGATGGAGACAAAGAAGAGCTCTTACAGAAGTTTGGAATTTAAGGGAAGCCAATATGAAGAGGTGAGAGGTGAGAGGATTCCAGATGTGGGCTTAGCTAAAGACAATGAAGAGCATTGGCATTGGGTAATGGAATGCCTTCTGGAAAGAATATCAGGGCAATCATTGTTACTGAATCACAGAGTGTGTTGTGGAGAGTAAAGGATGATTAAAACGTAAGAATGGGTGAGGTTATGAAGGGTTTGAAAAGCTAAATGAAGAATTACATATGTGATCCTGAAAATAACAGGGAACCATTGGAATTTATTGAAAAGGGGTATGTTACGTTTAGACCTGCATTTTAGAAATACCACTTTGACAGCTGAGCGAAGGATGGACTGGAGGGTTGAGAAATGTGAAGCAAGGAGATTAATCAGAAGATTATTGCAACAACCAAAGCATAGTGTGATAAAGCCTATAGTGTGATCAGGTTTTTGGCTATGCCAGGGGAGAGAAAGGGCATATGCAAGAGATGTTATGAAGTAGAATCAACAGCACTTGACCATGGATTGGATAAATAAAGTAAGAGATAGTGAGAAGTCGTATCAGCAGTACTACTTGGGGCTACTGTGGCTGTGTAAGACCAATAACACCACCACACAGGAGAGTTGCTGGCACAGGTTCTTTGATCTGCTTTTTTAAGGAAAGCAACTTTAAGTGGTTTACAATTTCACTTTACTTAAACATACATATATAATTCACTTAGTTCAGGGGAAAAGGTCAGCACCCTGAACTTCAGAGAAAACACAAACAGAAATTTCAAGGAGAAATTATATAAACAAAGCAAATAAACAGAAATCAGCAGACAGGACTTCTGTCTGTCTAAGACATTACATACACAGTTACCAGAGAGAGAAGCACAAACATCTGGGTTTTTCAAAGCTGGGGGGCTCCTTAATGGCTCCCCAGTCTCATCTGGTCAAATCACACAACACTGTTCCAGTGAGTGAGCCCCAAGCAAAATGCTAACCTCAGAGTATATCTATATCTATATCTATATCTATATCTATATATATATATATAGATATATAGATATATCCTTTTACAGGGTCAGAGAGCTTCACACTTCTTGAGGGCTTCACACCTCCCTTGATCTGATAAGCAAAAGGGTGCAGACCTTCCTACAAACAAAGGCAAGACTCAGTCAAAGGCACTTGATTGCCTTAGTGCTGAGAAGCACTCCAAAAAAAACCAAACCAATAAAAAGTCTCACTTTTCTTCCTCTTACAGAAATTGAGGACAATATCTAGCTTGTGAACTTCAGTGACTGTGAAGATGGTGATGGCTTCAGGAATAATGAGAAATTATTGGAGAAAGATAATGAGCTCACTTTGGGACATACTGAGCTCAAGATATTAGTGAGACCTCAAGTTCTAGAGATCAGGAGATAGGACAGTTCTGTATAAATAGATCTCAGAATCATTTGCACACAAAGGATAATTAAATCCATTAGATCACCAAGCAGAATAACATTGAATGAGAAGATAATTGAGTAAGCATTAGTCACATATGAAGAGAATCAGAAGAAAGTTGTGTCATGAAAACTTAGGGAGAAAAGGGTAAGAGATCAAGAAGGATGAATGCAGGGGCAGCTAGCTGGTGCAGTGAGTAGGGCATCAGCCTTGGAGTCAAGAAGACCTGAGTTCAAATCCAGCCTCAAACACTTGATACAATTACTACCTGTGTGACCTTGGGCAAGTCACTTAACCCCAATTGCCCTGCCTTCCCCCTGCCAAAAAAAAATAGAAGGATAAATTTTGAGTAAAGGTCATTGGATTTAACCTTTAAGAGATCATTGGTAACTTTGGAAATAACAGTTCCAGTTGAACTGTGAGATCAGAAGCTAGACCTCAGAGAGTTAGAAGACAATGGGAAGAAACTTAGTAAAAGCATGTGATTGCAGATGGCTTCCTCAAGGAGTTTAGTGATGAAGGGGAAAAATCACTACCTATTAAGAAACATTTGCAGAAAGAACTGTGCTTACAGATATTGGCTGACACCCTTTTTTCTTTTTCTTTTTAAATTTCTTTTTTCATTTTTAGTTTGCAACATTCAGTTCCACAAGTTTTTGAGTTCCAAATTTTCTCCTCTTCCCTCTCCTCCTCTCCCACCCCAAGACAGCATGTAATCCAATGTAGGTTCTACATATACCTTCACATTAAACTTATTTTCACAATAGTCAAGTTGTAAAGAAGAATTATAACCAATGGAATGAACCATGAGAAAGAAGAAATAAAAGAAGGAGAGATAGATAGATAGAGAGAGAGAGAGAGAGAGAGAGAGAGAGAGAGAGAGAGAGAGAGAACAATCTGCATTCACACTCCATAATTCTTTATCTGGATGTGGATAGCTTTCTTTTGGAGGTGTCTTAGAACCTTGGGTTACTGAGAAGAGCCAAGTCTATCAAAGTTAGTCATCACAGATACAGTGTGTCTGTTATCATATATAACATTCTCCTGGTTCTGCTTCCCTCATTCAGCGTCAGATCATGTATGTCTTCCCAGGTTATTATGATATTCACCTGATCCTCATTTCTTATAGCACAGTAGTATTTCATTACATTCATATACCACAATTTGTTTAGCCATTCTCCAATTGATGGACATCCCTTCAATTTCCAACTTTTTGCCGCCACAAGAAGAGCTGCTATCATTTTTTTTTGTAAGTATGGGTCCTTTCACCACTTGTATGATCTCTTTGGGATATAGCCTTAGAAGTGGTATTGCTGGGTCAAAGGGTATGCGTATTTTTATAGCCCTTTGGGCATAGTTGCAAATTGCTCTCCAGAATGGTCAGATCAGTTCACAACTCCACCAACAATATAATAGTGTTCCAATTTTCCCACATCTCTAGCATTTATACTTTTTCTGTTTTGTCATGTTAGCCAATCTAACAAGAGAGATATGGTACCTAAGAGTTGTTTTGATTTGCATTTCTCTAATCAATAGTGATTTAGAGCATTTTTTCATACGACTATAGATATCTTTAATTTCTTCCTCTGAAAACTGCCTGGTCATACCTTTTGGCCATTTATCAATTGGGGAAGGACTTGTAATCTTAAAATTTGACTCAGTAGTCTGTGTATTTTAGAGATGAGGCCTTTATCAGAGACACTGATTGTAAAAATTCTTTCCCAGTTTTCTGCTTCCCTTCTAATCTTGGTTGCCTGGGCTTTGTTTGTACAAAAACTTTTCAATTTAATGTTGGCTTACATCTTTTAAAAATAAATTGTGCCAAGGAGGCAGAGCCAAAATAGTACAGTAAAGTCAGGGACTCACCTGAGCTCTCCCCCAAACCTCCCCAAAAACATTTAAAATTACTCTAAATAAGTTCTAGACCAGCAAAACCCACAAAAAAGACAGAGTTAAACAAATTTCCAGCCCAAAACTACTTAGGAAAGGTCTATTGCACCAGAGTGAGAGATGAGCACAGTGCAACACAGGCTGAGCCAGCACAGATTGGGCCCCAGCAAACTCGGAGCAGCCTCAGGTGACTGAAACACTCACAGCAGCAGTGGGCAGTGGCAGTTTCCAGACCTCTCAGCTCACAGACACCAAAGACAACGTAGAAGGTCAGCAAGAAAGGTAAATCACACCTGGGTGAAAGTAGAGCATAGTCCAGCACAGCCACACCAGCAGAAACCCTGTCTCAGCAAACCAGTAGCAGGCTTTGGGAGTGACTGAATTAGCAGTGGCAGCTGCAGCAGCAGTGGCTGCTTCTGGAGCTCTCAGCCCACAGATGTTAAGAGTATCAAACAGCTTGTTTAAAGGAGACTATAGGGATCTCTTTTCTAGCACTGAGGCAGAACTCTGTTGCTTTGCCCATGCTCAAATCTGGGTCCTGGGTGGCAGTCTCAGGGTGAGGAGGAGAACTAGCATAGCAGAGCTTACAGCCACGGTGGAAGGGGGACCCTACTCACAGTTCCAAGGCAGAAAAAAGTGCTTGCGGTCACTTACAGACCAGAGTATAGGCCAGGAAAAGAGTAAACACCTCTCCTTGGATCATACCAGTTGGAAGAACTGAAAACTTACTGGTCCCTAGAAATATCCCTGAAAACAGCTTTATAATCCCCCTCCCCAAAACTTGGGACAGTGAGCCCTCCACATTGGAAGCAGAGCCATACTTCAACAAAGACTTAAAGTCAACTAATAACCTGAGAAAATGAGCAAACAATGGAAAAAAAGAAACAAAAACAAAACTCTATTGAAAGTTATGGTGACAAGATCAAAATACATATTCAGAGGAAGACAACAAAATCAAAGCTCCTACATCCAAAACTTCTAAGAAAACAATGAATTGGTCTCAGCGTATGGAAGAGCTCAAAAAGGATTTTGACAATCAAGTAAGAGAGATAGAGGAAAAATTGGGTAGAGAAATGTGAGTGATGCAAAAACAAAATTTGAAAAACAAGTCAATGGCCTGGTAAAGGAGACACAAAAAATACTGAAGAAAATAACACCTTAAAAAAACAGATTAGGCCAAATTGTAAAAGAGATCCAAAAAGCCAATGAATAAGGAGAAGAACACCTTAAAAAGCAGAATTGACCATGTGGAAAAGGAGATCCAAAAGCTCGTGGAAGAAAGTGATTCCTTGAAAATTAGAATGGAGCAAATGGAACTAATGACTTTATGAGAAACCAAGAAATTATATAAAAAAAAAACAAACCAAAAGAATGAAAAAATAGAAGACAATGTAACAACTGACCTAGAAAACAGATCTGGGAGAGATAATTTAAAAATTACTGGACTTCCTGAAGGCCATGATAAACAAAAGAGCCTAGATACCATCTTTCAAAAAATTATCAAGGGATAATGCCCTGATATTCTAGAACCAGAAAGCAAAATAGAAACTGAAAGAATTCACCAATCAGTTCCTGAAAGAGATCTCAAAATGAAAATTCCCAGAAATGTTATAGCAAAATTCCAGAGTTCCCAAGGCAAGGAGAAAATATTACAAGCAGCCAGAAAGAAGCAATTCAAGTGTCATGGAGCCATAGCCAGAAAAAATAAACTGTGCCAATACTTCACAATACTTTTCCCAGTTCTTAAGAATTAATTCATTTTCATCATATCTACCCTGTCTTGTCATTGAGGGCAAGTGGTCTTTAAATTTATTCGACTTTTTGGCACTTTACAAAAGGAGAATTTTGAACATGGGAGAGTTTAAGAAGATTCCCAAGGTTGCACAGCCAGTTTGTAGTCAGATGATGACAAAGCAATATATTTCCACTCCTGTGTTATAATTTTTAAAAACTAAATCACTTCACCTCTAAAATTTATGATATCCTCGGGAATGATAGAATGGCTACCTGATTCTGGGCCTGATAAAAATACCATGCAGCATAGTTTATTAACTTTAACACAATTAATACTTGTCCTTTCTTTCATGAGTTGCTATGATTTAATTCATCATCTTGTGGCCAACCAAATAGTGATGAGTTTCTATGTCAAGATCTCAGTCAACTTAGGACACAAAGTATACTAAAGTACATATGAAAATGTAGCAATGGTAGGGGGATGTGATGGTTGACTACCTGGTCCTCTGTCATTCTCTCTACCATATTTTTAACTCTACAGTATATACCATAGACTACTTTGGCATATGAGTCACAGTAGCTGAGGTCTCCTGAGGATCTATGGCAGTTTTTTTTTTGATATTTTATTTTATTTTATTTTTTAATTTTTTTAAAATTTATTTATTTATTTTTAGTTTACCACACACGGTTCTACATAGTTTTGAGTTCCAGATTTTCTCCCCTCCCTCCCCCCTCCCTCCCCAAGACGGCATGGAATCTCATATAACTGTCATGTATAACTTCGCATTGAATTAATTTATGCACTAGTCAAGTTGTGGAGAAGAATTTTGACCAATGGAATGAATCATGAGAAAGAAGAGACAGAACCAAAAAAAAAACCCAAAAACAAAAACAAAAGAGAAGCAAAAAAGGCGAGCATGTAGTGCACCTCGATCTGTATTCAAACTTCACAGTTCTTTCTCTGGATGAAGATAGCATTCTACATCGTGAGTCCCCTGGAGTTGTCCTGGCCCCTTAGGTTGCTGAGAAGAGTGCAGTATGTCAGGGTTGGTCATCACGGAATCCATATATCTGTGACTGTGCACAACGTTCTCCTGGCTCTGCTCCACTCACTCAACATTATGTCATGTAGGTTTTTCCAGGTTGTTATGAAGTCTGCATCACCCCCATTTCTTATGGCACAATAGTATTCCATCACCTTCATATACCACAGCTTGTTCAGCCATTCCCCAATTGATGGGCATCCCTTTGATTTCCAATTCTTGGCTACCACAAAAAGAGCTGCTATAAATATCCTTGTACATATGGGTCCATTTCCTGCTTGTGTGATTTCTTTGGGATACAACCCTAGAAGTGGTAATGCTGGGTCAAAGGGTACGAACATATCTATAGCCCTTTGGGCATAGTCCCAAACTGCTCTCTAAAATGGCTGGATCAGCTCACAACTCTACCAGCAATGCAACAATGTTCCTATTTCCCCACATCCTTTCCAGCATTTATCATTTTCCTGTTTTGTTATTTTAGCCAATCTGACAGGAGAGATGTGGTATCTAAGAGTTGTTTTGATTTGCATTTCTCTAATCAGTAGTGATCCAGAGCATTTTTTCATATGCCTATAGATACCTTTAATTTCTTCCTCTGAAAACTGCCTGTTCATATCCTTTGAACATTTCTCAATTGGGGAATGGCTTGTATTCCTATATATTTGGCTCAGCTCCCTGTATATTTTAGAGATGAGGCCTTTATCAGAGATACTAGTTGCAAAGATTTTCTCCCAATTTTCTGCTTCCCTCCTAATTCTTGTTGCATTGGCTTTTTTGTACAAAAACATTTCAATTTGACATAATCAAAATTATCCATTTTGCATTTTGTAATGCTCTCTATCTCTTGTTGGGTCATGAATTCTTTACTTTTCCATAAATCTGATAAGTAAACTATTCCTTGCTCTCCCAAATTACTTATAGTATCAGCTTTTACTCCTAAATCATGAACCCATTTTGACTTTATTTTGGTATATGGTGTAAGATATTGGTCTATGCCCAGTTTTTGCCCTACCATTTTCCAATTTTCCCTACAGTTTTTGTGAAATAGTGAATTATTAGCCCAGAATCTGGCCTCATTGGGTTTATCAGAGTAGATTGCTAAACTTGTTGATTTCTCCTACTTGTGTACCTATCCTATTCCACTGATCCACACCCCTGTTTCTTAACCAGTACCAGGCAGTTTTGATGACTGCTGCTGTGTAGTGCAGTTTAATATCTGGTGTGGCTAAGCCACCTTCTCTAGCATGTCTTTTCATTAATACCCTAGATACTCTAGACCTCTTGTTTTTCCAAATGAATTTTGTTATTATTTTGTCCAGCTCAGTAAAATAATTTTTTGGTAGTTCGATTGGTATGGCACTGAATAGATAGATTAATTTAGGTAAAATTGTCATTTTTATTATATTAGGTTGGCCTAACCATGAGCAGCTGATATTTTTCCATTTATTTAGATCTGATTTTATTCGTGTAAAAAGTGTTTCATAGTTATGTTTGTCACGGACTTCCAAAGCCTCGTGACTACGCTCGGGGTTCCCCCCAAGCCCCAGGCCTCTGCCTAAGCAAAGGGCCTGATCTCGCGGACAATGTACGGGGCGGGAGCCGAACAAGATGGTGAATGACTCCGTTTATTATTTCAGCAAGCAGCACATTTATACCTTTAGTGACGTAGGTACACTCTTTGGTTACGTGGATGAAAGACAGGTAAAGCTAATACACCTGGGTCCTAGGACCGCCCCTGACTCCGCCTACTCTCCTCCCACACTACCCAAAGCTCCCTGCGGGCAGGCAGTCCACGCAAAGACCGGAAACTCCACGTGGTCCAAGTTCCACAAGCTCTGCCAGAGAGCCAGAAGTTCCACGTGGTCAGGCAGGTCCGACCTGGAATTGCCAGGGAGGCAACAAAGGCGAGACCCCTCCTCCTGGCTCCACCCACATCCCAAAGCCCTGAGTTTATCTCAGCAGGCCCCTGGGCCTGGAGTTCCGAGGAGAGCAGGGCTTGGCTCTAACTCTGCCCGTAACATATGTTCATATAGGCCCTGGGTTTGTCTTGGCAAATAGACTCCCAAATATTTTATAGTGCCTTCAGTAACTTTGAATGGAATTTCTCTTTCTATCTCTTGCTGTTGGGCTTTGCCAGTAATGTATAGGAATGCTGAGGATTTGTGTGGGTTTATTTTATATCCTGCAATTTTGCTAAAGTGGTTTATTGTTTCAAGTAGTTTTTTACTTGATTCTCTAGGATTCTCTAGATAAATCATCATATCATCTGCAAAAGGTGATAATTTAGTTTCTTCTTTTCCTATTCTAATTCCTTCAATTTCTTTTTCTTCTCTTATTGCTATAGCTAATGTTTCTAGTACCAAATTGAATAATAGGGGTGATAACGGACATCCTTGTGTCACCCCTGATCTTATTGGGAATGCACCTAGTTTATCCCCATTACAAATAATGCTTGTTGATGGTTTTAGGTAGATGCTATTTATTTTGAGGAAGGTTCCACTTATTCCTATGCTTTCTAGTGTTTTTAATAGGAATGGGTGTTGTACTTTGTCAAAGGCATTTTCTGCGTCTATTGAGATGATCATATGGTTTCTGCTAGTTTTGTTGTTGATATGGTCAGTTATGCTAATAGTTTTCCTAATATTGAACCAGCTTTGCATTCCTGGAATAAATCCTACCTGGTCATAGTGTATTATTCTCATAATGAGTTGCTGCAATCTTTTTGCTAATATTTTATTTAAAATTTTTGCATCAATATTCATTAGAGAAATTGGTCTATAATTTTCTTTCTCTGTTTTAACGCTACCTGGTTTGGGTATTAGTACCATATTTGTGTCATAAAAAGAAATTGGTAGGACTCCTTCTTCACCTATTTTCCCAAATAGTCTACAAAGTATTGGAATTAGTTGTTCTTTAAATGTTTGATAGAATTCACATGTAAAACCATCTGGCCATGGAGATGTTTTCCTAGGGAGTTCATTGATGGCATGCTCAATTTCTTTTTCTGATATGGGGTTATTAAGAAATTTCACTTCCTTCTCTGTTAACCTGGGCAGTTTATGTTTTTGTAGATATTCATCCATATCTCTGAGGTTGTCAAATTTATGGGTATACAGTTGGGCAAAATAATTCCTAATTATTGTTTTGATTTCCTCTTCATTAGAGGTGACCTCACCCTTTTCATTTTTGATACTGGTAATTTGATTTTCTTCTTTCTTTTTGTTAATCAAATTGGCTAAAGGTTTATCAATTTTATTGATTTTTTCATAAAACCAACTCTTTGTTTTATTTATTAATTCAATAGTTTTCTTGGTTTCAATTTTATTAATCTCTCCTTTGATTTTCAGTATTTCTAATTTGGTATTTAATTGGGGGTTTTCAATTTTCTCTTTTTCTAGCTTTTTCAGCTGTATGCCCAGATCATTGATCTCCTCTTTCCCTATTTTATTCATGTAGGCATTTAGGGATATAAAACTTCCCCTAAGAACTGCTTTTGCTGCATCCCATAAGTTTTGGTATGTTGTTTCATTATTGTCATTCTCTTGAATGAAATTATTAATTGTTTCTCTGATTTGTTCTTTTGCCCACTCATTCTTTAGAATTAAATTATTTAGTTTCCAATTAGTTTTTAGCTTATTTTTCCGTGGTACTTTATTAAAAATGATTCTTATTGCATCATGATCTGAAAAGGTTGCATTGACTACTTCTGCTTTTCTGCACTGGATTGTGAGGTTTTTATGCCCTAGTACATGGTCAATTTTTGAGTATGTGCCATGTACTTTTGAGAAGAAAGTATATTCCCTTTTATCCCCATTCAGTTTCCTCCAGAGGTCTATCATATGTGCCTTTTCTAAAATTCTGTTTACCTCCATAACTTTTTTCTTATTTATTTTGAGGTTAGATTTATCAAGTTCAGAAAGGGGGAGGTTGAGGTCTCCCAATATTATAGTTTTGCTGTCTATTTCTTCCTGTAACTCACTTAACCTCTCCTCTAAAAATTTGTATGCCTTACCACTTGGTGCATATATGTTAAGTAATGATATTGCTTCATTGTTTATGGTGCCTTTTAGCAGGATATAATGTCCTTCCTTATCTCTTTTAATTGAATCTATCTTTACTTTTGCTTTGTCTGAGATTAGGATTGCTACACCTGCTTTTTTTACTTTAGCTGAGGCACAATATATTTTACTCCAGCCTTTTACCTTAACCCTATGTGTATCCCCCTGTTTCACATGTGTTTCTTGTAAACAGCATATTGTGGGATTATGGTTTTTAATTCATTCTGCTATCTGCTTCTGTTTTGTGAGAATGTTCATCCCTTGCACGTTCAGGGTTATGATTTCTATCTGTGTCTTTTTCTCCATCCTAATTCCCCCTGTTTATGCTTTTATTTCTCCCTTTCCCCTTCTCCTCCTCAACAAAGTTTTGCTTTTGACTGCCGCTTTCCTCAGTTAACCCTCCCTCTTCATTCCCCTCCCTTATCTTACCGTTACCCACTTGCTACTTCTCCTCTCCCTTTTGACCACCCCTCTCCCTTTTTCCCCCCTTACCCTACCACTTCCTGTAAGATAAGTTAGATTTCTAAACTTATCAGAGTATGTTATTCCCTTCTTGAACTAGATCAGATGACAGTAAAGCTCAAATACTGCTCTTCTCCCTCCCTTCTTTCCCTCTACTATAATATGTTTTCGTGCCTCTTCATTTGGTGTAATTTACCCTTTTCTACAACCTCCTTACTGCTTCCCTCATAGCCCTCCCTTTATATCTCTTACTTATATTTTATATCTTTACATCAGTTAATTTATACAGGCATTCACAACCTATGTATATCCCTTTCATTTGTCATAATAGCTGTACCATTCACAAGAATGACTTATACAGGTGTGTGTGTATATATATATATATATATATATGTATATATATATATATATATATATATATATATATATATATATATATATATAAACATACATCAGATGATATAATCCCACATAAAGATGTAAACAACCTGCCCTTATTGGTTAATAAGGTTTGTGGGGTTTTTCCCCCTGGTTACCTTTTTATGTCTCTCTTCAGTTTTGTATTTGGAGATCAAATTTTCCATTGAGTTCTGGCCTTTTCATCAGGAAGGTCTGGAATTCCCTTATTTCATTGAATTTCCATCACCTTGCCTGGAAAATTATGCTTAGTTTTGCTGGGTAGTTAATCCTTGGTTGTAGTCCCAGCTCCTTTGCCCTTCGGAATATCATATTCCAATTTCTCCTGTCTTTTAATGTGGAAGCTGAGAGATCCTGTGTGATCCTGACTGTAGTTCCACGATATTTGAATTGCTTCTTTTTGGCTGCTTGCAGTATTTTCTCCTTGAGTTTATAGCTCTGGAATTTGGCTATAATATTTCTTGGTGTTTTCAGTTTGGGATTTCTTTCAGGAGGTGATCGGTGAATTCTTTCAATAACTATTTTGCCTTCTGGTTCTAGGACCTCTGGGCAGTTGTCTTTGATAATTTCTTCGAAGATACTGTCAAGGCTCTTTTTTCATCGTGGATTTCCGGTAGACCAATAACTCTCAAATTGTCTCTCCTGGATCTATTGTCCAGGTCAGTTGTTTTGCCAATCAGATATTTCACATTTTTTTCTATTTTTTCATTCTTTACGTTTTGTTTTGTTACTTCTTGGTGCCTCATAGATTCATTAGCTTCCACTTGCTCAAGTCTAATTTTTAATGAGTTAGTGTTTACATTTTGCTTTTGAGTCTCCTTTTCCAATTGGTTGATTTTGCCTCTCAGGGTGTCCTTTTCTCTCTCTAGATTCTGAATCTTCATAGCCATTTTGCCAATCTTATTCTTTAGGGACTTGATTTCATCAGTGGATTTTTTTTTCCATTTTTTCCATATTTTCTTTTAGCTTCCAAATTTGGTTTTCAAAATCCTCCTTTAGCTCTTCCAGCAGTGCTTTTTGGGCTGGAGACCAGTTCATATTACCTTTTGAGGTATCTGATGTATCTACAGTATCATTACTTACCCCTTCCATATTGGTATTTTGATCCTGCCTGTCTCCATAAAAAGAATCTATTGTCCTTGGTTTTTTTGTGTTCTTCTTCATGTTGGTTTGCCTTTTGCTGGCTTTACAATGAATTTTTACCTTTGGGCCTCAGGGCTTTCTGTCCCAGCTTTCTTCTTCTGGGGGTTGTGAGTCTAGAATTATAACCTTCAGTTTCCTGTGGTGTGGGGGAGGGGTCTGGCTCCCTGGCGTCTCACTCCCTGTGGGTACTCTCCAGCACTTGCTTTCCAGCAATTGTCTCAGTTGTTTGTTGTTTGGGCTGATGTCTGGCACTTCCCCTGGGGGAGCAAGGTTACGTCTGGGCTCCTGGCGTTGACCCCTGCCAACTGTGCCCCTATGGGGCTAATGAACTTCTTGTATTTGACCACTTAATCCCCACTACTTTCTGCTCAGTTCCAGCATTCTTTTTTTTTTTCCCCGAGGGATTCTTTGGGTGGGGAGGGGAGTCATTAGAGCCGTTTACCTGGCCATTAAGTGTCCCAGAAGTTCAAGAAGCCGCATTTAATACATTTGGGCTGCTAACTTCTGGAGATGGTATTTCACGGCCGGTGGCATTGCACTACCTCTCGTCGCTTCCACAGACTGCCGTCCTGTGTTGGGAGGCCTGGGGATCTCCACCAGTTTTGGGCACCCGGCTTTCTCCCAGCCCGTCTCCCACATGGATTTCTCGGCCGGCCACTTCCGCCTTGGTCTGGAGCGACTCCGCACCGAGCACTCTCCCGAGCCCACAGGTTCGTGCCTCCGGCCTTTCAGACTCTCCCGGCTTGGAAATTGGCCCCATGCATACTGCTCGCGGTTTCTGACTCTCTCAAATCTGCTCAAATTCACTTTTTTATAGGAATCTGACAGACCTTGTGAGAGAGCTCCGGTAAGACGCTGCCTTCATGGGGCCATCTTGTCTCCACCCCCATGGCAGTTTTTATGACACCTTTTGGTCTTACCTTTTAGTTCATATTTTCCCCTACCCCATTTTTAGGTGTATTATCCATTCATACCATGGCACCTACTACCTTCATTCTATTATTAATTCCTCGTTTCCCTTTACGAGTGTTGATCACCAACCTTTACTCATAGATGGTTTATATTCATGAAGTTTTTAATTGTCTTAGGTTAAAAAAGAGGGGGGTAGAGGAAGGAAATATAAATAATTAAAAGGTCTATTTTAGAAATTATAACTACCTATCTCAGTTCTCCCATTCCATCAGCTGATAATTTCTTTCTCGATAGATGCCAGCTTAAATGTTCAAGTAAAACACAATCACACAGAGACACACAGACCCAGTTCTCAATTAAAAGCTCCCAACTATGATGGTATAGAAGGGAAAAGGTCTAAATTACAGATGGAATCCACATATCTAAACTAGGTGTTAGATGTCCTGTCTTGACTGCATAGTTCAGACACTATGGATAGATCAACTGGTATCTCTGGTAGAAGAGGGAATTCCTCTGCTGGGTACCAGCATGTGAAAAAAACCTGCCACCTGTGGTCACCATTCTTAAGTTTCCTCAGCCTTCCACTTCCAAAAAATCAGCCAACATATCCATCTGTTCATGGAGAACTCTCCCCTGAGAGAAAAATTCCGAAGTCTCTAACTGTATCACCCCATGAGAAATGTAGTCCAATGGAAGTAAGATGTATAATTCCCCCAGTCAAAGGCTAAATATGCAAATTATCAAATTGTCTCACTCCTACTCAGTGTAACTTCTACCTTCCTAGATTCATTTGACTTTTAGCTTTGTTTGTTTGTTGAAACATATAGTCTGTTTTGCTAGCAAAGGATTGGAAAGATGTGAAAGTTTGTGAAGTGTAAGCAAAGTTGTGATTGCTATCCTCTCTGTCAGTTTGGGTGTGAAGCTAAATCTCATCAATAACCACCTGGCCATGATTAATGAGCCTTTTTTGTATGGGGAAAGAATTAATAATGCAAATAAAAAAAGCAAACCTTTATGTAGGATTGACTGTGTACCTGGCACTGTGCTAAGAGCTTTGAAAGCATTGACTTGTTTTTATTTCCACAATAGCCCTGGGATTTAGGTGCTACTATTATCCCCATTTTATAGGTGAGAAAATTGAGGCAAATAGAGGTTAAGTGACTTGCCTAGAATCACATAGCTAGTAATGTCTGAGGTCATATTTGCACTCATCTTCCTGAC
Organism: Trichosurus vulpecula; assembly: GCF_011100635.1. Classification (NCBI taxonomy): domain Eukaryota; kingdom Metazoa; phylum Chordata; class Mammalia; order Diprotodontia; family Phalangeridae; genus Trichosurus; species Trichosurus vulpecula. The sequence goes on along the minus strand of NC_050580.1, from coordinate 261,425,926 downwards.
TCCACACCTAGCATTCTATCCTTTATCCATCCCTTAGCTCCCTCAATTATTTGAATTTTACCTTAAAATATACCTTATTAAAATTTACCTTAAAATTTAAATTTCACCACTTCCATGAAGCTTTTACCAAGCTAGTCATGTTTTTATTCTTCTCTCCAATGCAGTAACCCATTCAGCCCCCCAGAAAACAATTTCACCTCAGCCTCAGCTTCTCAGCTCCCCAATATTGTCTTCCCTGCAAGGGAACCGATGAGATTAGCAAATGAAGAAATACTGCAGCAAATAAAATAGGGCTCAGGACAGAACCTGTATGCTGATGATTACCAAACCTACCTACCCTTTCTCCACTTCTGCCAAACTCTAATTTCATCTCTCCAACTGCCTTTCAGATATTTTGAATTTGATGTACAGTAGACATCTCAAACTAAACATGCATAAAGCAAAACTTATTGTCTTTGGTAGAGGACAACATCATCTTCTCAGCCCCTCGGACAGATAAAGTAGGAGCCATCCTGGATTCCTCATTATCTTTTACCCTCTCACTCTGTATTCAACATGTTGCCAAAATTTGTCAATTTTACTTTTGCATCATCTCTCAAATAAATCCATCTTATTCTCTCCTCTGACACTGCCACTATCCTAGTGCAGGCCCTCATCATTTCATCCCTACACTATTGAAATAGCTTGTTGATAGGTCTGCACGCCTCAAGTCTCTCTCTATTCCAATTCATCCTCCATTCAGCCACAAGAGTGATTTTTCTGAAGTGCAGCTCTAAACATGTCACCCCACTACTCAATAAACTCCAGTGGGCTCCCCATCACCTCCAAGGTCAAAGAAAAATTCCTCTGTTTGGCATTCAAAATCAAACCTTGACCCCTTTTACCTTTCTAGTCTTCTTATAACCTGTATTCTTCCAATGAGATACTTCACATTGTTTCCTATTTTTTCATTCTTTTGGTTCTGTTTTATAATTTCTTGATTTTTATAAAGTCATTAGCTTCCATTTGTTCCATTCTAATTTTTAAGGAATTATTTCCTTCACTGGTCTTTCGGACCTCCTTTTCCATTTGGCTAATTCTGCCTTTCAAGGCATTCTTCTCCTCATTGGGATTTTGGAGCTCTTTTGACATTTGGGTTAGTCTATTTTTAAGGTGTTATTTATCTTCAGTATTTTCTGGGTCTTCTTTACCAAGCTGTTGACTTGTTTTTCACGATTTTCTTGCATCCCTCTTATTTCTCTTCCCAATTTTTCCTCTACTTCTCTTACTTGATTTTCCAAATCCTTTTTGAGCTCTTCCATGGCCTGCAATCAATTCATATTTTTGGAGGCTTTTGATGTAGGACTTTTCACTTTGTTAATTTCTTCTGGCTATGTGTTTTGATCTTCTTTGCCATCAAAGTAAGATTCTGTGGTCTGTGGTTTTTAATGCTGTCTCCTCATTTTCCCAGCCAATTAATTAACTTTTTAGCTGTTTGCCAAGGTAGAACTCTGCTCCCAGGGGGAGAGTACTCTATCCCAAGCTTCAGGGGTTTGCACTCACAACGGCACTCCTACTCCCCCCAGGACCACCAACCAGGACTGTGACCCAGATCCAAGCAAGGCAAAGCAAGAGACCCCTGCCTCAGCATCAGTAAAGAGATCCCTGCACTTCCACTCTGATCAGCTGCCTGATTCCCCTCACCATCTGTGGGCCTGGACCTCTGGAAGCAGTCACAGCTGCTGCTGCTGCCACCACTGCTGCCACAGCCACCTCCACAGTCCTGGGGCTAAGGCTGAACTCTGCCTTTCTCTCACCAAGGTCCAACAGAGTTTTCTCACTGCCCTGCTAGGTTGAATTCAGTGTTTGTGGGTTGGGAATTCTGGATCTGCCGCAGCTCAATGATTCAGTGCCCTGAGGCCTGCTCTGCCTGGTCTGCTCTGACCTGTCTGACCTGGGGCAGCCCATGCTGGGCTGTGCTCCACTACCAGCATGGTGTGATAGAACCTTTCCAGTGACCATCCAGGCCGTCTTAGGCTGGAGACTTGTTTCACTCTGTCATTTCATGGGTTATGTAGCTCTAGAATTTGTTTAGAGTCATTTTTTACAGGTGTTTGGAGAGATTTGTGGAAGAGCTAAAGCAAGTACCAGTTTTCACACCACCATCTTGGCTCTGCCCCACCTTATACCCTGTACTCTTCATTTCAGTGACACTGGCCTCCTATTCCATGAACAATACATTATATCTCTCAGCTTCATGTATTTTCTCTGCCTGTCCCCATGCCTTAAACCTTCTCCCTCCTTAGCTCTGGTTAATGACTTTTTTGGCTTCCTTTTAGTCTCAGATAAAATCTCTTCTTTTGCATGAAGCCTTTCCCAGCACCTCTCAATTCTAATGCTTTTCCTCTGTTAACTATTTCCTATTTATCATGTATATAACTTGGTTGTATATATTTGTTTATATGTTAGCTCTCCCATTAGACTGTGAGTTCTTTGAGGGCAGGGACAGTCTTTTGCCTTCTTTTGTATCCCTAGCACTTATCACAGTAGGCCTGGCACACAGTAGGCACTTCATAAATTTTAATTCGTTGACTGTCTTTCCCACAGAATGTAAGCTCATTGAAGGCATAGATTGTTTTTTCTACTTACATTTGTATCCCCAGCACTTATCAAAGTGCCTTGCACATAGTAATTGCTTAATAAATGTTTGTTGACTCATTGACTGGGGTCACCGAAGCCAGAATCTGTCTCTTCCTTTTTTCCTCTTATAATGATTACACATGCTAATTATTGACACTTATTATACTTGAAAATAACTGCCTTCCAACACTGCCCCAACATATATGTATTTCTATATCCCAGTGACATCGTGAATTATGTAAAAGGAAAGAATATATCTTATTCTTTTTATATGCTGGATCATTATTTTTATGTAGTAAATGTTCAATTAATATTTGCCTATGAAGATGAAGAGGGAGTTGAAAATACAACATCTATTTTTTGGCAAATTCCATATACAACTGACATATCTTATGTTATAGCTAGTATTTGTATAGCAAATTAATGCTTATAAAACTTTATATACTTGATCCCATCTGATCCTCACAACAACCATAATATCACCCTCGTTTTACAGGTAAAGAAATAGAATGAAGCTGATATAGTTCAAGCGACTTGTCAAAGGTCATCCAGTTAGCATCTACAGCAGGATGTGAACTCAGGTTGAAATATAATGTTCTCTTTACTATGCCTTGTGTTATGTGCCCATCAATCCAAAATGGGAGACTCCTGGCCCAAACTACAATGAAACAGAGTAAAATATAAATGAAAATGACTAGAGGGGAAATTTTGAGTTAAAGCTACTGTTTTGCATGTTACATTGCTATAGTTATTCTTGCTTTACTGACCCTTGTTGACTTTGGAAAAATGACCACAGAGTGAGTAGGGGATCTAGAGATTATAAATTTGGGAAAGCAAGTACCATAAGAATTTAAACAGAGAAAGGGAACATGTAGGCCAAATTATGTCATCCTGGATTCAGGTAGTCTATTATACTACTTAGATAGCCACTATGTCTATTGTGAGAAGCTCTGAGACCAGTGGGCCTCAATCAGTATAATCGCACATCTCTCTTTAACTCTGTACAAGTAATGATAATAATCATCATACTAGCTCCCATTTCTAAGGTACTTAAAGGCTTATGCAGCATTTTCTTCATAATGGCCCTACATGGGGCAGCCAGGTGGCGCAGTGAGTAGAGCACCAGCCCTGGAGTCAGGAGGACCTGAGTTCAAATCCAGCTTGAGACACTTTTCGAATCCGGCCTTGGACGCTTGACACATGTACTAGCTGTGTGACCTTGGGCAAGTTACTTAACCCCAATTGCCTTGCCAAAAAAAAAAAAAACAAAAACAAAATAATGGCCCTACATACCAAATTTCATTTAAGTTTGTCACACATTACCCAAAGATTTTTTATTTGATGTTTTTTACCAATTCCTATTCTTTCCCAAAAGGCCAAAGCTAATTTGAAATGTATCTTGATCCCATTGAGTAGTGTGGCAGATTTAGTCAAGATCAGTCAGGACCTTATGAAGGTATCACAACACAAAGAAGGAAGGAGGAAAATGAAAATGTTGGATAATCAAATCAAAACCAAGACCTCCCTTTGGTGGGTCAGTGATATTCTGTCATATGGATAATGTTCTTCTAAGAATTAATCATAGTTCCAGGATAATAGAGTAACAATAAACAACATTTATAAGATGCAATGAACATTTGTATAATGAGGTCTTGTCCTTTTTATTATAGAGCCAACTTTGGCTGAAGCTAAAAATTCTACTTCTAGAAGGAAGGAAGTAAGGAAGTTCAAGAAAGAATCCAAATTATTTTGTTTTATTAAAAATTGAATGTAAAGCAGTCAGGAAGACTAGGGTTCAAATCCCGCCTCAGTCATTTACCAGCTTTGTAACACTGGGCAAGTCATTTAACCTCTCCTCCCCTTGCTTTATTCATCTTTAAAACAGGTGAAATAATAGCTCTTATTTGTGAGGATAAAAGGAGAAAAATATGTGGAGGACTTTGTAAGCCCTAGAATACTTTGTAAGTGCTGGCTGTTAGCACTACGTCATACCTCGGTGCCTTCAACATGGTAGGTAACTATTAATTACTTAATGAATTCTAGTTAAATTTGTTGGTTAGATACTCCTTTATATAAATAGGTCACCACCAGTGTGATTCTAGAAGACATTCTTTTGGCAAACAGATTTCTGCTATAAACTTCTTGTACTATGAGGAAATTTCATCTGTATCTCTAGCAAACTTCCAAATAAAAAAAGCTAAATATTCCAGGAATATTGTGAATGCTCAAGAACAGATAAACCAAACAATATTGCAAAAAGTTCAATAAATGTTTCTGTGATTTAATGTTTAACAACAGAAAAAAATCAATAGACATTTTTTCCATATTATTTTATTGAATTAGTTAAAATTGATTTTGAGTCTGCTCAATGCTTCCAGAGTTTGCTTCAAAAAAATGTTCAGTTGGGCAATTCTACCAGAATGTAGTACAAATAAATGATGCATCTAGAATACTTGAACCACTTTAGAGGACGATCCAGAGTAATTTAAGTATCCGTACCTTTATCTATTAATTCTTTAAACTGTGGAGCTGGTAAACATTTTCACATAAAATTACTAGCCCGCACAGGAAAAACAAAACAAAACAAAACAAACCAAACCAAGAAACCAAAAATAAAAAAACCCAAAGCTAACCAACTCAGTGAACAATAAAAAGAAGTCATGACAGTTGTTTTCTGAACTGACCAGCTGTTTTGTTGAATTGACCGGTAAATTTTGTCAGAATGATTGAACTGATGGTGTGTGCTGGCAGCCTAGGACACTACATCACAGTGAATTTTCAATTGCTCTTTAGAGCATAAGACATTGAAGAGATTTTTATAACTGACAATTAGCATAATTGGCAAGTTCCATTTTTTCTGTTTGCAAACAAGCAGCTTGTATTTTGCATTAGTGATGGTGATAGAGAAAGAACCATTTTGACAGTGAAAACCTGCTAATGAAAGCTGCTACTTCATACTGAATGCATATAGATTACATAACGATAGCACTGAATAGATATTTTTGTCCCATGGAATTTCTAAAAGAAATGAGAGAGTATAATTCATCATTTGGCAAATCTACCTAAACATCCATCACATTAAAAAAGAAAAACAACAGAGAATAGATAGATAATGGCTCACCCAATAAAACCAAAGCAACTTCATATATAATAGCATGTATTTGATTTACAAATATATGTGTGTGTAATGTGAATATATGTATGTATGTACCTATAAATAAATGCACATGCTTATGTATAATGCATATTAATCTCCCTTTCTGTGTCATCTGTAGAGACAAACAGATACTAAACTGGAATTCCCCAGTACAATGCAATGCAAATATATAATTTTTCTGCAACTGAACATCTTATAAATTATGTGGGCCCTAAGAAGTTGTTACTTGCCAAATGTCTTACAGCCAATATGCATTAGAGGGAAGATTTCAAATAAGATCTTTATTTTTGAGATCAGACATTTATTAAGCAATCTCTGATTTTTTGATCAATCCCATTTGGCTCACTGCTATGGGTGTTCCTTCCATTGATGTGGATTTTAACACCGTCTTATCCTACATTTGTTCAGGAAGTTTTCTTCTCTGTCTTTTAATGTATTGTATACAAGTACAATGTTTGAACTCTATATTTTCCTGTATTCTTGCTATATCATTCTATCTTTTTTGACATAGATAGGCATAAGATGATTTCTTTTAATAATACTTTTTGAATGTAAGAATACTACATCAGTGGTATGCTAGAGTGTATCCAACCCACCACAGTTCTCTCCATTGACCTTTTATTGGGTCTGTAATTCTGATTTTTCATTGATAATGTTTTTTCTATGACTTGTAATCAAATACTGTTGCATTGAGAATATTAATTCTAAAAAGTGGGCATGCACGTGAAACAGCTATGTGGCATAAAAGATTGGGTGACAGATTACGAGTCTGGATGACCTAAGCTCAAATCTTCCCTCAGATACTTTCTGGCTTACTCCTGGGTGAGTCATTTTATTTCTCACTTTTAATTGCCTCATCTGTAGAAAATGAAGACAATAATAGCACCTACCTTCAAATTTCGTTTTGAGGATCAGATGAGATTATGTAAGTACATCTGGATGTGGACAGCCTAGGATAATGTTTTAAGTTCTATGTAATTCTCCAAATCATCCCACTCATTTCCTTCACATTCAATTTAGGAACCAGTTCATTGTGGTTCAGTAACCATGGAGTAAGGTACACAGTATGTCCCCAGAGTCTCAACTATAATGCTTAAAAGTGTAATGATACTTTGAGAATACCCTGTACATAACCATTCATCCACATACATCTGGCAGTCTGGGTCATAGAATTCTCTTCTGGATGACTTGGCTGATCTCTTTTGAGTAATCATGGATCATATTAAGGATACTTTGTGATTTTTCATGACAAAGGAATTCAAATGTGCAATATTCTCCACAGTCAAAAATATCTGGAAAACCTCAGCATCTAAAGAGAAGGCTGTACCCACTTAGGTAGTGGGAGATTAGGATGAAAAGTAAAGATGGGATAAGATTGTGAAGATTTTGATGCCAATAGCCAAGATTTTATATGGCTCACAGCAGTAAGAAAATAATTTGTCTCACAATACCACCCAAAATCCAACTCTATTTGTTATCTGTTAAACAAGGGGATAATATTGAACTATGATTTGGGAAATTAGGAGCTTTGTAAGAGCAACTTCTGTAAATCAATAGGATATAGTAAAGATAGTCATTGGATAATAACTAGTTTTGACAAAGAAAAGAGTGTTGGTGGTAAAGTTACATATGTAAGGCAGGGGAGAGATGGGCATTTCAGGAAACAGAAAAAATGGAAAAGAATGATACGATTTAATTATTGGATAAGTGTTCTCACTTTTTATTTGACCTACTATACTATGGAAATACACCTTTTGATAGGCTTAAATCATAAATGTACTAGTGAAATTACTTTAAAAAATGTAGCTTGGGGGGCAGAGCCAAGATGGTGGCTGGAAAGCAGGGACTTGCTTAAGCTCTCCCCCAGCTTCCTCCAAACACCTGTAAAAATGGCTCTGAACAAATTCCAGAGCTGCAGAACCCACAAAATAGCAGAGGGAAGCAGGACTCAAGCCCAGGACATCCTGGATGGTTGCTGAGAAGAGTCTATTGTAAGGTACTGAGACTGGAGAGCAGGCCAGCATGGGCCAAGCCAGGAACAATGGACTGGGAGTGGAGCAGAGCAGGCCATAGGACCCTGGATCATTGAGCTGTGGCAGTAGTTACCAGACTTTTCAACCCATAAATGCCAAAGACAACAGAGTAGATTAGCAGAAAAACTGCTGGATCACAGTGAGAGAAGTCAGTCCCAGACCTAAGGGTGGTGGAGGTTGTGCAGAGCAGTGGGAGTCGGCAGCAGGAACCTCCCAGTGGGAAGAATTAAGTGGCAGATTAGAGTGGGCGTGCAGAGCTTGCTTTGCCCTGCTTGGATCTGGGTCACAGTTCTGGTTGGTGGTTCTTGGGTGAGGAGAAGCACTGCTGTGGCAGAGCTTGTAGTACAGAAGTATCTCTGAGAACAGCAGCACAAGGCCCCTAAAGCTCTGGAAAAGTACTCTCTACCGTACAAGCAGTCATACCCTGACAAAAAGCTCAAGGGTCAAGTAGTTAGCTGAGAACATGAACAGGCAGTGAAAAGGGTCACAGACTCAGACTTAGACTCTTGAATCTTTTTTTGGTGACAAAGAAGATCTAAATATACAGCCAGAAGAAATCAACAAAGTCAAAGAGCTTACATCAAAAGCCCCCAAGAAAAATATGAATTGGTCTCAGGCCATGGAAGAGCTCAAAGAGGCTTTGGAAAAGCAGGTAAAAGAAGTAGAGGAAAATTGGGAAGAGAAATGAGAGTGATGCAAGAAAACCATGAAAAACAAGTCAATGACTGGCTAAAGGAGACTCTAAAAATACTGAAGAAAATAACATCTTAAAAAATAGACTAACCCAAATGGCAAAAGAGCTCCAAAAAGCCAATAAGGAGAAGAATGCCTTGAAAGACAGAATTTGCCAAATGGAAAAGGAGGTCCAAAAGACTATTCAAGGAAATACCATCTTAAAAATTAGATTGGAGAAGTGGAAGATAGTGATTTTATGAGAAATCAAGAAATTATAAAATAGAACCAAAGGAATGAAAAAATGGAAGACAATGGGAAATATCTCATTGGAAAAACCACTGACCTGGAGAATAGATCCAGGAGAGATAATTTAAAAATTATTGGATTACCTGAAAAGCATGATCAAAAAAGAACCTACACATCAAAGAAAACTGTCCTGATATTCTAGAACCAGAGGGTAAAATAGAAATTGAAAGAATCCACCAGTTGCCTCCTGAAAAGTTCCCAAAAAGAAAACTCCTAGGAATATTGTTGCCAAATTCCAGGGCTCCCAGTTCAGGGAGAAAATACTGCAAACAGCCAGAAAGAAACAATTTGAGTATTGTGGAAATGCAATTAAGACAACAAAAGATCTAGGAGCTGCTGCATTAAAGGATCAGAAGGCTTGGAATATGATATTCTGGAGGTGAAAGGAGCTAGGATTAAAACCAAAAATCACCTATCCAGCAAAATTGAGTATAATGCTCCAAGGCAAAATGTGGATTTTCAATAACATAGAGGGCTTTCAAGCTTTCTAGATGAAAAGATCACAGCTGAATAGAAAATTTGATTTTCAAATACAAGAATCAAGAGAAGCATGAAAAGGTAAAAACAAAAGAGAAATCATAGGGGACTTACTAAAGTTGAACTGTTTTGTTTACATTCCTACATAGAAAGATGATGTGTGTAATTCATGAGGCCCTTCTCAGCATTAGGGTAGTTGAAGAGAATATACATATATATAGAAAGAGGGCACAGGGTGAGTTGAATATGAAGGGATGATATCTAAAAAATAACATAAAATTAAGGGGTCAGAGAGGAATAAATTGAGAGAGGGAGAAAGGGAGAGATAGAATGGAGTAAACTATCTCACATAAAAGTGGCAAGAAAAAGCATTCTGTTGGAAGGCAAGGGGCAGGGCAGGTGAGGGGGAACGAGTTAATCTGGCTCTCATAATATTTGAGTCGAGGAGGGAATAACATACCCACTCAATTGGGTATCTTACCCCACAGGAAAGTAGGGGGAAGGGGACAAGAAAGGGGGAATGGTAGAAGGGAGGTCAGAAGGGGTAGAAGGTAATCAAAAGCAAACACTTTTGAAAAGGGACAGGGTCAAGGGGGAAAATTGAATAAACAGGATAGGACGGAGGGAAATACAGTTAGTCTTTCACAATATGAGTATTGTGGAATTGTTTTGCATAATGATACATGTGTAGTGTATGTTGAACTGCTTGCCTTCTTAGGGAGGGTGGGTGGGAAGGGAAGAGGTGATAGAATTTGGAACTCAAAGTTTTGAAAGCAGATGCTCAAAAAAAGTTTTTTTTGCATGCAACTGGGAAACAAGATATAGAGGCAATGGAGCATAGAAATCTATTTTGCCCTATAAGAAAGTAAGGGGAGAGGGGACAGGGAGTAGGGTGACAGAAGGGAAGGATCACTGGGGAACAGGGAAATCAGAATATATGCCATCTTGGAGTGGGGGAAGGGCAGAAATGGGGAGGAAATTTGTAATTCAAAATCTTGTGGAAATCAATGCTGAAAACTAAAAACATATTAAATAATAAAACATGGAATTCATTTCAAAAATGTAACTTGAAAATATACATATTCACAAGTTGAAAATTATAATTTGGTTCAAGAGATGTATCAGTATGATGAAGGACATGTCTTTGGAGGAAATTCTTCCATAATTGAGTTATGCTTACTAGGTTTTTTATCAAGGGTAAATACTGGACTTATGGGTTGATAATTTTTTCTGTGTAGGAAAATTCCACGTGGAAACTTCTTCCATTGATATGAACAAGCCTCTTGTTTTCACCTTGTAGTCTTAGATTATTGTCTGGGACGTCAAAATGTAAAGTTATTTGTCCAAGCTCATTTAGCTGGCTAGTATGTTCAGGGGCAGATTATGTGCCCAGGTCTTCTTGACACCAAGGCCAACTCTATCCAATACACTACATTGAAATTCAGCTCAAATACCACAGTTTCAAAATAATTTAAAGTATCACTTCATATTGTGTCTATACAGGTAATAATAAAAACAGACTGACAAGAAAACAATGCTTATGTTGAGTGAGAAAAGAATAGATTTTCTCAAGGCTAAAATCTGTCTCCTAGCTTGATTGTTTCAGAAGCATGACAATATCTTTTCAAGTTAAAAAAAATATTGTTTTTCTTTTTAAATAGAGTCAAGAAATAACTGTGGAATGTCAAGGGTACTGACATCATCAAACACATTTTATTGCTTAGTTATATTTCCAATTATTTTATTAAATTACATTGAAACAGGCACTGTGTATATTTGGAAGTTATTCCATACTTTATCTCAACCCATTCTATTTCCATTATGCTGCACAATGTAGCAGAAGTCAGATGTAATGTATATGGTGCCATGAAATTAGACACTATTACCATTACTCATAAAGCCAACTGTTTTCTGCTTCATTGGTGCAGTGAATTAATTGAAATTAAGTGTATCTCAACATAAATTTTGAAAGGCCTTTGCTACGTTCTCTCTACTAATACTTGAATGAATTAAGCATTCATTAGGTACCAAGTGAGTTACTGTAAACTCTTTTAAACCTCTCATTTACTTTGTATAGTTTCTGTTAATTCACCTTGATTCAAATAAATTATTGATATGTGAGGATTAATGTTGCATCTCCTCTTATATAGCTGTTTTCCCCCTTTATTTGATTAATGCCTTTGTGATTATAACATTCTATATCTGAAACATGGGGAAATGTTATTGGTGGTTTCAGTTCTGCTATATACATCTTATTAAGAAATGCACATATCCAAGTTGTTCCTTCTGGTAGAGAGATAGCAAAGGGTGAGAAAAGGTCATATGCTAGAATATGGAACATTAATGGGGAAAATAAAACAGTGTATATTTAACTTATTAATTGGTAATTTTAAAAATTCATTTCCACCTTGAACCAACACTGTTTAGTCTTAAAATCTTGACCTTAATATTATCCATTTCCAGTTGTTGTTTTGGTGGGAAATGAATTTCTGTTCATATAAAATAGATGAAATCTATATTTTATTCCCCAAAGTTTCATTATAATTTTTTTCTTGGACCTAAAAGATACATATTCTAAATCCTTATTCCTATCTTGGACCCTCAAGATGAACAGATTGTTTATTTAGATATTTCTGAAAGCTGCATTAGTTTTTTCAGGATACTAAGGTTTCTTCTCTGGTACAAAACTAGTGTTCTATGAGCTACTCTGGAAGAACAAATTAAATGTTGTTGGAAATTTTATTGTTCTAATGATAATGTAACAAAATTGGAGAATCTTTCTATTTGAAAATTTTATTTCTTAGTTTCTTTTTTTAATTTAAATTTATTTATTTAACATATTTGGTTTTCAGCATTGATTTTCACAACAGTTTGAATTACAAATTTTCTCCCCATTTCTACCCTCCCCCCCACTCCAAGATGGCATATATTCTGGTTGCCCTGTTCCCCAGTCAGCCATCCCCTCTATCACCCCCCTCCCCTCTCATTCCCTTTTCCCTTCCTTTCTTGTAGGGCAAGATAAATTTCTACGCCACATTGCCTCTATATCTTACTTTTTAGTTGCATGCCAAAAACTTTTTTTTTGTTATTTTTGAACATCTGTTTGTAAAACTTTGAGTTCCAAATTCTATCACCTCTTCCCTTCCCACCCACCCTCCCTAAGAAGTCAAGCAATTCAACCTAGGCCACACATGTATCATTATGTATAACCCTTCCACAATACTCATGTTGTGAAAGACTATCTACATTTTGCTCCTTCCCATCCCATCCCACTCTATTGAATTTTCTCCCTTGACCCTGTCCCCTTTCCAAAGTGTTTGTTTTGATTACCTCCACCCCCATCTGCCCTTCCCTCCATCATCCCCCCCTTTTATTTTATTTTTATCTTCCTTCCTCTTCTTTCCTGTGGGGTAAGATACCCAACTGAGTATGTATGGTATTCCCTCCTCAGGCCAAATCTGATGAGAGCAAGGTTCACTCATTCCCCGCTCACCTGCCCTCTCCCCTCCTCCCACAGAACTGCTTCCTCTTGCCACCTTTATGCAAGATAATCCACCCCATTCTATCTCTCCCTATCTCCCTCTCTCAGTATGTTGCTCTCTCATCCCTTCATTTCATTTTATTTCTTTTAGATACCTTCCCTTCATCTTCAACTCACCCTGTGTCTGCTCTCTCTCTTTTACATATATATGTATATATATATATATATATATATATATATATATACACACACACACATACATACACATACATACATATACACATAGATATATACATACATACACATTCACTTCTATATATACATAAACACACACACACACACACACACACACACACACACACACACATATATATATATATATATATATATATATATATATATGCATATTCCCTTCAGCTACCCTAATACTGAGGTCTCATGAATCATACACATCATCTTTCCATGTAGGAACAAAACAGTTCAACTTTAGTAAGTCCCTTGCAATTTCTGTTTCTTGATTATCTTTTCATGCTTCTCTTGATTCTTGTGTTTGAAAGTCAAATTTTCTATTCAGTTCGGGTCTTTTCCCTGAGAAAGCTTGAAAGTCCTCTATTTTGTTGAAAATCCATATTTTGCCTTGGAACATGATACTCAGTTTTGCTGGGTAGGTGATTCTAGGTTTGAATCCTAGCTCCATTGACCTCTGGAATATCGCATTCCAAGCCCTTCGATCTCTTAATGTAGAAGCTGCCAGATCTTGGGTTATTCTGATTGGGTTTCCACAATACTCAAATTGTTTCTTTCTGACTGCTTGCAGTATTTTCTCCTTGATCTGGGAGCTCTGGAATTTGGCGACAATATTCCTAGGAGATTTCTTTTGGGGATCTATTTGAGGAGGCGATCGATGGATTCTTTCAATTTCTATTTTGCCCTGTGGCTCTAGAATATCAGGGCAGTTCTCCTTGATAATTTCTTGAAAGATGGTATCTAGACTCTTTTTTTGATCATGGCTTTCAGGTAGTCCAATAATTTTTAAATTATCTCTCCTGGATCTATTTTCCAGATCAGTGGTTTTTCCAAGGAGATATTTCACATTGTCTTCCATTTTTTCATTCCTTTGGTTCTGTTTTATAATATCCTGATTTCTCATAAAGTCACTAGCTTCCACTTGCTCCAATCTAATTTTTAAAGTAGAATTTTCTTCAGTGGTCTTTTGGACCTCCTTTTCCATTTGGCTAATTCTGCCTTTCAAGGCATTCTTCTCCTCATTGGCTTTTTGGAGCTCTTTTGCCATTTGAGTTAGTCTGTTTTTTAAGGTGTTGTTTTCTTCAGTGTATTTTTCAGTATTTTTTTGGGTCTCCTTTAGCAAGTCATTGACTTCTTTTTCATGGTTTTCTTGCATCCTTCTCATTTCTCTTCCCAATTTTTCCTCTACTTCTCTAACTTGCTTTTCCAAATCCTTTTTGAGCTCTTCCATGGCCTAGGACCAGTTCATGTTTTTCTTGGAGGCTTTTGTTGTAGGCTCTATGACTTTGTTGATTTCTTTAGGATGTATGTTTTGGTCTTCTTTGTCACCAAAGGAAGAATCCAAAGTCTGAGACTGAATCTGGGTGTGCTTTCGTTGCCTGGCCATATTCCCAACCAAATAACTTGACCCTTGAGTTTTTCAGTGGGGTATGACTGCTTGTAGACTAATGAGTTCTATGTTCCACGTTCGGGGGGGTGGTGCCAGCTCTGTCCCACCAACACTACTCCTTTCCGAAGAACCCCCAACCTGAACTGGGCTTAGATCTTCAACAGGCTGTGCACTCCTGCTCTGATCTGCCCCTTAATTCCTCCCACCAGGTGGGCCTGGGGCCAGAAGCAGCAGCAACTGTAGCTGCCCCACCTCCGCTGCCCCCGGGGCTGGAAGCCGAACCGTGAACTTGTTCCACTTCCGCAGCTTTTCCCACTAACCTTCTCCGCAGTCTTTGTTGTTTGTGGCTCAAGGGGTCTGGTCACTGCCGCAGCTCACATATTCAGGGCGATAGGGGCCCCATCTGCCCAACTCCAAGTTTGGTTGTTCCACTCCGCTCAGGCTGGGCTCTGCTCCACTCCGTTCCCAGCTCCCAGCTCCCAGCTCTGTGTGGAATAAACCTCACCCAGAGACCATCCAGGCTGTTCTGGACTGGAGCCCTGCTTCCCTCTGCTGTTCTGTGGGTTCTGCCGTTCTAGAATTGGTTCAGAGCCATTTTTTATAGGTTTTTGGAGGGACTCGGTATGGGGCTCACTCTAGTCCCTGCTTACCAGCTGCCATCTTGGCTCTGCCCCCTCTATTTCTTAGTTTCTTATCACTTAGTTTTTAGCCTTTCCATTTATTTAAAAAATATTTACAGTATTTATGATTAAAATGAGGCTCACAATAATCATATGGTGACAATTTTCATTTTTTGTTTCTATTTGAGTCCCCCCCCCTCTCTTTTTTTTCTGTAGGCCCATCTTCCATTCATCCATTCAAGCATATATTCATCCATTCTATGTATCCATCTAACCAGGTAACTATCAGCAGCAGCATCTTAGTATGACAGCTGGAGTTCTGGCAATGGAGTAAAAATCTCTCCTCCACTTATTAGCTATGTGACCCTGACTAAGTCACTTAACCACTCTGCCTCTGTTTTCTCACATATAAAGTGGACATAAAGTATCTGTAATGCTTGCTGAGGTGCAGCTGTGGAATTATGGAGAATTGTGTCAACTGCGGCTTCTAATATAAAATAGCTGTTTCACCTTGGGAAAGTCATTTAATTTCTCTTAATACCCTGGACAACTCTCTTATTATGATGGACGTGTTCCTGAAATGCATCAATGGAGAAAATTTCTATGCATAGAATTCTCTGCTTTGGGGAAATTATAAGACCACCCTTAGCATTACAGACATAAAATGAACCCCTGTTGCTTAACTCACAGGTTTATTAGAGGATTGAGATAAGCAGTTTGAAAATCTTACAGTTCTATGTGGCAGTTATCATTATCATTCTGTTTTTTTCTATAATTCCATATTTTTCTATTTATTTGTCTCTCAATCTAGATACTTATTTTTGATTAATTTATGTCTATATATAGCTATCTAAATATATAAATTCATTTATAGTAAAAACAATAGATTAAGTACATACAACCTAATTCCCACATGAATCACTATCTACCTTCCTTGGATTGCAGATAATGATATGCAAGCACTGCATTTGTCATGAAATTAAAAGTTTTATGTTGAGAAATGGAACTTTATTAGTTATGTCATCACTTGATGAAGAGTTCTGAGAAATCAAAGTTTTGTACAACAACTGTGCTTGTTGGCTATAGTGTTATAACTATTAAAATTCAAATGACTGAATACATATTTATTGGAAACATACATTTGTATGAAATATAGTACATAATAAACAATCATTTAATTGAATATATAATATTTACAGAATAGAATGTCTCTCTATATAAATAAAATTTTGAAGATATGAATATATCTTTAAAAATCTTACTAAAATCTCAAAACCACATAAGATTTTAAAATCATGCAGAATTGTCGAAAAAAGTAAAACCCTTGGAGTTAGAAAATGTCCTTGAATACTACAAAAATGATATTTATACCCTACTTAAAAGGGCCTTAAAGAAAGAAAGAGATTTTAATGGTGCTGAAAATTCTTCTGAAAAGTTTCTTTTCAAGCAAAAAATAAAAAAAGAAAACTCGGGTCTGAAGTGCAAGAAAATGGAATAGAAAGAAAGAGATGGAACTTTACAACTCATCAAAAATCCCCAGAGTCAGAATTTGTCTATTGCTTGCCAAGTGCTGCTTATTTAAAATATGTAGTGAAATTCCATTATAATTTAGGAAAGTCCTAGAAATCATGACATGGATTCAATCTTGCCTCTGGTAGATGCTGGCTGTGTAAACCTTGGTGGGACATTCCATCTCTCAGGAGTCTAGGCAAATTTCTAAGACCATCAGTTACAGAGAAGTTATCAACCTGCATTGATAGAGGGAGTTTGTTTAGCTAGGGTTTCCCTATACCAATAAATTCACAGTTCTCATCTCTATTTTTTATTCAATTCCCACTTTGAAGGAAATATCATGTAGACAATTGGAGTCATGTTCTACATTCAAGGCTTGCCTATAACACAATATCACATGGGTGACCATGGGCAACTATCTAAGAAATTTGGGGGAGTGAATTTCCCTTGGAAATTCCCCACACTAATGAAATCACAGGTCTAGAGAAAAACAATTAAAATAAAATGCACACTTACCTTACAGATCAATCATGTAGCAGAAAGTGTTTTACTGTGTTTATGCTTTAAGACCATGATTGCCTACAGTATATAATAGTAACACCTTGCATTTACATAGCTCTTTAAGGTGTACTAAATTTTGCAAATATTATCTAGTTTTATTCTCACAGAAATCCTGGGAGATAAGTGTTAGTCTCACCCTCCATTTTACAGATGAGGAAACTGAGAGTTAAGGAATTTAATGTCAGGATCACACTACTAGTAAATGAGGCTGGATTTGAATTCAGGCCTTCCTAATTCCCTTCCTATTACTCTATTCACCCTACCACCTAGCTGTCTATATCTAAGTAAATGGAGAGGTTGAGTGCTACATGAGTTCTCTTCTCTTATTAAAGAAACCCAGAAAAGAATTTGAGCCTGTGGAGTAAATAACCTATGGTGCATTTATTAGGGAATATGGGCATTAATGAGAATCACATAAGATGAGAGTGTATGAAGGAGTTGTGATCTTCCCTTGGGGTGGGATTATCATGCCATACAGATAATAGTTCCATCCTGATCTAAATCTATTCAGATACTTATTTCAGCAGTTAAAGCATTTGTGACTATGTCATTGTAAACATTATTTCCACTGACACAGATTCTATAATTTAGTAGATAGTCTTTTAAGAATAGCTCTACATGAAAAAAAAAAAGAAATGTTCACTACCTGGGGTTTACCAGATGGTCAAAATCCCTGCAAACTCTGATGATCCTCAAACAACAGGGTTGCAGTACATTCTTGAACTGTAACCAAAGCTTTTTTAACATAATGAGGTTCACCAGAACTTATGTGCCACTAGTATGTAACTTAAGAATGCAGAATTCAGGCAGCAGAGCCAAGATGTTGGAGTAAAAGCACAGATGTGCTTGAGCTCTCCCTGAAAACCCTCCAAAAACCCATAACAATGACTCTAAACAAATTCTAGAGCTAAAGAACCCCCAAAATGATAGAGTGAAACAAATCTCCAGCCCAAGGCAACCTGGAAGGACAATAGGAAGGATCTATTACACCAAGCTGGGAACAGTGCAGTCCAGCATGGGATGTGCTCACAGAGACTGGACCAGAGCAGGCATCAGGGGATTGAATCACTGGCAGCTGTGGCAGTTTCCAGATTTCTCAACCCACGAATGCCAAAGACAAAGTAGAAAGTCAGTGGGGAAACTCTGTAGGACTTGAGTGAGAGAAGAGCACTGTCTGGCCCCAGCCTTGGTGTGGTGGAGGTGGTAGCAACAGTAGCATCTGCACTGGCAGCAGCAGCTACTTCTGGAGCTCCAGGACCACAGATGGTGAGGGGAATCAAGGAGCTGATCAGAAGGGAATTGCAGGGATCTCTTTGCTGGCACAGATGCAGGATTGTCTTGCTTTGCCCTGCTTGGATCTGGGTCCCATAGCTGAGTGGCATTCCTGGGGTGAGGAGAAGCACAGGTGTGGGAGAGCTTGTGGCTGCAGGGGAGAGAGAATTCTTCTCACAGTTCCAAGGCAGAAAAGAGTGTTTCAGATTACTTATAGATCAGAGCACAGGACAGAAGAGGAGTAAACAGCTTTCCTTTGATCATACCACCTTAGAAGAACTGAAAATTTACAGGTACCTAGAAGCATGTCTGCTATCAGCTGTGCAAAACCCTTGAAACTTGGGATGGAGCACTCTCCACTCTGGAAGCAGAGTCCTACCTAGACAAAGAGCTCAAAAGTCAAGTAACTGGCTGGGAAAATGAGTAAACAGCTTAAAAAATCAGACTTTGGTGACAAAGAAGATGAAAACATACAAGAAGAAGAAAACAACAAAGTCAAAGTTCCTCCAAGGAAAATACGAACTGGTTGCAGGCTGTGGAAGACCTCAAAGAGGAGTTGGAAAATGAAGAGAAGCAGAGGAAAAATTGAGAAGAGAAGTGAGAGTGATGCAAGAAAATCATGAAAAACAAGTCAATAGCATGCTAAAGGAGACCCAAAAAAACACTGAAGAAAATAACATTAAAAAAGACTTACCAAAATGTCAAAAAGAGGTCCAAAAAGCCAATGAGGAGAAGAATGCTTTAAAAACAAAATTGGGGGGGGCGGGGTGGAGCCAAGATGGCTCTGTGAAAACAGGGATTCACTTGAGCTCTCCCCCAAATCCCTTCAAACACCTGTAAAAAATGACTCTAAACAAATTCTAGAGCTACAGAACCCGTGAAATGACAGAGTGAAACAAGTGTCCAGTCCAAGATGGCCTGAATGGTAGCTGGGAAGAGTCTATCCCATCAGGCTGGGAGTGGAGCACAGCACAACATGGGCCTTACCAGGACAAAAAAGGCCAGAGCAGACCAGGTGAAGCAGACCTCAAGGCACTGAATTACTGGCAGTGGCAGTTTCCAGACTTCTCAACTCACAAATACCAAAGACAGCTTAGCAGGTCACTGGGAAAACTGTTACACCTGGGTGAGAGAAGGGAGCTGTCCAGCCCCAGCCCTGGGACAGTGAAAGTGGCTGCTGCAGGGGTGGTGGGGAGACAATAGAAGGGAGGGCAGATGGGGGAGGAGGTAATCAAAAGCAAACCCATTCGAAAAGGGACAAGGTAAAGGGAGAAAATTGAATAAAGGGGGATAGGATAGGAAGGAGCAAAATACAGTTAGTCTTTCACAACATGAGTACTGTTGAAGGGTTTTGCATAAAGATATACATGTGGCCTATGTTGAATTGCTTGCCTTCTTAGGGAGGGTGGGTGGGGAGGGAAGAATGGAGAGAATTTGGAACTCAAAGTTTTAAAAGCAGGTGTTCAAAAAAAATACAAGTTTTTACATGCAACTAGGAAATAAGACATACAGGCAATGGGGCATAGAAATCTATCTTGCCCTACAAGAAAGTAAGGGAAAAGGGGATGGGGGGGTGACAGAAGGGAGGGCTAACTGGGCAATGGGGCAATCAGAATATATGCCATCTTGGAGATGGGGGAGGGTAGAAATGGGGAGAAAATTTGTAATTCAAACTCTGGTGGAAATCAATGCTGAAAACTAAAATGTATTAAATAAATTAATAATAATTTAAAAAGAAAAATATCCCAAAAGGAAAACTCTACTAATATTGTAGCCAAATTTCAGAATTCCCAAGACAATGAGAAAATATTATAAATAGCCAGAAAGAAACAATTTGAGTATTGTGGAAACACAATCAGGATAACACAAGTTCTAGCAGCTTCTAAATTAAGGGATTGAAAGGCTTAGAATATGAAATTCTGGAGGTCAAAGAAGCTAGGACTAAAACAAAGAATCACCTACCCAGGAAAACTGAGTATAATACTTCGGGAAAATAGGTAGATTTTCGACAAAGTAGAGGACTTTCAAGTATTCTTGATGAACAGACCAGAGCTGAATAGAAAATTTCCCTTTCAAATACAGGAATCAATAGAAGCATGAAAAGGCAACCAGGAAAGAGAAATCATAAGAGACTTATGGACAGATGACATTTGTAAGTCATGAAACCTTTCTCAGTATTAGGGTAGTTGAAGGGAATATGTATGTGTATATATAGACAGAGGGTACAGAGTGAGTTGAATATGAAGGGATGATATCTAAAAAATAAAATTAAGGAGTGAGAGAGGAATATATTGAGAGAAGGAGAAAGGGAGAGATAGAATGGTGCCAATTATCTCACATAAAAGAAGCAAGAAAAAGCTGTTACAATGGAAGAGAAGAGGGGGGAGGTGAAAGGGAATGAATTGACTTTACTTTCATCAGATTTTGCTTAACTAGGGAATAATATGCACATTCAATTGGGTATCTTACCCTATAGGAAAGTTGGGGTGATGATAGAAGGGAGGGCATATTGGGGGAGGCAGTAGTCAGAAGCAAACACTTTTGGAAAGGGACAGGGTTAAAGGAGAAAATAGAATAAATGGGAGACAGGATATGATGGAGGGAAATACATTTAGTCTTTCACAGTATGAGTATTATGGGAATGTTTTGCATAACTACACATGTATAACCTATATTGAACTGCTTGCCTTCTTAATAAGGGTGGGTAGAGAGGGAAGAAGGGACAGAACTCAAAAGTTTTAAAAAATGTTAAAAATTGGTTTTACATGCAACTGGGAAATAAGATATACAGGCAGTGGGATATAGAAATTTATCTTGCCCTACAAGAAAGTAAGGGGGAAGGGGATAAGTTTCGTAGGGTAAGGTGATAGAAGGGAGGGCAGGCTGGGGGAAGGGGCAATCAGAATGCATGCCATCTTGGGATGGGGGTAGGGGAGAGATGAGGAGAAAATTTGTAATTCAAAATCTTGGAGAAATAATGTTGAAAACTAAAAATACATAAATTAAAGAAAAAAAAAATGCAGAATTCAGCCAGGTGACCAGCCATTTTGGTGTTGGTTTTGTCCCGAGACTACGTATGGTAGCACTAAATCTTAGATTAGAGTGGGTCTATGAGATTCAGCTTGGTTAGTTTCAACTAGAATCTTAGATATTAATTTTTGCTGCAAAAATTCACCAATGCGTTCAACAATTTATTAAGGTAGTCCGTTCTACTCTGAGGCTACTGTAATTGTTGGTGGAGTTTCCAGCTCTCACTCTCACATTCCCCACATCTTATCTTTTCCAAGCTGAATATTCCTAGTAACTTCAAACTATCTTCATGTAACTTGGACCCAAGGTCTTTACCATTCTGGTTTCTCTCCTTAGCATGAGAGGACAGAAAAGCCTCTTGGTCTCACCCATATCCTTCTTAAATAAAGGTTCACAGAACTGAAAACAGTACCGCAGGTGTAGTCAGTCCAAAGTATAGAGGACTTATCACTTCCTTCCTGGAAAGTATACCTGCCTGTGCAATCCAAGATCAAATTAGTAGTTTTGGATGGTTATATCATATTCTTCATTCATCCTGAGTTTATATTCACATAAAACCCCTGACCTTTTTCAGAGAATCCTGTGCTTATACAATTTATTTTTGAACCCCTTTGTAAAATTTTGATTTTATCACTACTGAATTAAAATTTTGGATTCAACTCACTCTATTATCCTGACAATTTTTAAAACATAGACCCTGGTGCCCTGTGCATTATCTATCTCTCCCAAGTTTGTGTCCTTTGAAAATTTGATGGGAATATGATCACATGACCTTTATCCCTTGGCAGAATCTAGGTAATACAGTAGACAGAAGCTGGACTTTAAGACACGAAGCACTGAAGTCAAATATTGCCCCTGGTCAAGACGCTTAGCCACACTTTGTTCCAGTTTCCTTATTTATTAAATTGAGATAATAACAGCAGCTGCCTTGTTCTGAGGATAAAATGAAATATTTGTAATTTACTTTACAAACCTCAAAATAGTTTGTAAGTGGTTAGGATTATTATTAATATCCAAGGCACTGGGGAAAAGAGTTCATCAGTAGGGTGCCAATACCAATCCAAGACATTCATCTAGAGACGGCCTGCCAAGTTGACGCTGAACCATTAACACCTACCCTTTGAGTCCTGTCATGCAAATAGTTCCAATCAATTTAATGTAGATACCAGCTTATTCACAACTCTCTACCTTTTCCACAAAACTGACATAAAGTCCTCTAACGAATTCTTTGGTAAAACATACCTCAACTGATCTCTGACCTTCCTCTGCTGTCCTTGTACTGTAACCCCATGAAAAGAGAGAAAAAAGAAAAAGCAAAGTTTAATCTGATATGAGCTGTTCTTGATGAAGCCCTATTGCCTCATTGTAACAACCACTTCCTTTTCTTGATGTTCCTTAACCGTCCCTTTAGTGATTCATTCTAGATTTTCTCTCAGAATCAGTCAAGCATTTGACATGTAATTTCACAGTCTCTGTTCTTTTTTTCCCTTAAAAATAATCAGGAAACATTTGTCCTTCTCCAGCCCTGTGGTAGTCCACCATTGTCTACAATCTTTAAAATACCACTGAAAGTGGCTCAGAAATCACTTTCAACAGTTATTGAACTATGAAAGGATATATTTTGTCTGGGCTCAGTGAACTGACTTCTTCAAGGACTACTGCAAAGTCCCTTAGCATCCCTCACCTTTTTCTGATCTCCAGTGGAGCTAAAGGTAAACCACAAGAAGAACAACAACGTGTTATTAGTACCTTGCCTCCCCAGCCTCCCTTAGTGAGTTCTATGCTTTATCATTACCGACACTATTCTATGCTCTCTATTCATCCCTTGTCAGCTTCCCCTTTCTTATCATCTCTACTTAAACTAATAACGATAATGTAAAGGTAAGAAGGCACCAAAATTAATTTATTTCTTAATATATTATGGATCCTTTCTTTAAATGAGGAATTTTTAGTCATCTGTATATGTTGGCAGTCTGATGAAGATCTCTTCTCAGGGGAAAAAGTTTTTAAACACCAAGAATAAAATACAGAAGATTACAAAGGAGATCAATTATATTGAAGTAGAGTTATAAAAATATATTTTTTGAAACTCAGAAATTGGAGGTTCAGTACCTCTGTATATAAGTATACTTTCCCCACATTTGTCATGTGTCATCCAATGCCTCAATTTCTTCTCCTTCCAAATCAGAAATTGTAGGAGGAAATAGTCATTTCCCCAATGTTTCCAGTATTTCTATCCCCAAATCACTGCTTTTCTGTTATTGAACTTCAAATGGAACAATGAATGCCCCCTTTAAAGGATAAGATTATCATTAAGGAAAGCCAAGAAGTTATTTGCAACTCTGCTTTTGGCAGAGAGAGCTCCAGCAGATGTCTGACTTATTGAAGTCCTCCCCACCTCCAGTACTGCTATATTTTTCCTCCATGCCAAGCTTATGCTCTGTTTCCTGAGCTTCTCTCTTTTCTCTTTCTGTGCAGGTGGTCTGTAAAACTTGAATGACACAATCACTTCTCTTTGTCCCTTCACTGATCTTAATCCAAATGTTCAAATCTATGCATTCCTAATTTGGTTCCTGAAATTTCTCACGAGTATGCTTTCTTAATATACTACATACTATTCTCTATTTACCTATTTTGTTAAATAATATATACCAATGCAGAAGCATGCCTTCATCCTACCAACTCTCAGTGATAGCTAGATGATAAAAATTTGCTTTCTGGTGTTAGGAACTCTTGCCTAGTCTTTGGACACTTCTGCATAAATATCTGAAGTCATGAATTTTAATACTGATTTGTCTCTTCAATTTTGTCTCCTTTAACTTACTGGGTATCTCAAGTGTTAATCTTCCTTTATTGTAGCCATTTTTATAGTATCTAGCTTGGTGAACATACATAGTCTGTTTACATCTTCCCCCCCCATTTTTTTTTATTATAAAGACTTTTAGTTAAGATTTGTAAAACTCCTAGCAGATATATCCTTGCCAACCTTTGGTACAGATCATTTTAACATTAGTCAGAAATCTAATATTTCTACTTGTGGTTCTGAAATTCAAACATCATTCTTACTCAGAACCTTCTTATGCAGTTTTATTTCCCAAAAGTATTTTTTCATCTATACCCCTTGCCTCCAAAACACAATCTTTGCATCTATGATCTTTAATTTGTTGTCTAAGAGGTTCTAATTTTGAGGATATATTTTAGGTTCCTTCTGGTAGCATCATTTGTGCCCATGTGAATGATCAGAAATGTTTAATAGCCACCCATTTTGATAAATATTGCAAAGATTTCTATAATGTCTTGGATAAACACCTCAGAAAGGCAATAGACCTTACTGTTGTTATTATCACATTGACACATAGCTCCTCTGCTTCTCTGAGTAGGGACTCACTAATTAAACCTATTTCTAACTTTTTTTTTCTCCTTCTGGATAATCACTATTCTCATAGCTTCTATGGCTCTACCATATCATTCATCCAGATATCAGTAGCACTTTCTCATTGGAGTAATTCTGTTTTCTCGTATTTAAGAGAGTACATTTAATAATAAATAAATAGATAGAAAGATAAATAAATATGTAGTTAGTGGATGGGGCAGCTAGGCAGCACTGCGTATAGAGTGCTGGACTTGGAGTCAGGAAGGATCATCTTCCTGAATTCAAGTCTTGCCTGAGATACTTACTAGCTATGTGACCCTGGGAAAGTCATTTAGCCCTGTGTGCTTGTTTTCTCATCTGTAAAATGAGCTAGATTAGGAAATGGAAAACCATTCTAGTATCTTTGCCAAGAAAACTCTAAATCGAGTCATGAAAAGTCAGACTTGACTGAAAAAGGAGTGAGCAACAACAAAAAAGAAAAAAGAGAAGTAGTAGTGGTAGTAGTAGTGGTGGTAGTAGCAAAAGTAGGGATTATGGTAGTAGAAATAATAGTAGTAGTAGTCCTGGTGGTGGTGGTAGTTGTAGTGGTGGTAGTAGCAAAAGTAGGGATTATGGTAGTAGAAATAATAGTAGTAGTGGTAGTAGTAGTCCTGGTGGTGGTGGTAGTTGTAGTGGTGGTAGTAATAATCCAAGCATGTAGTTGTACTTTACCTTTGCTTCTTATTCTGTATGATATTCTTCTACTCTCCAATCTTCTGCTAAGAAAGGGCCGTGTTTCTCCCCCCTTCATGTCAACCCTTCCCATTGAATCCCCATTTCTTTTGGTTATCCCTAATGACTTGGAATGTGGACAGGGGAGGCCTGAGCCTTCTCATCTCTCTTACAAAGACCACATGTGCAACATAGAGAGCAGGCACTAGGCTTCAGTAAATTGCATAGTGATTGTAATGGAGGTCTCTTTTTTTTCCCTCAGCAATTTCTTAACCACATAACATCTTGTCTTCTCCCTCCATGACAACCTCCAATTTCACCATTTCCCCCCAACCAACAATCTATTCTACCAATAAGTTTTACTTCCCAACTTGTTCCACTCACCTCCTCTTACTTGCCTTGTCCTTATGGAGTACTTTGTTTTCTTTTCCTCCTTTTTGAGTTCTTCTCTTTAGGTCCTTTCTCTTTCTTCTTGTTCCTTTTTCAAACTTTTCTCATAAAAATTCTATGAAGAATCCAGGGTTAGAGTTTTTCTCCTTCTAATATTGCTGCATTTCACCCCAGTTTCTCCTCCCCAAATTGATTCCCTGACTTTCTTCACAAATCCAAAGTCCTCTAAATCATCTTTGTGACTTCCCCCTTCTTATTCAACTCTAGTCATTTTCTCTTTCCCTATCCCTTTGCCCACTGAAGCCAAAAAGAGTACATCTCTAACTTTTATTTTCAGATTTATAACAGGGCTTTAAAAACTCAATTAGACTATACTTATCTAATTCCAGATTTTCTTTTTTTCTATTTTTTTGGGGGAAGGAGAGGTTGAAAGGGAGACGATTATTCAATATTTAGGTAAATTCTCATCACCTAAATCAGATAATTAATATTTAGGCAGATTCTCACTTAAATAAGACCCCAACAGCAGATAATTCCATTCAAAGCATCAGATGAAGAGTTGGCCATTTAACAAATCTTTCTATTGAGAAGACATTTATTAACCTTTCACAACATGTAGTGCACTGATATTCCCAAATCTAATCATGATCACTATCAATATATTCTCCGATTAAGGTCACGTAAATCCTTCATTTTCTGAGTTAACCTCTTTTTTTTGCTTTCTCCCTGCAACTTAACTTGAGTTGAGGGCCATCTAGGTGGTGCAGTGAATATAGCACCTGCCCTGAAGCCAAGAGGACCGGAGTTCAAATTTGGCCTCAGACACTTGACACTTACTGTGTGACCTTGGGCAAGTCACTTAACTCCAATTCTTGCCTTCCCCACTAAACAAAACAAAACAAAAACCAACAAAACAAAACTAGAGTTGAACTTCATTTGTGATAAGAATAATTTCAGATGGCTCCAGTTCTTGGTTCTGGGTCCCAGAATATGCTGATTAGCCTGCTGCCTATTGTTTTCATCAATCATACTTTTTGTCCCCTTTCATATGTTTCAGTTTGCAGACATTTAAACTGATAGCAATAAAAGATTATAAAATCCTACTTACTCATCCACTAAAAATAGAAATTCTTCTGTTGCAAATTACTATTGACTTCATCCTAAAATCATTGCCTAGTTCACCTCTTTTATAAAAAAAATAAACCTTAATATCTTTCCCCCAATTCCAGAATTTAATGATTTTTGATGAATCTTTCCTTTTAACTTTTACATGAAACTTTTAACTTTTAAAACACTGACTGGCAAAGTCTCTAAGACATTTTCCCTGAATCCCTCAACCTGACCATTACTTTATCCTGCCTGCATCACTCATATCCCAGATCTTTGACCCATAATACTTTTAAGTATAATTTTACACTGTTGACTGTCATTCAAAGAAACATAAATACCACCTAGTGGGAATTGTGCATCTCTAGGAGATAGAATTGCTATCCTGTGAATGATTCAGTGTTCACAAGAGGGGTGAGTAAACAGAGAAAATGGACTTTGCTTTAAGATAGTTAATGCATCTAATTCACTAATAACAGCTGCATCCTGGAGTCTATGCTCTGCCTTTAGTATTTATTCAGTCCACAATGATGTAAGCATAGAACAAAAGTCCTGACTGAAAAAAGACTACTTTTTTTGGCAAGGACTTTACAATCTAAAACATTGGATTAAATGATCTGTAAAGTTACTTTTAATTGAAAGATTAAATTCGAACATTTATTAAGTAGCTTATAGTAATAAATAAGCAAATTATTATAATACAAATAAAGTTATACGTGCACCATAGAAGTCCAAATATGAGAGATACAAGAAGGAAGAGGTCATTTGCAGCTTAGGGAATCAGGGGTTCTGCACTTATCATTCCTTATTAACACTAATTTCCAAGTAGGACATATTAAAGTCTATAATTGTTAAATTGTGGATATTCAGAGCACTATTCTTGTTTTCCTCTGGTAGATGTCTCTCAATCTCTGCCCCAGTAGACCTCTAAGTTCTTAGCTCTTTGTCATTTTTTTTTACTTCAATCACAATAAAATTGTTACCTGAGGATTAAATGACCTTTTAAAATCTATGAAGCTATCGCTCATCATGAGTCACAGAATCACAGATTTTAAGAGTTGGCTATATACTCTAGTCCAAACCATACATACCTTTTCAGGAAATCACTTGATAAAATCCCTGAGAAGTGGTCATTCAGCCTCTATTTGAAGGCTTTCAGTGATGGGGAATTGGCTACTTCCTGATGCAGTACAGTCTGTCTTTGGGGACAGCTCTAATCATTGGACTGCATTTCTTTACAGCAAAAAAAAATCTGAAATCTTCTGAAAATTTATAGAACCTTAGAGTTAGAAAGGACTTTAGAGGGCATCTATTTCAATGAGTACCTGATTAGGAATTCCTCTTTACATAATATCTATCAAGTGATTATATTGCCTTTTTGAAGGCTTTCAGTTATGGATAAGTCATTACATTCCAACACAGCCCTTTACACTTTTGGATGGCTCTAGTGGTTAGGAAATTTTCCTTCCAATCAAGTTGAAACTTGTTTCTCTGCAGTTTCTCCCATTACTCCAAGTTCTATCATCTGGCACTAAGCAGAATCGTAATCCCTTTTCTAAATGATAGCCATTCAAAATCTTGAAGCAGTTGCTGTTCTTCCTCATGCCTTCTTTTCTCCAAGTTAAGTCACCTACATTCTTTCATCCGATGCTTGTCACTTTTGTTCATTACTCCTAATTTTTGCCCCTTTGGGCTGCTCTCCATAAGTACCATACCTCAACATGTGTGAGACATCCAAGGAATTCATGTGGGAAACATGACACATTTTAGGGCCTTCTCCTAAACCCTTTTTTGCCCATGCTTTACTTCTATTCATTCTAGAAAACACTCAGAAGAATGAAGTGGCTTTGAAGACTCCCTTCAGAAAAGTAGTTATTTATTATAGAATTCTCCTATGATAGTACTTTGGCACTGATTGTATCCTTTTGAGGAAAAAGAAAAAGCCCTGTGTGATATTGAATCATACATAAATTAGTTATGACAAGTCAGCATAAATGCTGGGACTTATTGAAAACAGAAGTCATGGTCTGGACCAGAGGTGGGGAGAATGTGGCATTAAGGATTTTTTCTGTGAAGTTTGGATTCAGTCAAGGGCCTTTCTTAAGGATCTAGAGGACCACATGTGGCTTCAAGGCTACAGGTTCCCCACCCCTCATTTTGACAAAGACAGTACCTGAAACGTAGAAGTCAAAATGGCTTTTTGACTATCCATCTTGCCAGGTACTTCAGTATTCACAGTTTTCTGGGTCTTAGTTGTTCTTTGGCTTTTTGTTCTAGATTTCCTTCCTTCTTGTTCATTGTGTGTGGTCTGAAATTGACTTGTAAATCTATTTTTCATTCAGATCCTTGTTTTGACCTCTGACACTTGATGTTCTCTAAAGCTCTGCATAAGCTCTTTCCTGGTTCTGAAACATCAGTCTATATTCTTAATGTATTGTCACTCATACCTGATTGAGACAATACTATAATCTTGATTCACATTCTTGGGTGATTACAACAGCTTCCTGATCTTATAACCTTCTAAATCACTTTAAGAAGAAGATGCCAAAAGATCTGATTCTGTCCCAACTAGAATAAAGGCAGCCTCTGATATTTATGAGGCTAACAACTGAACTGGTGGATCTTGGCTAGCTTGTATTTTATCAAGAGAAAAATGCAGCATTTCAATCTAAGTTAGATATTAACCAACGCAAATACGTCAAACTAAGGAGTCATTCTTCAATGGAAAAATTGTCAAGAGACATGAATAGTTTTCAAAAATACAACTGCAAACTTGATAAAACAAATGGAAAATATTCAATATCGTCTCATACCCATGAAATTGGCAAAGATAATGGCAATAATGTTAGAGGACTATCAGAATACAGTCACACTAATGTACTATTGGTAAATCTATGAATTGGTCTAATCATTCTGAAAACAAATAAACAACAATTTTAGTTATAAAAAAAATAAAATGTTCATATCCTCCTGCCCAGAAATCCTATAGCTGGACATTTCCCCTTACAAAGTAAAAAACAAAATAAAATAAAAAGTTTCCAAAATATCCATAGTAATATTAAAAATTAGTAAGAAGAAAAAAATGAGGACTAGTGCATAAATTGAAGAGTGGCTGAAAAATCTATGGTACAACATATATAATATGCTATATATGTAAATGGAAAAATACTAAAATGTAACAAATTATTAATATGAGTAATTCAGTCTTCTTTTTAGAGGAGAGAGAGAGAGGAAAAAAAAGGAAGAGAAAGAAATAGATTGATAGACTTGTGACTGTGACTGTGAAGTGACTTTGATGAAGCAAATGAAACAAATACTCAAAAGAAGCTAAACTCATATTTGGGGCAAAAACTAATTATTAGGTCCAGAAGAAAGTTGATGAAACACTCTTCTGTCTCCTCAATGGTTACATGTGGGTAGGAGTGGAATGGAGAGGTGTTCTATATCTCTGGAATATTGCATATAATAATTGTAATCACTGTTAGTTAACTTTGCTTAACTGTATTTCTTTATGACCATGAAATATTTTGGGGGTAGGGTAGAAAGGAGAGTATTAAATATGGGTTGTTGTAAAATATAAAAAGCATCAATTAAATTTGAATACATTAATGTAAGAGTCTAAATTGTTTTGTGAAAACAAAAACAAAGGATCCCTTAGGAATCGGTTTGCCAGAGATTTGGAAGATCAAAAGAGACATCTTCTATTTTTATTATTTTATTTGTTTGTCTCTCCTATCTCCTCTACTAGATTATTTAGCTCCTAGAGAACAAAGATTTTCTTTGCATTTTCTCTAGTATCTAGCCTGGTGGCTTGTACGGGTAGATATTTAATAAATGTTTGTTGAATTAATTCCTGATTATCTGGAATGATATCACTGGAGACTGATGACAAAGGAAAAGAGTGAATCAATTCTATGGAGACATTTTTGACTTTCAGTAACTGTGATTGTGATCTTTAATCCCAAATATCTAGTGAGCAGGAAAGCTATTACTATAAAACACTCAATCTGAGTTCTAATAAGAAGTAATTGTTCATATTTCTATAGTGTGCTAGGGTATACAAAATACTTTGTTCACAACAATCCTTTGTGGTAAGTAGTATAAATATTATTTTCTTACTTTACAAATGAGAAGACCAATACTCATACAGATTGCAATTTATTCAAGGTCACAGAGCTAACAAGAGATAGGGTTGGGACTCTAATGCAGTTCCTCGGATTCTGACTCCATTTCCCCTTTAATAGTGCCACATTAAGGATATTAAGTAGTTTTAAACATTGAAAGGAAGCATATTTATCTGATGAAGAGATGAGGAAAAAATGTTTTGTGCTATCCATCAGGACCCAAGTACCATAAAAGATATCAAAATGCATTATGATATATGGAAGTATTTAATATCTACTGTACTTTGATGACACATACTGACAGAAAGGAAAGATCACTGAATTAACAATCAGAAACTCTGCTATTACCTACTGGTGTGGTGCTAATCAAGTCATTTCCCTTGTTTGGACCACAGTTTCCTCAAATACAAAATTAGGGAATTGGAATTGAGTACTACATGTTTTCTTAGGTCTTTTCTAGCTCAAACAATTTTCTGTACTCAGAACAGAAAAAGGAAAAATCTACACTCTGATTTGTTTGTATATTTTCCACCTGTACCCTCAAATCGCTTTCTCCACAATTATGTTTTGGTGGCACTCTTCGGCTAAGCACACTCATTTAACAACATAATAGTAAGAACACCAATAAAGATAATGCTAATAATGATGATAAACACTTATATGCACAATGTTCATTCTCAGTTTATACACGTGTACACACAAACACGCACGCTCTCCACTCGGCAACCTCACAATGTTCAGAATCAGAGAATATGTTTCAGAATGGAACTCTGCTGCTTGCTAGCTGTGAGATCTTGTTTCCTACTACTCAATCAGTGAGTGGACATTTGTTAAGGACTTACTACATACCAGACACTGGGCTAAGAACTGGGGAAAGGCAAAAATATAATTCAAACCCTCGGAAAACTCACATTCTAACAGAAGAAACAAAATACAAAGAAAGATGTCCGTTTGAAACATAAATGTAAACAATGTGAATAGAATGTAATCTTAAAGGTATCAGTTTTCTCACCTGCAAAATGGAAGGAGTAGAGGAGTTGAGCTAGGTGATCTCTGAGTTCCCTCTTGTGTGACCTGAGGGAAGTGACTTAATCTGGGCCTTACTTTTCTTATTTGAAGTTTTGGGGCTAGATGACCATTGAAGTGACTTTCAGCTATAAATCAATTAACCTACATGTTCTAAACCATTACCTGCCCTGGATGAACCTTTGGCTGCTGAAACCATGATCGTGTTTAATCTGCCTGGATACCATAATCATCTCCATGCTTTCTTTCCCCAGTTCAGTTTTACCTAATTCCTTCTCGACTAAGAGGGTACCAAATAGAAGAACTATCTAAATACAATCTAAGTCCTTCTCTCATCCGTCACAATGAGACATATTGTCTAGAACACCACATGCTTCCCTCCATGTGCTTCACTTGCACAGACTTGACCATCTGTTCACCCTGTGGCTGGTGCGCCACTGTGCATCACTTAGCCAGGGCTTGAAAGGGTTGGTTCAGATTTCATAGTATTATAGATG
Organism: Trichosurus vulpecula; assembly: GCF_011100635.1. Classification (NCBI taxonomy): domain Eukaryota; kingdom Metazoa; phylum Chordata; class Mammalia; order Diprotodontia; family Phalangeridae; genus Trichosurus; species Trichosurus vulpecula. The sequence continues at coordinate 261,393,319 of NC_050580.1, read as the reverse complement.
GACTTCTAAAAATAGCCAAGAGATAATTATGCAAAGAAGAGAACTCAAATGGAAATAGCAGCTAGTTCCAAAACATGGTCTCCAAGGCTGTGCCTTTGGGTCAGTATAGATATAGAGCAGCCATGACCAAGTGCAGCTGCTCATATGAATCTTCACAGACTTCCATTTATCATTCTCTGCCATAAAGAAATGGAAAAAATCATTCACTTTAGTCTTATTAGATTCTGAACTTTCAGTGGAAAGGTATAGGTTGAAGGGCATTAATAAATGTTTATTCAATTTTAAGTGAATGTTTCATTTTATGGTTCAATGTAGCACTGAGCCCATGTTTTCTGCTCATATTGATAACCTTTCAGAATTGCAAGGCATCTCAGTGCTCATCTATAACACACAATAATAGACTCATTAGGCTTAAAGATCTAGATCTAGGAGAGATCTTAGAGGGAAGCTAGGCCAATCTCCTCAGATGAGGCAATTGAGGCACTCAGATTTTCAATGTTACTCAAGGTCACACAGGAAATGAGTCGAATGTGAGATTTGAACTCAAGTTCACTAACCTCCAGAGTCAGAGATCTTTATACTATATAGGACTTTAGAGTCCAAAAGATCTCAGTGGCTACCTAGATAAACCCATAACTTAAAAAAATCTTCATTCTAGTATACCTGATAAATCATCATCCATCCTCTGTTTGAAGATGTCAAAAGAAATGGAAATGGAACTCCCCACTTCCTAAGGCAGTCCTGTGGAGGACTTTTGGGTTAAACCACTTTTTGATGACTCCTATTATTGGGGGTATATTTCTTTACATCCTTCCATGGATGAAATCACAGACACATTCAGTGTCTATGTCATAGAAAAAAAGGGAGTAATCACAGCTTGAGCTGAAACATATCTAAAGATAAAAGACAGGGCTTTAAAACAAAAATTTCAGGGCAATAGATTTTGGTCCAATGGAGAAAAAAACCTGCCTACCATGCAGAGCTACGCAAAACTAGAATGCAAAGCTTTGAGAGGTAATGAGTTCATGATTAGAGGTCCTCAAATGAAGATTATATGAACTTTTGCTGGACATAGCATAGGGCAGATTCCTATAAGGACTGATTTCAGAATAGATCACTTCTGAGATTCCTTCCAGCTTGGAGATTCCATAACTTTTGACATATAATGAAGAAGTGTTTGGCAGTGAAAAATGAAATTGGATATGAGATTCACTCAAACAAGATAATCTATTAAGTTTTCTTTGTATGTAGAAAATAAGACCAGAGAATGGAAACTCAAATGGTAGTTTTCTAAAAACAGTATCAGTATTTCATATTAAAATAGCAGATGATTCAAACCTTGATATTAATTTCTTAGTTCATTAAAAACATATTAAGCACTTATTCTATGGAGTCCACTGTATAAGAAGCTATGAAGAATATAAAGTAGAATAAGGCATGATGCTTGTAGTAAATTGACTCCCATAATTTAAATAGACTCTATAGATAAGGGTGGGGATGGGGAGCATTATTGTTCCTAGAAGTATGCAGGCACAGATTAGAATCATTTGATTGAATATAAAAATATTTATTGAACATCTTTTATGTCAAAGTTGAAAGTCAGCCATGAAGGAGTAAATACAGGATAGCATTTTATGTCAGGAAACTTGGATTCAAGTCCTATGTCTGAAAGCTATTAATTCTAGGCAAGTCACTTAATCTCTCATTTCTATATGCAATTCTCTAATATTATACAATACAAATTATTTATCCACCTGGTAGTAGATACACCCATATCCAAACATATGCATATATGTATATACACATGTGTGTATACTTGTGATGTGCTTCTACACCTGTGCTTGTATTATATAATGTATAAACATACATGCATACACATACACAGCCAAAAGGTATATGTGTGTGTGTGTGTGTTCAACTATATATATCCAGACTTTCAGACAGCTCCTAATGTTGAAACTAACAGACTGCCAACTCATTTTCCATGTCATACAGAACCCTAAACATATAATGAAATCACAGAAATTTAGAGTTGAAAAAGGTCTTAGAGGTCATTTATTCCAATCTCTATGTGTATAGATAGGAATCTGCCCTCCATTATTCTCAACAGGAGCTCATACAACCTTCACTTATTCATATCTAGTGATGAGAAAGCTACTAACTAAAACAGCTTTTTCTACTTTACCAAAGCCTTAGCTTTTGGGGAGATTTTACTCACATTGAGTCTAAACCTTTCTGCTTGTGACTTCCATTTCAAAGTCTGTCTCTTAATCTCTCCTTTTACAACATAAACAGTATACATTCTTTTACTGAGAAGTAATCACTAGTAACTTTGTCTCTATAGAGGGAAAAATTTTTGTTTTTCTCTTTAGTAAGGAATCGCCTGAGACAAGAAGGTTTAGACTCATCGTTATCAGAGTAGGTAGACTGATGCCCATGGGGTAAGATTCAAGCATCACCAAGAAGGCTCCACTATCCCCAAATATATCTTGCTGATGCTTCAAATTCCACAGTTTGAAGATATTTTACATTGGTTTATTACTTTGATCCCTGGGACAGAAAGTAAATGTCCACAGAATCTCAGAATTTGAGAGGTGTGATGTATCTCAGCAGATATCTAGTCCAACCCCTACTCAAAAGTAATTTCCATTAAAAAATACTTGATATAGTTGGCAGCTGGGAGAATTGAAACGAAGAATTTCAGGTCATGGGATCTTTTTTCTAGAATTTTTGAAATCACTTTTTCTCAAATCCAGATGTAAGACTTGGTGTAGATTTAATTTCCTTTATCATAAACTCAAAAGGCATCACACTTCATGTCTCATCATTCATTTACATCACAATGTGCAAGGTTTTATTCATTTTTTCCTAGTAGCAAAGGAAGATTAAGAGAGATGAAAGTCTTGATTGCTTGAGATAAAAAGGAGAGAATGTCACCATGGGTGGCAATGGGGCGGGGGGAGTATGACAAAGAAATAATGGGGTACGTGTGCTTTGATGAACTGCATTTCCTTTGTAATTTGGCCATGGATATGGACTAGACATATTTAGTCAAGGAAAAGGAATTAATGAGTGGTCGCCTGTTCATTCCTTCTTATTATTCCTTGCAGGATTTATTTGGTGTAGGTTGGCTTCAGCTTCAGAAAGTTTGCTGCTTCCCCAGTTACTGTCCAGAGTTCTGTTTGTCATTCTATTTTCCTCCATGCTTGTAAAGGAACAGAAGAATTCCATACCACTCTCCTTGGTCAGACCAAAAGTGTTAGACAAAGATAGAAAGAGAAACTCCATTTAAAATAACTGCAGACAATAAAAAATACTTGGGGATCTACCTGCCAAGACAAAGTCAGGAACTATAGGAACAGAATTAAAAATAAATAAATAAAAACAATTTTCACACAAATGAAGTGGGATCTTAATGATTAGAAACATTAATTGCTCAAAGGGAGGCCAAGGCAATAAAATAAAAAATGACAAGTGTACCTAATTTACTTGTTCAATGCCTTACCAATCAAACAGCCCAAAATTATTTTAGAGAGCTAGATTAACAATAACAAAATTTATCTAGAATATCAAGAGGTCAAGAATTTCAAGGGAAGCAGGTTTTTTTCAATGTGAAAGAAGGTAATTTAGCAGGACCATATCTCAGGCTGTTTTACAAAGCAATAATCATGAAAACAATCTGGTACTAGCTAAGAAATAGAGTGATGGATCACTGGAATAGACTAGGCACACAGGACATGGTAGTAAATGACCATAGTAACCTAGTGTTTGATAAACCCAAAGATGCAAGCTTTTGGGACAAAAAAACCTATTATTTGACAAAGATTGCTGGGAAAATGGAAAGTAGTTTGGTATAAACTACATGTAGACCAACATTTCACATCATATACCAAAATAAGGTTAAAACGGGTAAATGAATTAGACATAAAGGGTACTATTGTAATCAAATTAGAGGAGTAAGGAATACTTTACTTGTCACATCCATGGAAAAGAGAAGAATTTATGACCAAACAAGAGATAGAGAGCATTACTAGGTGTTTGGATAATTTTGATTACAATAAAGTAAAAGGGTTTTGCACAAATAAAAACAATGAAGCCAAAATTAGAAGGGAAGTTGGGGAAAACATTTTACGGCAAGTCTTAATCTTATTTCACAGAGAACTGAGTCAAATTAATAAGAATGTGAGTCATTCCCCAAATGATAAGTGGTCAAAGGATATGAATAAGCCACTTTAAGAAAAAAATCAAAGCTAACTATAGTCACATGAAAAAGTGTTCTAAATAACTATTGATTAGGAAAAAATATAAAACATAACAACTCTGAGCTTCAACTTCACACCTGTGAGAGAGACTGATATTATAGAAAATTAAAACAACAAATGTTTAACAGAATGTGGGAAAAAAAAGGATACTGACCTACTATTGTTGGAATTGTGAACTGATCCAACCATTCTGAAGGCAATTTAAAACTATGTCCAAAGGGCTTTATAACTGCATATAACTTTGACCAAGCAAGATCACTGCTAAATCTATATCACAAAGATTTTTTTTTAAAGGAAAAGGACCTATATGTATAAAAAAATTTATAGCAGCTCTTTTTGTGGTAGGAAATAATTTGAAACTGAGGGGATGCCCATTAATTGGGAAATGACTGAACAAGTTATGACATATGATTGTGATGGAATATTATTGTGCTATAAGAAATGACAAACAAGATGGTTTCAGAAAAATCTGGGAACACTTACATGAACTGAAGCAAAATGAAGTGAGTTGCACCAGTACAACACTGTACGCAGTAACAGCATTGTTGTAAGATATCATTTGTGAATGACTTAGTGATTCTCAGTAACACAGCGATCCAAGACAATTCCAAAGAAGTTATGATTAAAATGCTATCCACCTCCAGAGAAAGAACTGATAGTGTGAATGCAGAGCAAAGCATACTTTTTTTTTTTTGCTTTCTTACTTATTCTTGATTTTTTTGTCTTTCTTTTTGCACCATGGTTAATATGGAAATATGTTTAGCATGACTGAACACGTATAATCTATATTAAATTGCTTTCCTTCTCAAAAAGGGGAAAGTTGGAGATAGAATTTAGAATTCCTTTTTTAAAAAATATGAACGTCAAAATTGTTTCTACATGTAATTGAGAAAAAAATTAAAAAATAAGGCAAGAAGAATTGAATGAACAGAGTAAGTGCTTAATAAATGAGTATTAAATGTTTAAATGGATTGTATGCCTATTGAAGAATAACTTTGCTCACCACTTCCATGATTAATTACATTCCTCTGATTCATACTTCTCCACCTATTCCTGAATGTATTTTATTCCCTACATTGATCCACCCTAGTTTCTCACATTTCTCTGATCCTAGAGATCCTTGAATTATCCTTGACAGAAAACTGTCTTTGGATGCCTCTTTGGACAATTAAGGTATTGAAGCAATTCCATTTGGAAGATCAAAAATGTTGAATCCTGATGCAGTTGGAAGTATCAACAAATGACAAGGCAAACATTAGAACCAACTAGAATAAATTATGGCAGAGATATGTAATATATATTTTTTTCAGAGAAATTCCTTTACCACACATTTCATGTGTGGTCAAAAATACTGCAGCCATTCAAAAAAGCAAATGTATTCATGCTTGTATACAACCACAACAACAACAAACATTTCTAGTCCACTATAGAAAATGATTTACCGCCATCACTTTTACTTCCTTACCCCCCACACAGTATTTTGTACAAAAATGGAATTGAGTTACTATTAGTACTATTAACTTATATTTAATTTTCTGAGATGCCAGGAATTGTCATTAAGGATATGTACGAAGACAGGTGAGATGTGTACAAAGGAATTAGAGATGTCCACCACTGTGTGATGATTGTTTAAACTTTTGCACTCTTCAAACAAAAGAAAAAATATAAATTCATCTTGTTAGATCATATTCATTTGATTTTTTTTTCTTCTTAAGAAACTTTTCTCTTAGAAACTCGAACAGTTCCTGTGTGAGGAAGTCAAGTGATTAAAAGAGCCTAATGAGGAAAAGAATCAATGGCCCAGAAGATGTGAAATTAAAATTAAGAATTAATTGATTTTGAAAAATCAGATTCAAAGGGAATATTAAATGTAATTCCTCTAGAACCATTAAGCTCATAGTAATGAACTGAGTGGGCATTGCTTCTAAAGTGAAATTTTTTGATTAGATAACTTTCAAATTTGAAGAGGTAGGTTTTAAAGGAGAGTTTTATAGATTTTTTTGAAAGTACCACTGGTTTCTTTCAAAAATGATTGCTGACATGAATAATTAATATTAGGCTGGAGTCGGTTGGGGTGAGATACTTCATGAGAAGAAAAGTAATCACATTACTGCATTAGAGTTTAGTTTTTGTAATAAATCCTTTTTTTTTTCAATTGGTTACTTTCTCTGGGAGTTCCTTAATGTGGAAAGTCTCCACCATGGCAGTTCACTTGTAGCAGTTCGTATTCTAAAAAATAGTCCCAGAAAAAACTAAAAGGTTGTTTAACTATCCAATTAGTATATGTGAGAGGCAAGTCTTGAACTCAGGCCCTCTTGATCCCACAGCTGGCTTTCTACATATTGTGTCATATTACTTCTTTTATCTGTGGGTCCTCATACCAGTCTCTATCTAAGTGTGGATCAACAATCAATTAATTATCAAGTATTTATTAAGTGATTCCTAATTTCCAGGTATTGGGCTTTCTAATAGAAACATAATTACACAGAATTAAATAAGTGCTACTCACAGGGAGTTTATATCACATTGTGGAAATGACATATATATCTAAAATTTATATTGTGGAAATATAATTTATCAATTTAAATGTATATAAAGTATTTAAATAGAACATTTGGAGTTTCAATGGCCATGGATAGATAGTAGATAGAGTAGATAAATAAATCATAGACAGATAGTAGATAAATAGTAGAAAAATAGATAGATCATTAGTTAGAACATTGCAAAGAAAAATCTTATGTAATGGGAGATTGGTCAATCAGATACCGGTCCTTGTGAGCTTCTGAAGTGTGTTTCATACTCAAGTGAATTTTGGGACATGTGTAGATATTCTGACTGTTTACTGGACCTTTGGAAGCTCACAATGTCAAATATCATCTCCAGTGCTCCTTCTCCTGAGATCAGCAAAAGACAAATAGAAGGAGGCAAAGGACAAAAGTTCATTGACACATGTAGGCTGAAATGGTGACAGTGGGCCACTATGGAATAGCCTATGGAATTATAGCAACTCTTACCTCAGTCACCACCAGGAAAAAGAGAGATTGAGTTGGGCCAGTTAATAACACTGGTACGCACTCCCATTTCCAGCTCAGCAATCAATCAAAAGGCCACTCTTCGGACAGGAAGCAGACGGGAAACAGACACAGAATAGAGTTTATGGTCTGAACTCATGGTCTGAAGTAAGGCAGAACGTGCTGCACATCATTCTTCATAAGGACTGAGCTCTTATTGGAAGTTCCCATTACACATATATAATATTGCTGTGAAAATAAATCTATATCTATATATCCGTATGTCTACATATCTATATCTGTATCTATCTATCCTCTCTATATATTTTTCTAGTATAGCTATATAGCTAGTACGGGCAGTATAGCTAGAGCTCTAGACTTGGAGTCAGAAGGACCTGACTTTGATACTGTTACCTGCTCTCTCTCTCTCTCTCTCTCTCTGTCTTTCTCTCTGTGTGTGTCTCTCTCTGTGTCTCTCTGTCTCTGTCTCTTTGTCTCCCTCTGCCTCTGTCTCTCTCTTTCTTCCTCTGCCCCTTCTCCTCTCTCTCTCTCTCTCTGTCTCTGTCTCTCTCTCTCTGTCTCTCTCTTTCTATCACTCTCTCACCCTCACCTTTTCTCTCTCTCTCATTTTTTCTCTCTCTTTCACTCTAACTCACTTTTTCTCCCTCTCTCTATCTCTCTCACTCTCCCCTTCACCCTCTCTGTTTCTCTCTCTGTCTGTGTCTTTGTCTCTGTCTCTCTCTGTCTTTCTCTCACTCTAACTCTCTATTTCTCTCTCACTGTCTCTCTTCCTTGCTCACTTTCTCTCTCACTCTCACACTCACCCTCTCTCTCTCTTTCTCACTCCCCCCTTCTCTCTGTCTTTGTATCTGTATCTCTGTCTGTGTCTCTCTCTGTGTCTCTCTTTCTCTCTCCCTGTCTCTCTCTCACTTTCTCACTCTCATCCCCCCTTCTCTCTTACATACACACACACACACACACACACACACACACACACACACACACACAAGCACACACCACACAGCTGGTCAAGTCACTTAACCTCTCAGTTTCCCCATCTGTAAAATGAGGGGCTTTAGGATTTGATGACATCTAAGTTTCCTTCCAAGCACAGATCTATGATCCTATGACAGAGTACATAGCAATTAAGATCTGGATTCAAATCTAACTCCTGATATTTACTGTTGGTATGTCCATAAACAAGTCTCTGAGTCTCTAGGAGCTCTCCTAGACTATAGATTTTACATTGTTTTCTATCCATATCAGTGAAGGGAGTGCTCATAAATTACAGATCCTTGGCCTATTGACATATGTGTATTGATATAGGCTTATAAATGCATATTTTAAACACTTTAAATAGTTAATATGGATATATATGTATGTATGTATGTACGTATGTATATATGTATGTATGTATGTATACCCACATCAACTGCATACAAATTGCAAACAATAAGTGAAAGGCTTGGCCCTATTATTTAAATGTCTTCATTCTTCAACCTATTATTTTGACATGCAAATTAAAATATTTCAGTTTACCTTTGGATCCACAAACTTCTCGTATTCTAAGGCAACGTAGTCACAACACATTGCAACCAGCTTAAGCTGTTCTGAGAACATTTCAAAGTTTTTTCCAAGTGGAGAAGACTAATCTGGCTATTGTGCTGGGGGGAAAAAAATCAAAGAACTTAAACCATTAACACTGTCAGGAAATTAGCCGTCATATTGTAGACTTCGTTCATTGTTGTTTCTCAAGCAATTTAGATGAGCAGATGTGTTTATATAATTTTGTGTGATATTTTACAGAAAATACAAAACTCTACATATGTGCCAAAAAATAACAGGTGCGGCATAGAGCAGCTCTAGGGAGGCTTTATTGAATTTCATAGATTTATCTTTTAAAGGCCAAGAGTGTATGGTAGGATAAACTGCAGGCGTTAATAAAGTCCCTGAAAGCTTGATAAGAATGCATTCAAAAGGGAAAGAGGAAACTATTTAGATAAGAGGGCCTTCTATGAGAATAGAATTTGATTATATGGCTGGCATTCAGAGCCATTACAAAAAAATATACACATTACTGCCTGAACAAGAAAGTGGCTGCTTGCACGGTTGATCACATCTCACCAAAAGCGCTGATGGTGTATGCTGAAGTCAATATGAGGACAGTTCATGAAAATGAAACTACTGTATATACATAAAGTTAATATTATCTCCCCAGATTACAAGAGGTTGTATGAAAACTGGAGGGCAGCCAGACTTGGAATAGGGTATTTTTTTAACTTGCAAAAATATCTCAAGGTTATTAGCCTTCTTAAAAATCCTAACTCGTATACATTGGTAAACTGTGGCAAAGCATAACCCCATATAAGCATGGGATGTGAGGAAATCCCTATCATCACTTTAATTTCTATGCACTTTGAACAAATATCTGTTGTATAGGTATAGGGGGACTCTAGGTCAGCTTTCAGATCATTAAGAGTGCCTATTATGTGTCAAGCACTGGAATAAGACATGGAAATAAAAAGATTGAAATGGAAACAGTTCCTGCTTTCAAGGAGCTTATTTTCTCTTTCTAGGTTCAAATTATTTACACAAAGCAATCATTATAATAATGATCCTGATACACACCCAAAATACTTGAAGTTTTAAAAGCTCTTTCTTTGGAGAAGAAAATAAATGAACACTTCTCTGTTATATACTAATAGAATTTAAATTATGTCACTAAAAATGATCTGTCCCAACCAAATAAACTTCTCATTTTGAAGTATATTATGTCATTAACAATTTACAACATGTGAATGATTTGTTGTTCTGGAGAACTGCCTCAATCTCAGTGAGGCTAAGTGACTTGGCTAGGGACACATAACAAGTAAGTGTCAAAGGTGGGATCTGAATCAACATCTTCATGACTAGATACATTTGAAGATAGATCTTTCTGAATCTAGGACATCTATATGCTGTGTTATGTTGAATTTTATTGAAACAAGACAAATATTCAAGAAAGACTAAATCCTATCATCTACCATGGTTTGAATGGGGTGTTCAACTTAACCAGGTCACTTTCATTTCTATGTCTGATAAGGAACTTTGGATAAATATTTGTTGTGTTGGTGTAGGAGCATGGTAACTGAACTTCCAATTCAACAAGAATGCCTCTCATCTGTCAAGCACTGAAATAGGTCATTTCACTGCTTCGATTCAACATGAATAAGCATTGGGAAAGAGAACAAGCTTCAGTTAAGACACCATCCTTACTCTCATGAAGTCAACAGTTTAGAAGGAAGATAAAAAAACAAAACAAAAATAATTTGAAGGGTTATTGTATATAATAAGTCTGTGAAGAGATTAAAGAAAACAAAGCTCTATGGGGGGTATAAGGAGATTATAAACTCCTTGAGGAAAGGGACTGTCTTTTGCCTATTTTTTTGTATCCCCAGTGCTTAGCACAGTCACTTATTTATTGGATTGATTTTTTTTCAACAACAGAGGAATAGGAAAGACATCATGTAGTGGACAGGTTTAAGTTCCCTCTCTATCTCCTCCTATTCCAAACTTCCCTACTTGTTAAAGCCACCATCATACTTTCAGTATTTCAGATTTGTTATCTCATCATTATCCTGAACTCTTCCCTCACCCCACACATCCAATTAGTTGCCAAATCTTTCCATTTTTACCTTTACAACAGCTTTCAGTTTTGAGCCCTTTTCTCTATATACACAACACTTTCATTAGTTAAAAGCCTTCATTCACATAGCTACACCCTTAGTTCAGACCTTCACCCATTTCCTAGATTATTACCATAGTTTACTGATTCTTTTTCTTGCCTTAAGCCTCTGACTACTCCGCTGCTTCCAAAGAAAAAGTTCCTTAAGTGAAGAGAAGACCATATGATTCCTCTACTTGTTGAACTCCAGTGGATTTACGTTGGCTCCTATATAAAACACACACACACACACACACACACACACACACACATTGCCTAATACATTGCAGGCATTGTGTTAAGCCCTTTCCAAATCACATCTCATTTGATCCTCACAGTAACCCAGAGAGGCAGGTACTTTTGTTATCCCCATTCCATAGTTGAGGAAATGGGAACAAACATTAAGTGACTTACCTAAGATTACATAACTAGTTACATGTCTTAGGCGAGATGTGAACTCAGGTCTTCTTGACTCTAGATCTAGTGCTCTACTCACTGATCTACCTGTATGCCTAGAGAGTAGGGAGTATTTCATTATTTAGATATATCCCCAGTAACTAGTAGAGTATGTAGAACATATATGGTGCTTAATTTAAAAAAAAATGTTGACTGATCCATTGGTTGGTTGAGTAAATCAAAAGATGGCTAGCAGTTCAACAGGGGAGTAAAAAGAGAAAGGAAATTCCAGGTCCATTTTTTAAAAATTGAATTTAAAAAAGTACTGAGGTAGGAAAGCACAGAAAAAATAGAAGTCATTTTAATGAAAGCATGAAATGGTTAAAGTGAAAGACAGGGCGGGGGGGGGGTGGATAGAAGGGAAGGCAGATTGCAGGAGACGGTAGAAGCAAAACAGTGGTGAGGAGAGACAGTGTGAAAGGAGAAGAGAAAAAAATAAAGAGGGGGAAAATAGGATGGAGGGAAATACACAGTTAGAAATCATAACTGTGAATGGGAATGGGATGAGCTCTCCCATAAAATGGAAACAGATAGCAGAGTGAACTAAAAACCAGAGTCCTATATAAACAATATGTTGTTTACAAGAAAGACATTTAAGCAAAGAATCACACACAGTATAAAGGTAAAAGGCTGGAGCAGAATATATTGTGCTTCAGCTGAAATAAAAAAAACCCACAGGGTTAGCAATCCTGATCTCAGACAAAGCAAAAGCAAAGTTAGATCTAATCAAAAGATACAAAGAAGGAAACTACATCTTGCTAAAAGTTACCATAGACAATGAAATAATATTAATACTAAACATATATGCACTTAGTGGAACAACATCTAAATTCTCAGAGATGTTAAGTGAGTACTAAGAAGAAATAGATGGCAAAACTATACTACTGGGGGATCTTAACCTCTCCTTCTCAGAACTAGATATATCTAACCACAAATTAAACAAGATTGAAGTTGAGGAGGTGAATAGAATATCAGAAAAGTTAGATACAATAGACCTCTGAATGAGGATAGAAAAGAATATACCTTTATCTCAGTCATGGTACATACACAAAATTTGACCCTGTAGTACGGCATAAAAACCTCACAATCAAATATAGAAAGGCCGAGATATTAAATGCATCCTTTTCAGATTCTGATGCAACAAAATTTAGGTGTAACAATGAGCCGTGGAAAGATAAGTTAAAAACTAATTAGAAACTAAATAATCTAATCCTAAAGAGTGAGTGGGTCAAACAACAAATCATAGAAAGAGCAATTTCATCAAAAAGGATGACAATAATGAGACGATATACCAAAAATTATGGGATGCATCCAAAACAGTACTTAGGGGAAATTTTATATTTCTAAATGTTTATATGAATAAAATAGAGAAAGAGGAGATCAACGAACGGGGCATGAAACTAAAAAAGCTAGTAAAAGAACAAATTAAAAATCCCCAATTAATCACCAAATAAAAAATTCTCAAAATTAACAGAGAGATTAAGAAAATTGAAAGTAAGAAAACTATTGAACTAATAAATAAAACTAAGGGGTGGTTATGTGGGGAAAAAAAAACACAATAGACACACCTTTTGTTGCTTTGATTAAAGAAAAAAAGAAGAAAACCAAATTATAAGCATTTAAAAACAAAAAAAAAATGTGGGTCAGCTAGGTAGTGCAGTGTGCAGTGAGTAGAGCACTGGCCCTGGAGTCAGGAGGATCTGAGTTCAAATCTGGCCTCAGACACTTGACACACTTTCTATCTGTGTGACCTTGGGCAAGTCACTTAAGCCCAATTACTCTGCCTTCCCCCCTGCAAAAAAAAAAGAATAAAAAAAACAAAAACAAAAAAATGAATTTACCTCCAAAGAAGAGGAAATTAAAGAAATAATTAGGAGCTATTTTGACCAGTGGTATGAAAATAAATCTGACAATCTAAGTGAAATGGATAAATATTTACAAAAATATGAATTGCCCAGATTAACAGAAGATGAAATAAAATATTTTAAAAACCCCATTTTAGAAAAAATAAATTGAACACACCATCAATGAACTCCCTAAGAAAAAATCTCCAGGACCAGATAGATTTACAAGTGAATTCTACCAAACATTTAAAAAACAGTTAATTTCAATACTATATAAACTATTTGGAAAAATAGGCAAAGAAGTCCTACACATTCATTTTTATGATACAAATATGGTGTTGATACCTAAACCAGGAAGAACCAAAAAAGAGAAAGAAAATTATAGATGAATTTTCCTATTGAATATTGATGTAAATTTTTTAAATAAAATATTAGCAAAGAGATCGCATCAATTTATCACCAGCATAATACTCTATGACTGGGTCGGAGTTTATCAGGAAAATAGGACTGGTTCAGTAGTATGAAAACTATTAGCACAATCAATAACAAAACCAACAGAAATCATATGACTATCTCAATAGTTGCAAAAAAAAAACCTTTGGAAAATACAGTACCCATCCCAATTAAAAACCCTGGAGAGCATAGGAATAAATGAAGTCTTCCTTAAAATGGTAAGTAGTATCTCTCTAAAACCATCAGCAAGGATTATCTGTAGTAGAGATAAGGTAGAAGCCTTCCTAATAAGATCAGGGGTAAAACAAGGATGCCGATTATCACTGCTATTATTTAATATGGTACTAGAAATATTAGCTTCAGCAAATAAAAGAAGAAAAGTTGGGTGAATTAGAATAGGCAATGAGAAAACAAAACTATTACTCTTTGCAGAAGATATGATGGAATACTTAGAGAATCTCAGAGAATCAACTAAAAAAACTACTTGAAATAATAAACAACTTTAGCAAAGTTGCATGATATAAAATAAACTCACATAAATAATCAGCATTTCTCTATATTACCAACAAATCTCAGCAGCAAGAGACAGAAAGAGAAATTCCATTTAAAATAACTGTAGAGAATATAAAATACTTAGGAGTCTACTTGCTGTAACTATATGAACACAATTACAAACTACCTTTCACACAAATAAAGTCCGATCTAAACAATTGGAACAATATCAGTCACTCATGGGTAGACTGAGCTGATATAATATCAATGGGAATTCTACCTAAAATAATTTATTTATTCAATGCCATACCAATCAAACTACCAAAAAATATAGAGCTAGTAAAAATAATAATAAAATTAATCTGGAAAAACAAAAGTCAAGAATATCAAGGCAATTAATGAAAAAAAGATACAAAAGAAAGTAGCCTAGTCATACTAGATCTAAAACTATATTATTATTCAGAAATCATCATAACTACCTGATACTGGCTAAGAAATAGATTGGTGAATCTGTGGAATAGGTTAGGTACACAAGACATTGTAGTCAAAGACTATAATAATCTACTGTTTGATAAACCCTGAAACTCCAGCTTCTGGGATAATAGCTCACTATTTGACAAAAACTGCTGGGAAAACTGGAAAATAGAATGTCAGAAACTAGAGACAGACCAACATCTCACACTGTATATCAGAGAAGGAACTATGAAGTCTGAATTCAGATCAAAATATGCTATTTTCACCATTTTTTGTGGTTTTCCTCTTTTGTTCTTTCTTTTTTTTTCCTTTCAGAACATGTGTATGTGGTATATTTTACATTTACATATTTATACATTTAAATTTGTATATTTACATATTTCACATATGTTTACATGATTGCACATATATAACCTGTATCAGATTGCTTGCTGTCTTGGAGAGGGGGCATGGGAGTGAGGGAGGGAGAAAAAATTTAGAACTCAAAATCTTATTAAAAAATGAATGCGGAAAACTATCCTTACATGTAATTGGAAAGTATAAAATATTATTTCCAAAAAAGTCACAGTGGTAATTACCAGTACATAACAGATAACTTGCCAAAGTTATTTAACAATTTCAAAAGAATAAAATTCTAATTATTAATAACTTGAAAAAGATGCTCAAATTCATTAGTAATCAAATATATGCAAACCAAAACAACTCCTGTGAAACTTCATATCCATTACATGGTCAAAAATAAGTTAAAACCAAGGAACTAAATACTTTTGATGTTGAAGGGGAAAATGTATACTCATCCATTGCTAAGGGAACTGAAAACTTAAAGAATCTTTTTGGAGAGCAATTGGATAATACTCGCTATAAGTTTCAAAAATAATCATGGCTTTTGACCCCAAAATTCTATTGCATAGAATATATTCCCAAGGCATTATAAAAAACAAGCAGTTCAGTCTATAAAGATTTTCCTTGCACTAGTAAGATTAATCTTGGTAAAACCTCTGTAAACAACATAAAGGTCCAATAATATGGAAATCATGGTCCACTAAATGCAATGGAATACTCCAGTGCAACTAAGACAAACAAATGTAAGAAATCCAGAAAGATCTTCATGACTTAGGTATAAAAAGCACAACCATAAAGATGAAAGTTAACAGTAACTATTACCATATGAGTGAATGAGAAAATTACAATGAATGAATAAAGAATCCCATTGAGGAATTGGAGTGAATGATGGAAATTATCGCTATGGTATTTACCAACTGAAATTAATTAATTTAAATGTACATAGTTCTTCAACAAATTAAGTTGGTTTTGTTGATGTTCAATACTAGTCAGTCTATAATTCAGTCAATAAGCATTTATTAAGGATTTATCATATACCAGGAAGTATATTAAGTACTGAGGTTACAGAGAAAAGAAAAATCAAGGTGGTTATATTCTAATGGCAAAGATAATATGCACACAAATATAGATAGATAGATAGATAGATAGATAGATAAATAGATAGATAGATAGATAGATAGATAGATAGATAGATAGATCTTTCCCTCACACACACAAACACACACACATGTTAAATACCAAGTATGGAACACAATTTCAGATGAAAGACACTAAACGTGGATCGGTGGGGTTGGAGAAGTCTCTTGGAGCAGGTTAATTTTGAGCTGAGCTTTGAACGAGGTCAGAGGAGATAGAAGGCAGAGATGAGGAAGGAAGAAATACAAAACATGGCTGAACATCAGTGAAGAGGCACAGAAGCTGGGAGTAGTGTTATGTATAAGGAACAGCAAGAAAAGTAATGTCACTGGATTGTAGAGTATATGGACTGAAATAAAGTATAAGAAGAGTAGAAATGAAAGAAGAGGCCAGATTGGGAAGAGTAGTGTGCCAAAAAGAGGGGCGTTTTTTTAGGCATTTGGTCATAGAGGTAATAGGGGACCACTGAAATTTATTTGGTAATGTTGGTGATGGTAGTGGGATGAGATGGTCAGAATTGTGATTTAAGATACTGATTTTGGAAGCTAAATAGTGGATGGATTAGCATAGAAAGGGATTTAAGGGAGGGAAACCAACCAGAAGACTATTGCTATGAGTTATTTGTGAGATAATGAGGTACTCTATCAGGGTGCAATGGAGAGAGGGCGACATAAACAAGAAATATTGTAAAGATAGAAACTACAGAATTTGAATGCAGATGATTGTGTCAGTAATAGAGAATTTTGAAAAAGAGAGCTTTGGAGAACAGATAATGAGTTCCATTTTTTTAAAAAGAAATTTATTTATTTAACATATTTAGTTTTCAGCATTGATTTTCACAAGAGTTTGAATTACAAATTTTCTCCCCATTTCTACCCTCCCCCCCACTCCAAGATGGCATGTATTCTGGTTGCCCTGTTCCACATTCAGCCCTCCCTTCTGTCACCCCCTCCCCTCCCATCCCCTTTTCCCTTCCGTTCTTGTAGGGCAAGATAAATTTCTACAGCCCATTGCCTGTGTATCTTATTTTCTAGTTGCATGTAAAAACTTTTGTTTTTTTTTTTTGAACAGCTGTTTTTAAAACTTTGAGTTCTGGGGGGAGGAGCCAAGATGGCAGCTGGTAAGCAGGGTCTAGAGTGAGCTCTGTACCGAGTCCCTCCAAAAACCTATAAAAAAATGGCTCTGAACCAATTCTAGAATGGCAGAAGCCACAGAACAGCAGAGGGAAGCAGGGCTCCAGCCCAGGACAGCCTGGATGGTCTCTGGGTGAGGTCTATTCCACACAGAGCTGGGAGCTGGGAGCTGGGAACAGAGTGGAGCAGAGCCCAGCCTGAGCGGTGTGGAACAAACAAACTTGGACTTGGGCGGATGGGGCCCATAGCGCCCTGAATATGTGAGCTGCGGCAGTTGCCAGACCCCTCGACCCGCGGGCACCAGGGACTACGGAGAAGGTTGGTGGGAAGGGCTGCGGGAATGGAGGGAGTTCACGGTTTGGCTTCCAGCCGCCGGGGCAGTGGAGGTGGGGAGGCTACAGTTGCTGCTGCTTCTGGCCCCAGGAGGGAGGAATTGGGTGGCGGATAGGGGCAGGAGTGCAGAGCCTGTTGAGGGTCTGCGCCCAGCCCGGGCTGGGGGTTCTTGGGGAAGGAGTAGTGCTGGTGTGGCAGAGCTGGGGCCTCCCCACCAAGCGTAGAACATAGAACTCATTACTCTGAGGGCAGTCGTGCCCCACTGAAAAACTCAAAGGTCAAGTTGGTTGGTTGGGAATGTGGCCAGGCAGCGAAAGCACACACAGATTCAGTCTCAGACTTAGGATTTTTTCTTTGGTGACAAAGAAGACCAAAACATACAGCCTAAAGAAGACAACAAAGTCATAGAGCCTACACTAAAAGCCTCCAAGAAAAACATGAGCTGGCCCCAGGCCATAGAAGAGCACAAAAAGGATTTGGAAAAGCAATTTAGAGAAGTAGAGGAAAAATTGGGAAGAGAAATGAGAAGGATGCAAGAAAACCATGAAAAACAAGTCAATGACTTGCTAAAGGAGACCCAAAAAAATACTGAAAAATACACTGAAGAAAACAACACCTTAAAAAACAGACTAACTCAAATGGCAAAAGAGCTCCAAAAAGCTAAAGAGGAGAAGAATGCCTTGAAAGGCAGAATTAGCCAAATGGAAAAGGAGGTCCAAAAGACCACTGAAGAAAATACTACTTTAAAAAATTAGATTGGAGCAAGTGGAAGCTAGTGACTTCGATGAGAAATCAGGATACTATAAAACAGAACCAAAGGAATGAAAAAATAGAAGACAATGTGAAATATCTCCTTGGAAAAACCACTGATCTGGAAAATAGATCCAGGAGAGATAATTTAAAAATTATTGGACTACCTGAAAGCCATGATCAAAAAAAGAGCCTAGATATCATCTTTCAAGAAATTATCAAGGAGAACTGCCCTGATCTTCTAGAGCCACAGGGCAAAATAGAAATTGAAAGAATCCATCGATCACCTCCTCAAATAAATCCCCAAAAGAAATCTCCTAGGAATATTGTTGCCAAATTCTAGAGCTCCCAGATCAAGGAGAAAATATTGCAAGCAGCCAGAAAGAAACAATTTGAGTATTGTGGAAACCCAATCAGAATAACCCAAGATCTGGCAGCTTCTACATTAAGAGATGGAAGGGCTTGGAATGCGATATTCTGGAGGTCAATGGAGCTAGGATTAAAACCTAGAATCACCTACCCAGCAAAACTGAGTATCATGTTCCAAGGCAAAATATGGATTTTCAAAAAAATAGAGGACTTTCAAGCTTTCTCAGTGAAAAGACCAGAACTGAACAGAAAATTTGACTTTCAAACACAAGAATCAAGAGAAGCATGAAAAGGTAATCAAGAAACAGAAGTTGCAAGGGACTTACTAAAGGTGAACTGTTTTGTTCACATTCCTAAATGGAAAGATGATGTGTAGGATTCATGAGACCTCAGTATTAGGGTAGTTGAAGGGAATATGCATATATGTATATATATGTTTATGTATATATGTAAGTGAATGTGTATGTATGTATATATCTATGTGTATATGTATGTATGTGTATGTATTTGTATATATATATGTGTTTATTTATGTGTGTGTGTGTATATATGTATATATATATATATATATATATATGTAAAAGAGAGAGAGCAGACATAGGGT
Source organism: Trichosurus vulpecula (assembly GCF_011100635.1). Taxonomy (NCBI): domain Eukaryota; kingdom Metazoa; phylum Chordata; class Mammalia; order Diprotodontia; family Phalangeridae; genus Trichosurus; species Trichosurus vulpecula. Next base: position 261,373,956 of record NC_050580.1, on the reverse strand, counting down.
GAGTTGAAGATAAATGGAAGATATCTAAAAGAAATAAAATGAAATTAAGGGATAAGAGAGCAACATACTGAGAGAGGGAGATAAGGAGAGATAGAATGGGGTGGATTATCTCGCATAAAGGTGGCAAGAGTAAGCAGTTCTGTGGGAGGAGGGGAGAGGGCAGGTGAGCGGGGAATGAGTGAACCTTGCTCTCATCAGATTTGGCCTGAGGAGGGAATACCATACATACTCAGTTGGGTATCTTACCCCACAGGAAAGAAGAGGGAGGAAGATAAAAAAAAATAAAAGGGGGGGATGATGGAGGGGAGGGCAGATGGGGGTGGAGGTAATCAAAACAAACACTTTGGAAAGGGGACAGGGTCAAGGGAGAAAATTCAATAAAGCGGGATGGGTTGGGAAGGAGCAAAATGTAGTTAGCCTTTCAGAACATGAGTATTGTGGAAGGGTTATACATAATGATACATGTGTGGCCTAGGTTGAATTGCTCGACTTCTTAGGGAGGGTGGGTGGGAAGGGAAGAGGTGATAGGATTTGGAACTCCAAGTTTAAAAAACAGATGTTCAAAAACAAAAAAAAAGTTTTTTGCATGCAACTAAAAAATAAGATACACAGGCAATGGGGCATAGAAATTTATCTTGCCCTACAAGAAAGGAAGGGAAAAGGGGATGAGAGGGGAGGGGGGTGATAGAGGGGAAGGCTGACTGGGGAACAGGGCAACCAGAATACATGCCATCTTGGAGTGGGGGGGAGGGTAGAGGAAGAGGGTAGAGGGTAGAGTGGGGGGGAGAAAATTTGTAATTCAAACTGTTGTGAAAATCAATGCTGAAATCCAAATATGTTAAATAAATAAATTTAAATTAAACAAAATTAAAAAAAAACTTTGAGTTCCAAATTCTATCCCCTTTCCCTTCCCACCCACCTTCCCTATGACATCAAGCAATTCAACATAGACCACATGTGTATCATTATGTATGACCCTTCCACAATACTCATGTTGTGAAAAACTAACGATATTTTGCTCCTTCCCAACCCATCCCCCTTTATTGAGTGTTCTCCCTTGACCCTGTCCCCTTTCCAAAGTGTTTGTTTTGATTACCTCCACCCCCATCTGCCTTCCCCTCCATCATCCCCCCCCCTTTTTTAATCTTCTTCCCTCTTCTTTCCTGTGGGGTCAGATACCCAATTATGTATGTATGGTATTCCCTCCTCAGGCCAAATTTGATGAGAGCAAGATTCACTCATTCCCCCCTCACCTGCCCTCTCCCCTCCTCCCACAGAACTGCTTCCTCTTGCCGCCTTTATGCGAGATAATCCACCCCATTCTATATCTCCCTATCTCCCTCTCTCAATATATTCCTCTTTCATCCCTTAATTTGATTTTATTTCTTTTAGATATCTTCCCTTCATCTTCAACTCACCCTGTGTCCACTCTCTCTCTCTCTCTCTCTCTCTCTCTCTCCCTCTCTCTCTCTCTCTCTCTCTCTCTCTCTCTCTCTCTCTCTCTCTATATATATATATATATATATATATATACAAATATATATATACATACATGCACCTTCACTTATATATTTATATATGCATATTCCTTTCAGCTACTATGATATTGAGGTCTCATGAATCCTACACATCATCTTTCCATGTAGGAATGTAAACAAAACAGTTCAAATTTAGTAAGTCCCTTGCAATCTCTGTTTCTTGATTACCTTTTATGCTTCTCTTGATTCTTGTGTTTGAAAGTCAAATTTTCTATTCAGTTCTGGTCTTTTCTCTGAGAAAGCTTGAAAGTCCTCTATTTTATTGAAAATCCATATTTTGCCTTGGAGCATGATACTCAGTTTTGCTGGGTAGGTGATTCTAGGTTTTAATCCTAGCTCCATTGACCTCCGGAATATCGTATTCCAAGCCCTTTGATCTCTTAATGTAGAAGCTGTCAGATCTTGGGTTGTTCTGATTTTTGTTTCCACAATACTCAAATTGTTTCTTTCTGGCAGCTTGCAGTATTTTCTCCTTGATCTCGGAGCTCTGGTTTTTGGCGACAATATTCCTAGGAGATTTCTTTTTGGGATTTATTTGAGGAGGCAATCGATGGATTCTTTCAATTTCTATTTTGCCCTGTGGCTCTAGAATATCAGGGTAGTTCTCCTTGATTATTTCTTGAAAGATGATATCTAGGCTCTTTTTTTGATCATGGCTTTCAGGTAGTCCAATAATTTTTAAATTATCTCTCCTGGATCTATTTTCCAGATCAGTGGTTTTTCCAATGAGATATTTCACATTGTCTTCCATTTTTTTCATTCCTTTGGCTCTGTTTGATAATATCCTGATTTCTCATAAAGTCACTAGCTTCCACTTGCTCCAATCTAATTTTTAAGGTATTATTTTCTTCAGTGGTCCGTTGAACCTCCTTTCCATTTGGGTAATTCTGTCTTTCAAGGCATTCTTCTCCTCTTTAGCTTTTTGGAGCTCTTTTCCCATTTGAGTTAGTCTATTTTTTAAGGTGTTGTTTTCTTCAGTGTATTTTTCAGTATTTTTTGGGGTCTCCTTTAGCAAGTCATTGACTTGTTTTTCATGGTTTTCTTGCATCCTTCTCATTTCTCTTCCCAATTTTTCCTCTACTTCTCTAACTTGCTTTTCCAAGTCCTTTTTGAGCTCTTCCATGGCCTGGGACCAGTTCATGTTTTTCTTGGAGGCTTTTGGTGTAGGCTCTTGCATTTTTTGACTTCTTTAGGCTGTATGTTTTGGCCTTCTTTGTCACCAAAGAAAGAATCTAAAGTCTGAGACTGAATCTGGGTGTGTTTTCGCTGCCTGGGCATATTCCCAAACAGCTAACTTGACCTTTGAGTTTTTCAGTGGGGTATGACTGTTTGTAGACTAAAGAGTTCTATGTTCCACGTTTGGGGGGGGGGATGCACCACCTCTGCCACAGCAGCACTCCTCCTTCCCCAACAACCCCCAACCCGGAGTGGGCTTAGATCTTCAGGAGGCTGTGCACTCCTGCTCTGATCTGCCACTTAATTCTTCCCACCAGGTGGGCCTGGGGCCAGAAGCAACAGCAGCTGTAGCTGCCTCATCTCCACTGCCCTGGGGGCGGTGGCAGAACTGTGAACTCCTTCCACTCCCGCAGCATTTCCCACTAACCTTCTCTGTTGTCTTTGGTGTTTGTGGGTTGAGAAGTCCGGTAAGTGCTGCAGCTCACTGATTCAGGGCACTAGGGCCTGCTCCGCCCAGCTCCTGTTCTGGTTGGTCTGAGCAGCTCATGCTGGGCTCTGCTCTGCTCCCAGCTGCCAGCTGCCAGCTCCCAGCTCCCAGCTTCCAGCTCCCAGCTCCATGTGGGATAGACCTCACCCAGAGACCATCCAGGCTCTCCTGGGCTGGAGCCCTGCTTCCCTCTGCTGTTTTGGGGGTTCTGCAGTTGTAGAATTGATTCAGAGACAGTTTTTCCAGGTTTTTGGAGGCACTCGGCAGGGAGCTCACTGCTTTCCAGCCACCATCTTGGCTCCACATGAGTTCCATTTTTGAAATACTGAGTTTTAGGTGTCTATAGGAAATCCTGTTTGAGATGTCTAAAAGGCAGTTGGTCATTTAGAATTAAAGATAAAGAGAGAAACTAGGACTAGATATATAGAATTGAAATCTGCATAAAGATTATAATAGAATTCTTTGGGTTGATGTGGTCAACAAGAAAGAAAGTAACTATTTGATAAAAAATGCTGGGAAAACTGGAAAAAAATATGGCAGAAACTAGGCATAGACCAACATCTTACATTGCATACTAAGTTAAAGGCAAATGGGTACATGATTTAGACATAGATTATGGTTGATACCGTTATCAAGTTAGGAGAGCAAGAAATAGTTTACCTGTCAAATCTATGGAAAAGGGAAGAATTTATGACCAAACAAGAGATAGAGAACATTGTGAAATGCAAAAATGATAAAACTGATTACATTAAATTAAAATGTTTTCTGTACCAACAAAGCCAATGCAACCCAGATTAGAAGGAAAACAAAAAGGAAACAATTTTTACTGCCAGTTGTAACAGTAATTAAGGTGGGACTTTTTTTTACTGTTTTCTCTTTTGGAGCACTTATTTAATCTCCTGCCTTTAAATGATTCTGGCCTTGGGCTGAATAGGCCAGATAAAATGGGATCTTTTATGTCTTGGAGTGTTTCTCAGCACTAAGACAATGTAATGGTAATCAGGGCAGGACTTTTTGCTGTCTTCTCCTTTGGAATGCTGAGTTAATTAAGTACCTTTGATGAGTCTTGCCTTTCAAATGTAATGGCTAGCAAAATGGGACTTTTCATTGTTCTTTGTCTGAGTGCTTCTCAGCACTGAGGTAATCAAGTGCCCCAGGACAGGACCAGAGACCTTGAAATTGGTGTTTGACATTTGGGGCTCACTCATGAAAGGAGTTTTGAGACTCTGGGCAAGTCCTTGTAAATGCCCCCAGGCTTTGCTAACCCAGACCCATTGGTGCTTCTCTTTTTGATAACTATGTATGTGATGTTTGATTAGACAAAGCCTGTCTGTTGAATATTGTTATTTGATCTGTTGATATTTTCTGTTTGTAATTTCTATTTGTATTTCCTCTGGAGTTCAGGGTGCTGGCTTTTCCTCCTGAACAAAGTGAATGATAACAAAGTGAACTTTGATAGCTTTAGCTCTTCCTAGTAATACAATGATCTAAGACAATTCCAAAAGACTTATGACGAAAAATGTTATCCACATCCAGACAAAGAAGTCTCGAGTCTGAATGCAGATTAAAGCATACTATTCTCTCTCTCTCTTTCTCTTTTCTTTTTTATGTTTTTTTCTTTTGTTCTGATTCTTATTTCACAATATGACTAATGTAGAAATATGTTTAATATGATCTTACATGTATAGACTATATGAAATTGTGCTCTCTTGGGGAGAAAGGAGGAGAGGGAGAGAGGGTGGAAAAAATGGCACTCAAAATCTTGTAAAAGTGAATTTTGAAGACTATCCTTACATGTAACTGGGAAAAAGTACTACTAAGTGGAGGAAAGTAAGAGATATATAGAAAGAAGAGACAGACGTCCAGAAAAGATCAAAGATGAATACCCATGGTTAGTGGGTTTTTCCTGTCTATAAACCAAGGAATAGAGACTGAGGAAAGAGGGATTTGACATGTGAAAGAAGAACCAGGAAATATGAATGTCATGAAAAGCTAGGGAGCAGAAAGTATCCAGAGGAAGACAGTAATCAACAGTGTCAGAGGTTGCCAATTAGTCCAGAAGGATAAGCGTTGATTGAAGATCACTCTAGGGAGCATTAACTTTGAAGAAAGTTAGTCTCACTTGAATTACAAAGTTGGAAAGTAGATTAGAGTGGGTTTAGAATCAAATAAGAGAAATGGAGGCAACAATTGTAGATGATTTTCTTATGTTTGGCCAAGAAGGAGAGTAGAGATTTAGTACGGTGGCTGGCAAGGATGATCAGGTCAAGTGGTTTTTTCCTTTGGTTTCACTTTGTTTTGCTTTTTTTGAGTGACACAGAAGGAGTAAGTAGACATGAAGAGAGAAAGCTGGGATGGTAGAGGGGGAAAACCATTAGTACAACACAAAAACTACCACAAGTAGGATTGTATCTGTCTTTGTTGATTGAAAGGATACTTCCGAATTGGGCAGTTTCTCAATCATCTTGAAATTCAATTATTATTATACTAAAACAGTAGCTCCAGTTAATAGAGAAGTTTATTGGTTGAACCAGCTTTCATTGTACTGATGGCCTATATAATATAGGTATTAGTCATCTTTCTTGTCACAAAGTATTAGTACAATATCAGAAAAATAGAAAGTATATTCAATGTTTGAAAAATTGTCAAAAAGTTCAGATTTATTATTTACCATTTCCTATAAGGTAAAGTCCAGACTCTAACCTAGCATTCGAGGGTCACTATGCTCTAGTAGTCTCACTTCACCTAAACCATTCTTATCACTTCACATTGCCTTTTCTTTCTCTAACCTTGTTAACTTGCACAAGGTCCTCTCATTCCCATGTGAGAATACCAATCTCATTCCTGACTCAGAGACATTTTTAGTTGCAAATAGCGATACCCTTGTTTGAAATATGCTTTGCCTAACATCTACCCCCTCAAATCTACTTCATAACCAAGGCGTTTATCAATCTTCAAGCTTGCACTCAACCTCCACCCAATTTCTAATATCTAAAGCTCTTATTGTTTGTATATTTATTTTCCTCATTAGCAAGTAAACTCCACTCAAGTAGAGATTTCGATAGCTAACAGCTGTAAAAGCTATCTTTATACAGAAATTTGGGGCACCTAGGTGACAGTACAGAGTGTCAGGCCTGAAGTCAAGAGGATTCATCTGCCTGAGTTCAAATCTGGCCTCAGATCCTAGCTGTGTGACTTTGGGTAAGTCATTTAATCATGTTTGTCTTAGTTCCTAATATATAAAATGAGCTGGAAAAAAATAGCGAATCACTCCAGTATCTTTGTCAAGAAAACCCCAAATGGGGTCACAAAGGGTCAGACAGGAATGAAATGACTGAATAAATAAAAAAAAAATTAAGATTACAAAGTGCTTTCCATATCTTATCTCATTTGATTCTCACAACAACTCTGTGAGATAACTGTTTTGCTATCCAATTTAAGTCCTGTCTGACTCTTTGTGACCATGTTTGGCCTTTTCTTGTCAAAAATATTGAAATGGTTAGCCATTTCCTTCTCCAGCTCACTTTACCCATGAAGAACTGAAGCAAACAGGGTTAAGTGACTGGTCCAAGGTCACACTCCTAGTAACTGTCTGAGGTCAGATTTTAATTCAGGAAGATGAGTCTTCCTTACATCAGGGCTGGCACTCTATCCACTGCACCACCTAGCTGCCCAAGTGAAATAAATATAGTTAGATCCCATTAGTGAAAATAATGAGACCCTAGAAGTGTTCACATCTATTTGTATTCTTACCATTTGAACTTATTATTGTGTAAAATATGATAATTGGTTCACCTAATACAAATATTCGGTGCAAATTTTGATAATACTATTACTTTAGGGGATTCAATATTCCTACTTCTGGAGATATAGTGGTTATTATCCCCATTTATAAGATGGAGAAACTGACATTGAGAGAGGTTAAAATTTGCCCATGGACACATAGCTAGTAAGTTGGAAAAAGGATTCAAACTCAGATCATCCTGATTCTAAGTCCGCCCCTTTATCTACTATGCCACCTAGATGCAATCTTTGTATCAATATTCCTATACCTAGAATAGCGCCTGACACATGGTAGGTAGTAATATGTTTTTGTTAATTAATTTTGCCATTTATTTAATCATATTCTCTTTTGTATTGCTACTTAACCAATTTTATAGATGAGGAAAGGAGGTTAAATATATTGTCAAGATTTATAGAGCTGATACATGCCAGATGCAAGATTTGAACTCAGGTCCTTGGACTACAGAGATAATTTTCTTTACATTATACTATACTGTCTCTCTCACACACACACACACACACACACACACACACACACACCCCTATCAAAATTCACCTTCATTTGGGCAGAATACCCTCAGGTAAAGCCATGATACCCCATGTGAAGAGAGGAGAAAGGGGAGAGGAGAGGAGAAGAAAGGAGAGGAGAGGAGAAGAAAGGAGAGGAGAGGACAGAAGGGGAGGTGAGTTGAGGAAGGGGAGGTCTGAGTTGCCCAATTGGAACTGACCAGTTGGGTTCCCAGTGGGGTAGCTTGGACTAGTCACATATATGTGAGCATATCTATGTAGATATGTGCTTATGTCTATGTAGATACATACATATATCTATATATACATATATGTGTATAGCTAGAAGGCAGATAGATAGATATCACATATCCTTAAATTCCTGGAGGAAAAGGACTATATCTCTTATTTCTTAATAAATATTAATAAAAATATGTTGGTGATGGCAAGATAAAGGGTATTACCATTTTTGTTAGTATTTGAAGTTGGGACGAGGAATAGCTCATGAGAAGTGAGCAGGTTGAGGAAATGAGTATTCAGGGTGTTTAAGGGAGAGTCAATATTTATGTTGAAGTCCTTCAGTATAGGGGCAGAAATTGGGAAGGAAAAAAATAGTGAGCCACATGGACTTAACTCACTGAGGAAGGAAGAGGAGTGGCCTAGAGGGGCAGGAAATCTACAGATAGTAAGTACTACAGTAAGCATAATTTTGATGGTGTTGTAGATATAAATAGTATTCACCTCCAAGAAGGAGTTTACTGAGTGATGCAGCCAGAGGGAGAAAACAAGTGGTAATGGAGAGCAAGGAGTATCCCAACTCCTTCATTTCTACCGGAGAACCAAGGAGAATGAGTGGAGGTGTAGCTGGTACTAAAAAGGGTGGTCAGGGAGGCTGCATCATCAGGGAGAACCATATTTTAGTAATAGCCAATAGACTGAAGGAGTAGGAAAGTTAAAGATTTAGGATAAAAGAGTTTGTCACCTATGGAACAGGTATTCCATAGGGCACAGTGAAAGGCCTGGATGGTGTTTGGTTGAAATTTGGGGGTGAATAGTTTGGAGGGAGGAGAATAAAGATGGGACATGGGAAACAGAGTTTGTATAATGACCTATGGGGTTTCAGAATCACTGGGATGCAAAGGGTATGACTAGGTGTGAGAATATTCATCAATGAATGGAAGGTGTCCCTCTTCCCAAAGGAGATTAGGTTAGAGGTAAGTACAGTATGAGATAGGAGGGACTTGGTCGTGGAGGTTCTTCTTCCCTACTCCTCTTCCTTCCAAAAGGTTGAGATTAAGCAAGAAAGGTGTGCAACAGGAGAACCTACACAGCAGGAGAGAGAAGTTCCATTCCCCCACTAACTTTCCTCTTTTTCTTCCCTTAGGGGACAGGCACAGCAGGAAATGAAAAACCTGTGGTCAAAGGGAAGATTGCTCCTCTTTGCACTGGAGGTACGCCAAATCCTGGCTGGGAGAGATGGCTGACAGCAGGAGCTGAAAGTTGCCTTGTGCTGGCATAGATGGAGGTCTTTGATCAGGGGCAGATGGAACACAACCCAGCTTGGCCTCTTGCCAACTTCCCTTAGGGGACACACTTCACCCAGCAGAAGAAGAAAGGCAAAGGCTTGTGTTCAGAGGAATGCTTACCTTCTATTCTCACCTGAGGAATCTTTCAATGAGCTGGATTTTTCATTTCTTCTTTTAAACACCCTACAGCAGCAGATTGATTCAGCGAGGACACATCAATCCTGTTTAATTTATAATCTTCTACAATTAGTGACCTAACAGCTTTGGCTGAGTGTGCACTATTTACCAGCATCATTTCTACCTCATTTTGCTGTATACATTTTCTTCTAAAATGGGGTGGGAAGGGATAAAAGCATAGAAAACATGGTGGTATTTTTACCATAGTTGTGAAGCCTAACAGCATTGTAGCAGTCTAGGGCAAAAACATTCTGAAATAGCAGGCTTATGTGGATATCAGCAGCAACTTGCCTTAGAATGGTGCCTCTAAAGTCTTAAATAGAGAATTTGAATAGCTAGGATCAGTGATTAAATCAGAATTTAATTAAGCTCAATTTATACCTCTTCATCTATTTTAGAATGGAAAAAAAATGTGGTTTTCTTCCCAAAAATGGGTGAAGTGGCAAGTACTAACACAAATACTAAAGTTAAAGAAATATATAGTGAAACATATTTCCAGAAAAATTTCTATCAGAGATTTCTTTCATTGGAGAGGTCTTTCTTCAAGAACAAATATATATATCATAGAACTTGTGGCTATTTTTGTACAGGTGAACTGTAGTTTCTCTAAATCATCTGGCAGCTAAGACTTTCCTTAGCTGTTAGAGAAGGGGTAATGAGGAGACTATGCTGGGAGTGAAAGGGCACAGATGTTTACTATAATATTGCATATTCATACTTGATTTATGGTTCTCCCTATTGCTAAAACAACTCTTGGCCTTTTAACATAACAATAGATCTGAATTATGTAAGATTCTTTCCAAGTCAGCATTTTGTCAACCTATTTTTCAAAGATATTGTAGTTTTCTGTTCATGTTTTTTTTTAATTTTAATTTTCTCTCTATATAAATATGGTATTCACATATTCACAGAAGAGCTAGCTCAGACTTCATCACAGGGCCTTTGATATGTTTTAACTCTCAATTTAGAATAGCTTCTTATGATATCCATTTCCACTGAAGGTCACATCTTTAAATTTGGTGATTACCAAGGGAGTAGCTCTTGATGAATTGACAGCTTAAACCCCTCATTTCCATTCACAGCTAACTTATTTCTATTGATTTTTCTCAACAAAGACCTTCAGTTCTACTGCAGACTTTGGCAAGCTGGCAAATATATAACCATTTTAAAGCAATTCCTAAGAAAGAAGGCCTTACCAAGGCATCAGTAGTTTTAAATGGGTTGAGACTGGTTTCCCAAAAGGCATACAAGGCTGACTTACAAGTGTTCAGTGGCATATAAAAAGCACAGTGACACCCATCAAGCCACCCCAGTGACCTTGACAAGGCTATATATTTCAGGGTGAAATGTGAACATGAGAAAAGGGAAAGGTAGAACCAAAGTTTCATGACATTAATTTGTGGAAACATATAATTGTCATTCTGAAAACATTCTGCAACATAAAGTTTGGATCACTTTCCTTGGGAGGGAAAGCAATTGCACTTAATCTGAGATTTTAAATTCCAAACAGAGCTTTATGCTGGGTTCCTGGAAGTCTATGATGAAGTTGATATTTTTGGAGGCACTTAATTACCAGCTCAGATGTACTCTTAGGTGTCAAATGCCTTTCATCTGTGTTTTGGCACCATCCTTATCAGCTGCTCCCATTAATAAGTCTAATGGATTTCAGATGATTAGGATATGGGAAAATATGGAAATACAGCAAACCTTCATTAAATAAGCCTAATGAGGATGCTGGCACTAGAATGAATTTGTGAAAAGTCAGAATCTCAGAATAATTTTTTAAACAAACTCTGTTTCATTACTTTCAAGCTGAGCAGTAAAACTAAGCTTACAAACTAACAAAATATTACCTAGCAGAAGCCCTTAGGATAAATGTTTTAATTAATAGAGGATAATAGCTAGTAGTTAGCACATTAATTGTGGCATGGAAGTTTCCAAAGTGCTTGAAAGCAGCTTTTTCCTATATAAGACTGTTTAAAGTTGTGTTTATGTATTTGATTTTTTTTCCTTAATAGACTTTTAATTTATAGAAAAATCAAAGATATTCTTCAGTATGGATTCTATCAAAATTATACAAAAGTACTTGAATAAGTGACATCTTAAATAATGTAGTTTTTATTGATAATCATTATCTCTTACATCAAATTCATTTCCCAATTTACCTTTTTCTCCTCCCTTCCCAAAGAGCCATTATGTATAACAAAGAATAAAAAAAAGAGAAAAACAGCTATTAAGCAAAATAAAGCAACACACCCAAGTGAATCTGACACATGAAATATTCTATACTCATGGGGCAGCATCACTGCAATGAAAAGAAAGAGACTCATTCCCGTATATCTTCTGTAGGGCAAAGTTTATAAATTAACCAAGAACCTTAAAAATGGAACCCAAATTAATTAAGTTTTGCTATATCTATTAGAGAATCATTATAATATGGTAGATAATAGAAATATTGGTCTTTGGGTTAGAAAGATCTGGGCTGAAATTCCACTTGTGATGCCTAATAGAAGGCACTGGGCAAGTCATTTTGCCTCCTTGTGTCTCAAATCATTTCCCCAGGACTTACCTGCTATCTCATTGTCACTTCTGATCTGCTCTTTTGGAAGGAAGGCCTACATTAGCAGTAGGATATCACCAAACTTTCATGATTCATGTTCTTAAACTCAGAAAGACTCTCTCCTGTGAATTGCAACCTCTTGAACTAGGGATCTCCATAAAATGAAGAACAATTAATACAGTTGATAGGATAGCATGAATATTTAGAAGTGTCTAAACCTTTATAATGAGTGGCTTTGTAATAAGTTGGACAGAGTGCAGAGTATCTAAAAAATGTACCCATCTAACCTTTGAGAGCTATGAGTTGGTGCCCATTTGAATGTTATCCTATTAAAAGCTCAGTATTATCAATGGCCAAGTAGAACAAAAGTTCATAGACAGAGCTGAAGTTTTGTTGGGCAATGAAGACAGAGCTTCCATCTCCACATGTCTACTAAAATATTACCTAACTTCTTTCAGTCTCTTATTTAAGGTATAGTATGCAATGTGTTATATTTAGACCAATGTATAATTATTTCATAGCCCGATCTAAGTCCTGAGATCACTGTTCTCTCTGTTGCACATATTATGATGGTTTAAAAAAATAGCAAAGCAAATATCCTTTATTTCTCACTTTTCCAGATCCTTTCCTTGTTATACCTTTGTTATGTTCTAGTCAACGTAAATTACTGATTATGGTTCTCTCACTGTGTTAGTGCTGGTTGACTTTTAAGTGGCTTTGGTCCATCAAGTAATGAACTACCATGGAAACACTAGGGGATCAGGAAGGCACTTGTCTTTATAAATGTCATCCGTAATTATTTGCTGCAGAATGTATCATTAGTACAAAATATGAGTTTATTCCTGCTTTCTGGGATCCCTGGGAAGACCAGTTACAACTACCCATCTGGTAAAACCTTTTTATCTGATCAGATTTCTGATTCTGTTGTGAATGAAAGGGGAGAAGAAAAGTTAGTTGGATATTAAAGTAGAGTCAGTGCCAACTCCAAATCTACGCATTGGCTAATCTAAATATAGTGCTGCTTCTTTTTCAAACAAATGAAGTTTAAAAAAAGGATTCATCTATAACCACTCTTTGAATAAAGCTTTGCAGAAATTGCATTTCAGAGAAGGACTAATTTAAGATAGTTCTCCATAACAAGGAGGGAAAACAGGAAATAAAAAAAAAAACAAAACTATTTTTCACTGGAGAATGAGAGGTGGTTCTGGGAGGGCAGGGTCTGGATTAGAAGAAGACCAAGTCTAATCTGATATTCTAGGATAATTCAATTACCAGAGTTTCTATGGATCATGGAGTCCTAAAAGGTTGAAATCAAGCAAGTGAATCATAGGCTATTTACAGAATTGCAAAACTAAGATTAGAAATTAAGAAGCAAGTAAATTCTAGAGAGAGGGCACTTTGTCTGATTCACCCAGACTGCTCGAAGCTTAGGTATTTCTATTTTTCCTGGCCCTGGCCATTATAGACATTGCCATACCACTATGGGGGCAGCTAGGTGGTACAGTGAGTAGAGCACTGGCCCTGGAGTCAGGAGGACCTGAGTTCAAATCTGGCCTCAGATACTTGACACATGTACTAGCTATGTGACCTTGGGCAAATCACTTAACCCCAATTGCCCTGCCATAACACAAAACAAAAACAGACGTACCATGGGGTCATGGGGGGAGCTCATAATGCTTTTTCTTTCCCACTGAATTGATGGTCATCATACTACCCTTTTTCCCAGGATCTCCCCTCATGCAGATTTTTAATGCTGTGGTTGGGAGAAATGGCATTGGTAGAAAATCTACCTCAATTTGGGGGGATAAACTCATTGTACTCTATCTCTAATGTCCTCTTCTTAGGCAAAGAGCCCTGCCATTCTTTTAAGTGCTTGAATCATTACATGGAATTGAAAGAGTTGTCCAGAAATATGATGTAGAACAAAAGTCCCCAATAATGATGATATTAGGGAAGACCACAAAATTAGAAAATTTCCTTCTAGAATAAATAGACCAATGGTCTTACTTACAATGGGAAGTCCAGGAAGCATGCACTGATTATTATGGTTGCAAGCATCAGGTTGACATCAGACCCCTAGGAGGGTGACAAGGTAGTGATGGAATCTAATGTCACAATTTCCTCAGTTCATGTATTAGAGGAGATAGTAATAGTTGCAGTGTGGTTATTGGCCACCCTACTAGATTATTGACGCAAACACATATTTCAAGTGACTAGACCTAAATCTGCCCTTGTGCCCTTAGTGCCTGGAAAACTCATGGCTGAGCCATTATGAAAAAAGAATGGATAGTGTCCAGTAAGCCTTTCCAAAAAGCAGTCAGAAGAATTATTATTACCCATGGAATTTGTAATTTAAAGATTGGACTACTAGGTTACTGAGTAATCAGGATACAAATTTGAGTTTTTGTATTACTGAATCTATTGTCACTGACTAAGAATAAGTTGTTGATAACAAAGGTTGAATATACTGAAAAATAATGTCCAGATTGACACTGATGGAACAGATGAGTGGTCTGCGGCATCGTTTGGGTGCCATAGCCACATTCTTCCAATGTGACTCTGTTGGCTTCTTTGTGGGAGATAATATTTTGTTGTTATTTTTTTTTGCATTGGTCAGACAGCAAAAGAAATTCAGATGGGGCAGGGAATTAAGGAGGATGGTATGATATCTGAAGGGCCCCATAACACTATTGTTTTAGTCACTACAATAAATTATGTTGGGCAAATCTGGATATATGGGGCAGTCATCAACTATTTTCTTTGGTTACAAAAATCATACTTTTCCTTAGGTGTTCATTGGAAAGCTTCAGAGTGCTTCTTTGCATTTGTGAGGAGCAAAGTCAAAACTTGATCACTCAATATACACACTTCTGGGTACATGCAGGCAAGTCAGTAGTCACATTTAGGATGGGTGGGGCCATGCCCTGGGGGAACATACAAATGCACAATCACACACACACACACACACACACACACACACACACACACACACCAGAGAAGGGGGATACTGTATTCTTTGATCTTGGAATATATCTACGCTTTCTAGACTCTACATCAGTGTCTTTCTCCTAGGCTAAAGCCAGTACATTTGCTAGTTAGAATCTTGACTCTAAGGGGATATCAAAAATCTTCCTGACCTCTTGAAGAATGCCTTCAGAATGCACAGTATGGTGATATTAAATGTCATGTGGGGCCTGGCCCTGTGGATAATCTCCCTATCTGAGCAACATATATTGAAAACCATTTTAGCCTTATTCATTGGAAATGCCAAGAAGGTAAGGTCCATAAACAGAATACTAGTACTTGTTCTGAAATAACAAAACATTTTTCCTCTGCCTATTGAAAAGAATGAAGAAATTAATATAACTAGGAACCTAGACTGCTGCCTGTAAATGTTTCCTAAGCATGGACATTGGGCATTTCAGTGTACCTTGAAGTATTCACAGATTTTAGAGTCCTAAGATAAATGGCACAACTTTGAACTCTCTAACTACCCCAGTTGAAAGGTTGGTAGTCTGAAAAGAAGCTCTACCATTGCATTTGCCCATTCATCTTTCTGATATTCATGTTAACCGATAGTGTTATGTCCTTAAAGTGATTAGAATAGAGAAAGAGGAAAAAATGAGGAAGAATTAGGATCTAAAATGGGAGAAGAGTAGGAATTTATGTCTTAAAAATCCTGGCTTTATCAGTTGTCAGGTTGTCTATGAATGACCCAAGATCCAGAGGGATTAGATGAGTAGAAAAATTGGTTGTTAGTGAGAAACTTTAGAAATAAGAGGATCTCTGGGAGATTAGGAACTAATAATTCAGAAGGTTCCAGTGAATTGTTGCTTTGTCTAGTTCAACATGATTCACCAAAACTTAGGTTTTCCTCTTATAGTCACTTACATGTCCTGTACCTATATGGTGCTTCTTAATGTTGGTTATTTGTACCAATTCAACTTATCTAGTCATTCTAGCCATAATGCAGAGGCTATTACGGGGGGCCCTTTAAATCACTTATCCCCCTGATCCTTTGACTTAAAAGGTAAATTAGAGATTTTGTAAAGAATGGTCTGACCTCAACAGTCTGTCTACAGTTAGGTACAGAACTGAACCTTAGCATCATAGGATCGAAGATTTACAGTTGGAAGGAACCTTAAAGACTGTTTTGTCTAACTCCTTGATTTATAGTTGAGGAAATTGAGACTGTGAAGGGTTAAATGACTTGCCCAAGGTTACAAAGGTAGCAAGTTGAAGAGGTAAAATTTAAACTTAGGTCTTATGACATTAATTTTCAAGTTAACTTTCTTCAATAAATCATGGAGAATATTGAAATTACTTTCTTCTGAGATATAAATTATTCCAATTTGTATCATAACATAAAATTTTACATTTGCTGTCCTACATGAAGGTTTTAGTAGTAAAAATGAAATGTGCTATTTGTATAGGCTTTAAGGTTTATAAAGTATTTTGCATATGTTTTCACATTTGAGTCTTACAACCCTATGAGGCATTAAGTGCGAATATGATCATCCCCATGTTACCGATGAAAAACTGAAGCTTAAAAAAGATTAAGTAACTGATCCATGGTCTCACAACTAATAAGCTTTTGAAGAAGGTTCCAAAGCTTGTCTGACTCCAACTGCAGCACTCCTTCCACCACTGCATGTTCAATGAAGAAGCTAGAGACTGGAGGTTGAGGGAGGGAACGAGAGTATTTATTTTTATTTCCTTATAAAAAAAATTACCTGAAAAATCTTGCCCTTTTGTATCTTACATTTTCATTAATGACATTCTTTCTGTCTATTTTATTTAGTATTTTTAGTTTTCAACACTGATTTCCACAAGATTTTGAGTTACAAATTTTCTCTCCATTTCTACCCTCCCCCCCACTTCATGATGTCATATATTCTGATTGTCCTGGTTCCCAGTCTACCCTCCCTTCTGTTACCCCACTCCCCCCCTCACCTTATCTCTTTTCCCCTTACTTTCTTGCAGGGCAAGATAGATTTTTATACTCCATTGCCTGTATATCTTATTTCCCAGTTGCATGCAAAAACAACTTTTTTTTTGAGCATCTGCTTTTAGAACTTTGAGTTCCAAATTCTCTCCCCTTTTCCCTCCCCACCCACCCTCCCTAAGAAGCAAGCAATTCCACACAGGCCACACTTGTATCAATATGTAAAACACTTCCACAATAATCATGTTGTGAAAGACTAACTATATTTCCCTCCATCCTATCCTGTCCCACTTTATTCAATTTTCCCTCTTGACCCTGTCCCTTTTCAAAAGTGTTTGCTTTTGATTACCTCCTCCCCCAATTTGCCCTCCCTTCTATAATCCCCCCTTTCTTATCCCCTTCCCCTTCTTTCCTATGGGGTAAGATACCCAACTGACTGTGTATGTTATTCCCTTCTCAAGTCAAACACTATGAGAGCAAGATTCACTTATTGCCCTCACCTGCCCCCTCTTCCCTTCCAAAAGAATTGCTTTTTTCTTGCCACTTTAGTGTGAGATAATTTACTCCATTCTGTCTCTCATTTTTTCCCTCTCTCAATATACTGTATTTCCCTATGTATAAGAGGCACCTTAATTTTGGGGCCCAATTTGAAAGAAAAAGTATTACATAAAGTTATTGAACTCAAGTTTTATTCATCATCAAATTCATACACTAATACAATGAAATTCAAGGACCTTCAGCTCACAGCTTTGAGACATCTTTTGGGCAAGTCTGGTGCAAAGACACATGCTTAGTCTGTTGAGTTTCATGAACCTGAAGCACAAATTGTGTCCTCCTTTGAAATCAGTAACTTCTTTTTCATCAGCAATTCTTCTTGGCTCAAGCTGAACCATCTTTGTGGACACAGGAATTCCAATTGCCCTTTGCTCTTCAATCCATATCTTCAATAGCCTCTCTAAATCAGGCCATTTTGCTCACTTGCCTCTCATGGCCTTCTTCTGCTGTGGCATTTTCAGTAGGGTTTTTTGTTTCCATAGCCAGTCTCGGATTGTTTTCTTAGTTGGAGGAGGAGCATTCAGCAGCATGATTTCCATTCATTTTTGCAAACTGGATCACTTTTAACTTGAATTCGGCATTGTATGAAAATCTTTTCTGAGCCATTTCTGGGCAGAATGTGGCAAAATGTAACCTAATATACTGGTAATAAATGCAAACAATGAGCACCAAGACAATAAGCATGGAAAAGCTGGAAATGCAAGTAAAAAGTATACAACAATCAGAACAAAAACAAATGTGAAAAAGTGGAAAATGCAAGTGAAAAAATATCTACAACTACTGTATAAGATGCATCCAGTTTTTAGACCCCAAATATTTTGAAAAAGGGTGTGTCTTATACATGGGGAAATATGGCATTCCTCTCTTACCCTTTAATTCAATTTTTTCTGTCTATATATATATATATATATATATGCATATTCCCTTCAACAACTCAAATACTGAGAAAGGTCTCATGAATTAAAAGCATCCTCTTTCCTAGTAGGAATGTAAACAAAACAGTTCAACTTTAGTAAGTCTCTTATGATTTCTCTATCTTGTTTACCTTTTCATGCTTCTCTTGATTCTTGTATTTGAAAGTCAAATTTTCTGTTCAACTCTGGTCTTTTCACTGAGAAAGCTTGAAAGTCCTCTATTTTATTGAAAATCCATATTTTGCCTTGAAGCATGATACTCAGTTTTGCTGGGTAGGTGATTCTTGGTTTTAATCCTAGCTCCTTTGACCTCTGGAATATTGAATTCCAAGCCCTTCAACCCCTTAATGTGGAAGCTGCCAGATCTTGGGTTATTCTGATTGTGTTTCCACAATACTCAAATAGTTTCTTTCTGGCGGCTTGCAATATTTCCTTCTTGATATGGGAGCTCTGGAATTTGGCAACAATATTCCTAGGAGTTTTTGGGGGGTATCTTTATCAGGAAGCCATTGGTGGATTCTTTCAATTTGTATTTTACCCTCTTGCTCTAGAATATCACGGCAGTTCTCTTTGATAATTTCTTGAAAGATGATGTCTAGGCTCTTTTTTTGATCATGGCTTTCAGGTAGTCCAATAATTTTTAAATTATCCCTCCTGGATCTATTTTCCAGGTCAGCAGTTTTTCCAATGAGATATTTCACATGGTCTTCCATTTTTTCAGTCTTTTGGTTCTGTTTTATAATATTTTGATTTCTCATAAAGTCACTAGCTTCCACTTGCTCCAATCTAATTTTTAAAATGGTATTTTCTTCAGTGGTCTTTTTGACCTCCTTTTCCATTTGGGTAATTCTGCCTTTCAAGGTATTCTTCTCCTCATTGGCTTTTTGGAGCTCTTTTGCCATTTGAGTTAGTCTATTTTTTTAAGGTGTTATTTTCTTCAGTATTTTTTGGGTCTCCTTTAGCCAGTCATTGACTTGTTTTTCATGGTTTTCTTGCATCACTCTCACTTCTCTTCCCAATTTTTCCTCTACTTCTCTTATTTGCTTTTCCAAATCCTTTTTGAGCTCTTCCACACTGAGACCAATTCATATTTTTCTTGGAGGCTTTTGATGTAGACCTTTTGACTTTTTTGACTTCTTCTGGCTATATGTTTTGATCTTCTTTGTCACCACAAAGAGATTCTGTAGTCTGAGTCCATTTTTGCTGTCTGTTCATGTTCCCAGCCAACTACTTGACCCTTGAGCTTTTAGTCAGGGTATGACTGCTTGTAGGGTAGAAAGTACTTTGTCCCAACCTTTAGGGTGCGAGCGCTGCTGTTTTCAGAGATACTTCTACTCCACTGTCATGGCAAGCTCTGCCACAGCAGTGCTCCTTCTCCCCCAAGAACTGCCAAGCAGGACTGCAAACCAGATCCAAGCAGGGCAAAGTATGTTGCACCTGCAAAGCACCCTTTGCACTCCTGCTCTGATCTGCCACTTGATTCCTCTCATCGTGTGAGCCAGAGACTCTGGAATCAGCCACAGCTGCAGCTCTGGAAGCAGCCGCAGGAGCTTCCTGCCATTGCTGCCACCACTACCACACCCCCTCTGCCAACCCCAGGGCTGGGGTTGGACCACTCTCTAACCCAATCCAGCAGTTTTCCCACTAACTTGCTCTGTGGTCTTTGGTGTTTGTGGGTTGAGAAGTCTGGTAACTGCTATAGCTCAGTGATTCCTGGCCCTAAGGCCTGCTCTGCCCACCTGATTCCTGGTGTGGTATGTCCAGCTGTGGTCCACACTAGGCTGCACTCTGCTCCCAGGCTCTGCAGCCAGCACGGTGCGATAGACCCTTCCTAGTCACCATCCAGGCTGTCCTGGGCTGGAGATCTGCTTCCCTTTACTATTTTGCGGGTTCTGCAGCTTTAGAATTTTTTTAGAGCCACTTTTTACAGGTGTTTGGAGGGATTTGGGGGGAGAGTTAAGCAAGTCCCTGCTTTCCAGCCACTGTCTTGGCTCTGCCCCACAAAGATCCATATAGTTAAAGTTGTGGTTTTTCCAGTAGCGATGTATGGTTGTGAGAGCTGTATTGTAAGGAAAAATGAACATTGCAGAACTGATACTTTTAAATTGTGGTGCTGGAGATAAGGAGCAGACAGACTTCATAACAACCTGGAAGGACTTACATGATCTAATGCTGAGTGAGGAGAGCAGAACCAGGAGAACATTATACATAGCTATAGACACACACTAACTATGATGACTAACTTTGATAGACTTGGCTCTTCTCAGCAACACAAGGTTCAATGTCAGCTCCAAAAGACTCATGATGGAAAAAGCTATCCACATCCAGAGAAGGAATTATGGAGTCTGAATGCAGACGTTGGCAAACTATTTGCTCTCTTTTTTCCTTCCTTTTAGGGTTTTGTTTCTTCTTTCTCATGATAAATTCCATTGGTTATAATTCTTCTTTACAACCTGATTATTGTGAAAATAAGTTTAATGTGAAGGTATGTGTAGAACCTATATCAGATTACATGCTGTCTTGGGTGGGGGAAGGGGGAGGAAAGGGAAGGGGAGAAAATTTGGAACTCAAAAACTTGTGAAACTCAGTGATGTTAACCAAAAATAAAAAAAAAATAAATTAAAGAAAATAAATAAATCATGGTGCTGGGTAAGACTTTCAGGAGTCCTTTGGACAGCAAGGAGGTCAAATCAGTCCCTACTGAAAGAAATGAATTCAGGCTATTCATTGGAAGGTAAAATACTGAAACTGAAGCTTAAATACTTTGGCCATATAATGAGAAGACAGGACTCATTGGAAAAGACCTTGATTTTGGGAAATATTGAAGACAAAAAGAAAAGGAGATGGCAGAGGATGAGATGGATAGATATATCACAACATCGTAGTATATCATAGATGGTACAGACAGTATTATAGAAATGATGAACATGGACTTAGACTTCAAGAGATAGTGAGAGATAGAAGTGCCTGGAGTGTTATGATCCATGGGATCCCAAAGAGTCAAACATGACAAGACAACTAAATAAATAAGAACAATTCACTTACATATGTAGTGTACTTTCCAGGGATGTACACATCGACAATGAAGTTGATAACCACATTGTGAGAGCTAGCTCAGTGTTTCAGAGGCTCTGAAGGAAAGTATGGGAGAGAAGAGGTCTTAGACTGATTACCAAACTGAAGGTCTACAGAGCTGTAATGCTGACCTCATGTTGTGTGCCTGTGAAACCTGGACAGTCTACCAGTGCCATGCCAGGAAACTGACTTGGAAGATCACCTGGCAGGATAAGTTACCAGACACCAAGGTCCTTACTCGAACTAAACTGTCAAGCATTCAAATTCTGCTTCACAGATTGCAACACTGATGGGCTAGCCAGGTTGTTCTAATGCAAAATGTACACTTGCCAAAAAGACTGTTTTATGGAGAACTCACGCAGGGCAAGGGCTCACATAGTGGTCAGAAGAAGTGATACAGGAACACTCTCATGGTGTCTCTTAAGAACTTTGGGTTTGATTATGTGACGTGGGAGACACTGGCATAGGACTGCTCAACATGGCATGCCCACATCAGAGAAGGTGCTGTGCTCAGTGAGCAAAGCAGAATTGAAATAGCTCAAAGGAAATGCAGGATACATGAATTTAGAGTATCCACCTCAAATATTCACACAGACTATTAGTAGTAGAACACTCTGAGCTCATATTGGTCTGATGAACCACAGTTGGACACATTGAAACTGGACTCAAGCATAGTGATATCATTTTAGTCCTCTTCAAAAATAAAGGACAACAGCCAATCAACCAACCAACCAACCAGACATTATTATAGAAATGATGAACATTGATTAGACAGATTTCAAGAGATAGTGAAGGATAGAAGTGCCTGGAGTGCTGTGGTCCATGGGGTCACAAAGAGTCAAACATGACAAGACAACTAAATAAGTAAGAACAGTTGATAAAAACAAAACAAAACAAAAAACGGTTCCTTAAAAGCCTAAGGCAAATCTCTTACACATGTATACATTCTCATAGGAAGCATGAACTCATGCTTAGTTTATTACCTCATTTAACACTCAATGATAGAAGACACATATAGAATACCTTCCCCCCCCCCCCCCCCGCAAAAAGTATCTTTCAGTCCCTAGAACTTTATATCCTAGAAGCCCTTTTTTGAAGCTATAGCCATCATTCTTTTCGGGTACTAGTGTCACTTTCCTTGTAGATGCCTTAATCCTTAGATGACTGTCTTGCAACATTTGTTTGTCCTTGGTGTTTCACTCTTCCACCAACTGGATATGCTGTCATCTACCAGCCCAGTCTCTCCAATGCCATGATCGCTGATGGAATGGAGAGACAGGGAGAACAAGAGAGACATTCTTCCTTCTTTCTCAGAATGTTTCATGATCTCTCTATAGTAAACATACAGAAGAATATGCACAAAAACTACACAGTATAGGCAGGCATCGATGGGAATAAGATCTGTCTGTATTGTTGCAGAAGATACCTGCATTAAGGAGATCACAGATCCATTTGAGCACTTAATTATCATTACCGATTTTTCCATTCTTTTGATATATTTCCAGCTTCAAAATTGATTTTGAAAATCAATTCCTGAGTACTTTTTAAATTGTGTCAATTCTAGCACTTATTTCTTCTGTATATATTTTGGTCAGGTACACTCTTACTAGTTTAAAAATTTTAAGGGTATTTTACGTTTCCTCACATGCCATTCACATGAATCTTTTAGACCTGGCTCCTTCCCATTTTTCTGGCTTTCTCATACATTATCTCCCCTTCACCCCCTGCCATATACTCTATAATCCAGCGACACTTGCCTACTTGCTGTAACTCGAGAAAGATACTCCATCTTCAAACTCTGGGCATTTTTCCTGGATGTTCTTCATGCCTGGAATTCTCTGATTCTTCATCTCTTGACTTCTCTGACTTTCTTCAAGGTAGAGCTAAAATTTGACTTTCTGTAAGGAAACTTTCTTTATTCCCTTTAATGTGAATGTGTTCACTTTGTTGATTTTCTCTAATTTATTCTCCAAATATATATATATGTATATATATATATATATATGTATATATATATATATACATATAAAGAGAGAGAATAAATATACAGAAATAAGTTTTATAAATTTTATACATTTTATAAAATTTTATAAAATTTTATAAATTTTATTTTAAATTTTATAAAATTTATAAATGCATAATAAATGTTTCTATATATTTGTATTTCTATCCTCCATTAGACTGTGAGAAATTTTAGATCAGGTACTATTTTTGGCATCCCAAGAAGTTAGCACAATGCCTAGTACATGGTAGGTGCTTAATACATGTTTGGTGGCTTGACTTGAAGACACCACATGTGGTAGCCTTGTGATAATTGATTTTGAGAATAGGTTGACATGGCAATATGGCAAGATGAATATATCATCATAACAATATACAGAGGAAGAAAAAAGGAGGAAATCAAACTAAGAAATGAATGAACTTATGGAATGCAGTTGTGAAATGAAATCAAAATGTATTAGTATAAATAGGTCTTGAACATGCATTGTAGATAGATAATGAGATGGGCTTCAATTTAAATAGCAGGACAAGATCATGCTAGATCTTTTTGGGGGAAATAAAGTATTTTCAATAATCCAAAACTGTTTACTCCTACAAAAATGTGATTCCATGTAAGTTTCCTCAGAATAGAACTATTTTTGTTTTTGTCTGTATTCACAAAGCCTACGATAGTGTTTTACTTAATAAATTTACCTGAATTTTATTTTTCACATTAACATTTTCCCATTTATACTAGTCAGAATCTTAACCAGTGAAGACAAACAGGACTTTGGCTCAGGGTAGAGTATTTAGATGGTATCTTTTTGGCAGCATTTTCTCTCTTGTCCATTCATTCTTATGGTAGAAGTAGAAATAGCCTCATTCTGGGTCCGTTTTGTTCTTTCTCCATTCTAGACCTGGAAAGAAGCAGATGCTACTTCCTCAGAGGGAATACTTCTTTCTCTCTGTTCCTACCCACATTAGAGAATATGGGAAAAGAACAGATAGGGTAAGAGTATTAACCTTCAATTGCCTGAAAAGGAAAAAAAAAATAGATGACAGCTTTTAGGCACGAAATTAGACCAAAAATCATAATCTACAAAATATTTAGTAAATTCCCATATTCCAAATTTTAGAATTGGAAGGGCAAAAGTGCTTCTTCTTTTTTTATTTTTTTTTATTTTTAGTTTATAACACATGGTTCTACATAATTTTGAGTTCCAGATTTTCTCCCCTCCCTCACCCCTCCCTCCCCAAGATGGCATGGAATCTCATATAACTACCACATATAAATTCATGTTAAATTAATTTATACACTAGTCAAGTGGTGGAGAAGAATTATGACCAATGGAATGAATCGTGAGAAAGAAGAAACAGAACCAAAAACAAACCCCAAAAACAAGAACAAAAGAGAAGAAAAAATGTGAGCGTGAAGTGTGCCTCAATCTGCATTGAAACTTCATAGTTCTTTCTCTGGATGTAAATAGCATTCTCCATCGTGAGTCCTTTGGAGTTGTCCTTGCACCTTGTGTTGCTGAGAAGAGCGAAGTCTATCAGGGTTGGTCCGCATGGAACCCATATATCTGTGGTTGTATACAATGTTCACCTGGCTCTGCTCCGCTCACTCAGCATTATGTTGTGTAGGTTTTCCCAGGTTGTTATGAAGTCTGTATCATCCCCATTTCTTATGGCACAATAGTATTCCATTATCTTCATATACCACAGCTTGTTCGGCCATTCCCCAATTGATGGGCATCCCTTTGATTTCCAATTCTTGGCTACCACAAAAAATAGCTGCTATAAATATCCTTGTACATATGGGTCTCTTTCCCTCTTGTGTGATTTCTTTGGGATACAACCCTAGAAGTGGTATTGCTGGGTCAAAGGGTATGAACATTCCTGTCGCCCTTTGGGTGTAGTTCCAAATTACACTCCAAAATGGCTGGATCATCTCACAACTCCACCAGCAATGTAACAATGTTCCAATTTTCCCACATCCTCTCCAGCATTTATCATCCTCCTGTTTTGTTATTTTAGCCCATCTTACAGGAGAGATGTGGTATCTAAGAGTTGTTTTGATTTGCATTTCTCTAATCAGTAGTGATCCAGAGCATTTTTTCATATGCCTATAGATAGCTTTAATTTCTTCCTCTGAAAACTGCCTGTTCATATCCTTTGACCATTTCTCAATTGGGAATGGCTTGTATTCCTATATATTTGGCTCAGCTCCCTGTATATTTTAAAAATGAGGCCTTTATCAGAGATACTAGTTGTAAAGATTTTCTCCAAATTTTCTGCTTCCCTCCTAATTTTTGTTGTATTGGCATTTTTTGTACAAAAACATTTCAATTTCACATAATCAAAATTATCCATTTTGCATTTTGTAATGCTCTCTATCTCTTTTTGGGTTATGAATTCTTTTCTTTTCCATAAATCTGATAAGTAAACTATCCCTTACTCTCCCAAGTTACTTATAGTATCAGCCTTTACTCCTAAATCATGAACCCATTTTGACTTTATTTTGGTATATGGTGTAAGATATTGGTCTATGCCCAGTTTCTGCCTGACCATTTTCCAATTTTCCGAACAGTTTTTGTGAAATAGTGAATTATTCGCCCAGAAGCTGGCCTCTTTGGGTTTATCAAAGAGTAGACTGCTATAGTTGTTGACTTCTCCATCTTGTATTCCTGTCCTATTCCACTCATCCACACCTCTATTTCTTAGCCAGTACCAGGTAGTTTTGATGACTGCTGCTCTGTAGTACAGTTTACTATCTAGTATGGATAGGCCACCTTCTCTAGGATTTCATTTCATTAATACCCTAGATATTCTAGACCTCTTGTTTTTCCAGATGTATTTTGTTATAATTTTGTCCAGCTCAGTAAAATAATTTTTTGGTAGTTCGATTGGTATGGCACTGAATAGATAGATTAATTTAGGTAAAATTGTAATTTTTATTATATTAGCTCAGTCTAACCATGAGCAACTGATATTTTTCCATTTATTTAGATCTGACTTTATTTGCCTGAAAAGTGTTTCATAGTTTTATGTTCATATAGGCTCTGGGCTTGTGTTGGCAAATAGACTCCCAAATATTTTGTAGTTTCTACAGTAACTTTGAATGGAATTTCTCTTTCTATCTCTTGCTGTTGGGCTTTGTCAGTGATGTATAGGAAGGCTGAGGATTTATATGGGTTTATTTTATATCCTGCAACTTTGCTAAAGTTGTTTATTATTTCAAGTAGTTTTTTTACTTGATTCTCTAGGATTCTCTAAATAAATCATCTTATCATCTGCAAAAAGTGATAATTTAGTTTCTTCTTTTCCTATTCTAATTCCTTCAATTTCTTTTTCTTCTCTTATTGCTACAGCTAATGTTTCTAGTATCAAATTGAATAGTAAGGGTGATAATGGACATCCTTGTTTCACCCCTGATCTTATTGGGAATGCATCTAGCTTATCCCCATTACAAATAATGCATGTTGATGGTTTTAGGTAGATGCTATTTATAATTTTAAGGAAGGTTCTTTTTGTTCCTATGCTTTCTAGTGTTTTTAATAGGAATGGGTGTTGTATTTTGTCAAAGGCTTTTTCTGCATCTATTGAGATGATCATATGGTTTCTGCTAGTTTTGTTGTTGATATGGTCAATTATGCTCATAGTCTTCCTAATATTGAACCAGCCTTGCATCCCTGGAATAAATCCTACCTGGTCATAATGTACTATTCTCATGATAAGTTGCTGCAATCTTTTTGCTAATATTTTATTTAAAATTTTTGCATCAATATTCATTAGAGAAATTGTCTGTAATTTTCTTTCTCTGTTTTGACTCCACCTTGTTTGGGTATTAGTACCATATTTGTGTCATAAAAAGAATTTGGTAGGACTCCTTCTTCACCTATTTTCCCAAATAGTCTGCAAAGTATTGGAATTAATCATTCTTTAAATGTTTGATAGAATTCACATGTAAAACCATCTGGCCCTGGAGATTTTTTCCTAGGGAGTTCATCAATGTCATGCTCAATTTCTTTTTCTGACATGGGGTTATTTAGAAATTTTACTTCCTTTTCTGTTACCTGGGCAGTTTATGTTTTGTAGATATTCATCCATATCTCTAAGGTTGTCAAATTTATGGGCATACAATTGGGCAAAATAATTCCTAATTCTTGTTCTGATATCCTCTTCATTAGAGGTGACCTCACCCTTTTCATTTTTGATACTGGTAATTTGATTTTCTTCTTTCTTTTTTTTAATCAAATTGACCAAAGGTTTATCAATTTTATTGTTTTTTCATAAAACCAGCTCTTTGCATTATTTATTAATTCAATAGTTTTCTTGATTTCAATTTTATTAATCTCTCCTTTGATTTTCAGTATTTTCAATTTGGTATTTAATTGGGTATTTTCAATTTGCTGTTTTTTCTAGCTTTTTCAGGTGTATACCCAGATCATTGATCTCCTTTTCCCCTAATTTATTCATGTAAACATTTAGGGATATAAAACTTCCCCTAAGAACTGCTTTTGCTGCATCCCATAAGTTTTGGTCTGTTGTTTCATTATTGTCATTCTCGAGACTGAAGTTATTAATTGTTTCTCTGATTTGTTCTTTTGCCCACTCATTCTTTAGAAGTAGAATATTTAGTTTCCAATTAATTTTTAGCTTATATTTCCATGGTTCTTTGTTACAAGTAATTCTTATCATGATCTGAAAAGTGTGTTGTGACTACTTCTGCCTTTCTGCACTGGATTGTGAGGTTTTTATGCCCTAGTACATGGTCAGTTTTTGACTATGTGCCATGTACCACTGAGAAGAAAGTATATTCCTTTTTATCCCCATTCAGTTTTCTCCAGAGGTCTATCACATCTGCCTTTTCTAAAATTCTGTTTACCTTCTTAACTTCTTTCTTATTTATTTTGAGGTTAGATTTATCAAGTTCAGAAAGGGGGAGGTTGAGGTCTCCCAATATTATAGTTTTGCTGTCTATTTCTTCCTGTAGCTCCCTTAACCTCTCCTCTAAGAACTTGTGTGCCTTACCACTTGGTGCATATATGTTAAGCAATGATATTCCTTCATTTTTTATGGTGCCTTTTAGCAGGATATAATGTCCTTCCTTATCTCTTTTAATTAAATTATATCTTTACTTTTGCTTTGTCTGAGATTAGGATTGCTACACCAGCTTTTTTTACTTTAGTTGAGGCACAATATATTTTACTCCAACCTTTTACCTTTATCCTGTGTGTATCCCCCTATTTCAGATGTGTTTCAAGGTAAACAGCATATTGTAGGATTATGGCTTTTAATTCAATCTGCTATCTGCTTCTGTTTTATGAGAGAGTTCATCCCATTCACGTTCAGAGTTATGATTTCTACCTGTGTCTTTTTCTCCATCCTATTTCCCCCTGTTTATGCTTTTATTTCTCCCTTTCCCCTTCTCCTCCTCAACAAAGTTTTGCTTTTGACCACCGCCTTCCTCAGTTTACCCTCCCTCTTTATTCCCCTCCTTTGTCTTACCGTTTCCCACTTGGTACTTCTCCCCTCCCTTCTGACCACCACCCTCTCCCACCCCCCCTTCCCTTCCTACTTCCCATAGGACAAGTTAGATTTCTAAACTTATCAGGGAATATTATTCCCTTCTTGAACCAGATCAGATGACAGTGAAGCTCAAATACTGCTCTTCACCCTCCCTTCTTTCCCTCTACTATAATATGTTTTTGTGCCTCTTCATTTGGTGTAATTTACCCTTTTCTACTACCTCTTTACCTCTTCTCTCACAGCCCTCCCTTTACATCTCTTACTTATGTTTTTTATCTTTACATCAGTTAATTTATACAGGCATTCACAATCTATGCATATCCCTTTTAATTGTCATAATAGCTGTACCATTCTGAAGACTGACATATATATGTATATATATATAAAACATACATAAGATGATATAATCCCACATAAAGATGCAACCACCTGCCCTTATTGGTTAATTCAGCTTGTGGGGGTTTTCCCCCCTGGTTACCTTTTTATGTCTCTCTTGAATTTTGTATTTGGAGATTAAATTTTCCATTGAGTTCTGGCCTCTTCATCAGGAAGGTCTGGAATTCCCTTATTTCATTGAATGTCCATCTCCTTGCCTGAAAAATTATGCTAGTTTTGCTGGGTAGTTGATCCTTGGTTGTAGGCCCAGCTTCTTTGTCCTTTGGAATATCATATTCCAGTTTCTCCTGTCTTTTAATGTGGAAACTGAGAGATCCTGCGTGATCCTGACTATAGTTCCACGATATTTGAATTGCTTCTTTTTGGCTGTTTGCAGTATTTTCTCCTTGAGCTTATAGTTCTGAAATTTGGCTATAATATTTCTTGGTGTTTTCAGTTTGGGATCTCTTTCAGGGGGTGATCGGTGAATTCTTTCAATGACTATTTTGCCCTCCAGTTCTAGGACCTCTGGGCAGTTGTCCTTGATAATTTCTTCGAAGATACTGTCAAGGCTCTTTTTTCATCGTAGATTTCTGGTAGACCAATAACTCTTAAATTGTCTCTCCTGGATCTATTTTCCAGGTCAGTTGTTTACCCAATCAGATATTTCACATTTTTTTTCCTGTTTTTTCATTCTTTACATTTTGTTTTACTACTTCTTGGTGCCTCATAGATTCATTAGCTTCTACTTGCTCAACTCTAATTTTTAATGAGTTAGTGTTTTCATTTTGCTTTTGAGTCTCCTTTTCCAATTGGTTAATTTTGCCTCTCGGGGTATCACTTTCTCTCTCTAGATTCTGAATCTCTGTAGCCATTTCACCAATCATTTTTTCCATATTTTCTTTTAGCTCCCTAATTTGGTTTTTAAAATCCTCCTTTAGCTCTTCCAGCAGTGCTTTTTGGGCTGGAAACCAGTTCACATTACCTTTTGAGATGTCAGATGTATCTACAGTGTCATTGCTGTCATCTTCCATATCGGTGTTTTGTTCCTGCCTGTCTCCATAAACAGAATCTATTATCCTCGGGTTTTGTGTGTGTGTGTGTGTGTTTTTCTTCATGTTGGTTTGCCTTTTCCTGGTTTTACAACAAAGTTCTGCCTTTGGGGTTCAGGGCTATGTGTCCCAGCTTTCTTATTCTGGGGATTGTGAGTCTAGAATTGTAGCCTTCAGTTTCCTGAGGTGTGGGGGAGGGGTCTGGCTCCCTGACATCTCACTCCCTATGCGTGCTCTCCAGCACTGTTGCTCTTCAGCAATGGTCTCAGCTGTTTGTTGTTTGGGCTGATGTCTGGCACTTCCCCTGGGGGAGCAAGATTATGTCTGGGCTCCCCGTGTTGACCCTTGCCAGTTCTGCCCCTCTGGGACTAATGAACTTCTACTATTTGACCACTGAAGCCCCACTTCTTTCTCCTCTGTTCCAGCGTTCTTTTTTTCCGAGGAATTCTCTGGGTGAAGGGGGGGAGGGATTAGAGCTGTTTACCTGGCCATTATGTCTCCTGGAAGTTCAAGATGCCACGTTTCATTCCTTTGGGCTGCAAGCCTCAGTAGTCGGCCAGTGGTGTTGAGCTGCCTCTTGTCGCCTCCACAGACTGCTGTACTCTGGCATAAGTGCTTCTTGCTAGAAAATTGCCCAAATCTGACAAAAACAGTAAGTAGGATACATCTTCTTTATTTTTTATTTCGTTGTCTCTAAAAACAAAAAGTCAATTCATGAAAATTATCTTAATGATGATACAAATATTAGAGAGCTTTGCTCTAAGAAAGAATCAAGGTGACAGGTAACTCAAAGGGCAATAGAAAGATACATGTTGGGAATAAGTAGGTTATAAAATAGCATTGATGACTTGCATATGAAAATGGGCATAAAAGATGTCATCAAATATATGTATGATCAGAAAAGGGAGTCAGACCAGGTATATAGAAAGAATGAAGGCCTGAGTGCTCTACTGGATTACCATGAAATGTTAAAAAAGAAAAAAAAAAGAATGAGAGAAAGATTTTCTGCACATATGTTGACATTGAAGGATTGTGATTTGCACTAGTGGAAGGAGTGAAAATAATGATGAGATCATAGATCCACTAAAACCTATTTCCTGGGAAACATGCTTGTTAACCAACAGTAGAGATGTATTATGTCTTATTGTTCTCAAGAACTAAGAAAGAATATGGCTTACCATGTTTTTATTTACCATGAGTTCATCATTTGCCTACTTGCCAATATGTTGTCATGATTAGAATATTCAGTGTGATTTCAGTCCTAGGCTTCTGTTAAGATCTCCTTCAAAGTGTAGGCTATGTATGATGCATGACTTCAAGTCAATTGTCAACCTACAGTATGTTCTCTTGTCCATGTGGAAGAAAACAGACTCTTTGGTTGAAAGCAATGTTATCTGTGTACAGTGGTTTATGGGTGCCTAACTCAAGGACCTTTGGGTCCTAATAAATTGTTGATGTAGAAAAGGTTCTTTTGGCTTATAAATAGTCCTTAATACAAACATGTTGCTTCAGTATTACCTTGCCTTGCCCACCTGCATGAAATAGATTGAATAAAACCAGTCTCATTATGCATCTGTGCCACATCATTAATGATGGGAAGTAGATTGGAATAAGCTTCATTCATACTATTAAACCTAGCATTCTGATATTGAAATAAAAATTCTTAAGTTGTTCATAAACTCCTTTGGGCAGTTAAATTTAGACAGTAGTTAATATTCTGAAGCAGAATCTCATCTTTTTATTAGGGAAGGATAAATATATATAACAATTTGATTTTCTTTATGATCTTCTTGGGAAAGCCAAACATCTATCGATGAGCAAAAAGGATATTACAAAGAAGATGATAGAAAATGCAATTTGTTCAAATATTATAGGACATTAACTTGGTTAACTAAAAGTAAATTGACAACACATGGTATAAAGTCTGAGGATATGTCTGAATGCTACCCAAAATAAGCCATTTTAACAGTTGGAAATGAGATAATTCTGGACTTGGTTCAAATAACTAGGTCCAAATCCTAGGTCAAGTAATTTCAAGCTGTGTAAGCTGAAGACAATTTCCTCTTTTAGAAAATGGGCATAACAATAACAGTTATCTCCCAGGATTGTGAGAAAAACAAAAGAGTTAATGTTAAACAATTTACAAAACTTAAAGAATTTTGAAAATATAAGGTATTTTACTGAAATGTGATAAAAATTAGTCCAGCCTATTATCTGTAAGAAAGATTGCTTAAGACAAAACTACTACAAGCAAAATAAAAAAAAATCAAAATAAAATGCAAAATGCAAAACCCCCAAAATATTAAAAACAAAATAAAACAAAATATAATAGATTTTTAAAAAAAAACATAGCTTCTGTATTTACACATGTGGTCCTGACATATTCAAAGGCAAAAATGTAGTTAATCGCATGCCCAAACTGGGTCTCAGAAAGTACTAAAGTCCATGATGTACTTTTAACATTGGAGAATCATCACTGCGTCTCTCAGTAGGCTACAAAATACAAAACAAGGATCCTTACTACAGATTCCTGTGGGAAGGGGCAGGAGGTTGTATTAGGAGGGCAGAGTTTATAATCTCAAAGAGGATCATAAACATGTCTGAAACGTTCGGAACCGCCGGATATAAGAAACTCTCAAAGTAGAAGGCAGAAGAATCAAAACATTTATTTAGGCTCCACAGTAACCAACCCATGAACCAGCAACCCCATTTTGATATATTGATCAAAAGCTTCCAGGCCCAATAAGTACGCCTTGAAAGAGTAACCAGGAGGCTACAGAGAAGCATGATTGCGTAAAGCAAATTCATGTTTCCCCCTCTATGGTAATAAGATTACCCACTGGCCTGAAGTCTTTGTTCAGCTTCCTCCCGTAGGTCAGCTCTGCTACTGGCAGCTCCTGCTTCAGCTGTGTCTGTGGCTGTGGCTGTAACTGACGTAACTGCCGTAACTGCCTCTGTAACTGCCTCTGGCTCCAACTGTCGCTGTAACTGTCGCTGTAATGGCCTGAAGTCTTTGTTCAGCTTTCTCCCGTAGGTTAGCTCTGCTACTGGCAGCTCCTGCTTCAGCTGTGGCTGTAACTGACGTAACTGTCGTAACTGCCTCTGTAACTGTCGTTGTAACTGTCTCTGGCTCCAACCGGAAAAGGAAAAGAGAATCTTCAAGCTGTCCTCTCCCCTCTTATAGAGTTTTTTGACATCATCAAGCACCGCCTGAACGACCAGGGCCGATTGGTTCTTGACTTGGCCCCTCCCCCTAGCATAGCCGTTAACACCTCCCCTCAGCCAGCCCCATGACTCATCACACAGGAAGTTGTCTGCTTCCCTGGAATGCTCCTTGGGCCTCCTGCCCCGGAAGAGCAAGCCACAGTGTCCAGAGGCTCAATGAGGTAAGCTGAGTCATTCAAAGAAAACAAAGGCCATTCTGGCTACAGAGGTGTAGACATAACATATATGAGGTAACACGTCAGGGACTGAATAACAAAATGTTAATAGAAGAATACAAGATCTAGGAAATATCTTCTCTCCCCTTAAAATATTCAAGGATGATTTTGATAGAAAACTGTTGCATTAGGATTTTAAATGAGCATCTATTTAGAAAGAGGACATTGGGCAAAAAAGAGAGAACAAACATATTAAGAGGCAGACATGGGAATAGAGCCCACAAAAGGTAGTATCCGTATATTCATAAACACTCTGGCTCTCAGTGTCTTTGTTGTGATTGTTGTGGTGGTAGTAATGGTGGTAATGGTGTCACTTCAGTCATACCCAACCCCGCATGATCCCATTTTATGTTTTCTTGGCAAAGATAGTGGATTGGCTTGCCATTTCCTTTTCCAGCTCATTTTACAGATGAGGAAAGTGAGGCAAATAGGGTTAAGTGATTTGCCCAGGGTCACACAGCTAGTAAGTGCCTGAAACCAGATTTGAACTTGGGTCTGGCACTCTATCTACTATGCTGCCTAGCTGTTCTCTCAGTGTCTAGGTTATCCAAGTTGGCTCCATTTTAACTCAGATCCTCTGTACTTGAAAAACCAACTAAGCCTAAATCTGAGCTCTAAATTGACTGTTCTATTGGAAAGATGGTATGACCACTGGTTAGTAGTGAATTGACTTTCTGACACAAATGTCTCATGAGTTTAGGGAGTATGAGACTATTTTCCCAAAGCCCAATCACAACTAGATAGGATCAACATCAAGATACAAAAGATGAGATATAAAAGGCTAATGCATAGTGTTCAAAGAAATGTCAGTGACTAAATGTTTCCAACCTGAATTCTTAATTTGTAATATTGGTAATTTCAATGTGAGTTGTACCTTCCTTGGAAATATAAACAAATGAAGCAAATAGTGGATATTAAAAGGATTGTATTTAAGATTAACAAGACCTGATATCATACGTTGATCTAGCACCATGCCTTACACAGAGTATTTAGTTATTGTTTGCTGAGTTAAAAAAATAAAACATTAGATTATGTTTTATGGACAATTAGATAATTGGGCAATATTTACAAATGAGGAATTATAAGATGGCAGCTGGTAAGCAGGGACTAGAGTGAGCTCCGTATCGGGGTCCCTCCAAAAACCTATAAAAAATGGCTCTGAACCAATTCTAGAATGGCAGAACCCACAGAACAGCAGAGGGAAGCAGGGCTCCAGCCCAGGACAGCCTGGATGGTCTCTGGGTGAGGTCTATTCCACACGGAGCTGGGAGCTGGGAGCTGGGAACGGAGTGGCACAGAGCCCAGCCTGAGCGGCGTGGACCATCCAGACCAGAAGCCAGGCGGAGGAGGCCCTAGCGCCCTGAATATGTGAGCTGCAGCAGTTACCAGACCCCTCGACCCACAAACACCAAAGACTGTGGAGAAGGTTAGTGGGAAAAGCTGCGGGAGTGGAAGGAGTTCGAGGTTCGGCTTCCAGCCCCGGGGGCAGCAGAGGTGGGGCAGCTACAGGTGTTGTTACATCCGGCTCCAGGCCCACCTGGTGGGAGGAATTAAGTGGCGGATCAGAGCAGGAGTGCAATAGCCTGCTGAAGATCTAAGCCCAGTTCAGGTTGGGGGTTCTTGGGGAAGGAGTAGTGCGGGTCTGACAGAGGTGGCACCTCCCCCCCAAACGTGGAACATAGAACTCGTTAGTCTACGAGCAGTCATACCCCACTGAAAAACTCAAGGGTCAAGTTAGTTGGTTGGGAATATGGCCAGGCAGCACAAACACACCCAGATTCAGTCTCAGACTTTGGATTCTTTCTTTGGTGACAAAAAAGACCAAAACATACAGCCTAAAGAAGACAACAAAGTCATAGAGCCTACAACAAAAGCCTCCAAGAAAAACATGAACTGGCCCCAGGCCATAGAAGAACTCAAAAAGGATTTGGAAAAGCAAGTTAGAGAAGTAGAGGAAAAATTGGGAAGAGAAATGAGAAGGATGCAAGAAAACCATGAAAAACAAGTCAATGATTTGCTAAAGGAGACCCAAAAAAAGACTGAAAAATACACTGAAGAAAACAACACCTTAAAAAACAGACTAACTCAAATGGCAAAAGAGCTCCAAAAAGCCAATGGGGAGAAGAATGCCTTGAAAGGCAGAATTAGCCAAATGGAAAAGGAGGTACAAAAGACCACTGAAGAAAATACTACTTTAAAAATTAGATTGGAGCAAGTGGAAGCTAGTGACTTTATGAGGAATCAGGATATTATAAAACAGAACCAAAGGAATGAAAAAATCGAAGACAATGTGAAATATCTCCTTGGAAAAACCACTGACCTGGAAAATAGATCCAGGAGAGATAATTTAAAAATTATTGGACTACCTGAAAGCCATGATCAAAAAAAGAGCCTACATACCATCTTTCAAGAAATTATCAAGGAGAACTGCCCTGATATTCTAGAGCCACAGGGCAAAATAGAAATTGAAAGAATCCATCGATCGCCTCCTCAAATAGATCCCCAAAAGAAATCTCCTAGGAATATTGTCGCCAAATTCCAGAGCTCCCAGATCAAGGAGAAAATACTGCAAGCAGTCAGAAAGAAACAATTTGAGTATTGTGGAAACCCAATCAGAATAACCCAAGATCTGGCAGCTTCTACATTAAGAGATCGAAGGGCTTGGAATGTGATATTCCGGAGGTCAATGGAGCTAGGATTAAAACCTAGAATCACCTACTCAGCAAAACTGAGTATCATGTTCCAAGGCAAAATACAGATCTTTAGTAAAATAGAGGACTTTCAAGCTTTCTCAGTGAAAAGAGCAGAACTGAAAAGAAAATTTGACTTTCAAACACAAGAATCAAGAGAAGCATGAAAAGGTAATCAAGAAACGGAAATTGCAAGGGACTTACTAAAGTTGAACTGTTTTGTTTACATTCCTACATGGAAAGATGATGTGTATGATTTATGAGACCTCAGTATTAGGGTAGTTGAAGGGAATATGCATATATATATATATGTTTATGTATCTATATAAGTGAATGTGTATGTATGTATATACCTATGTGTATATGTATGTATGTGTATGTATGTGTATATATATATGTGTGTGTTTATATATATATATATATATACATATATATATATATATATATATATTTAAAAGAGAGAGAGCAGACACAGGGTGAGTTGAAGATGAAGGGAAGATATCTAAAAGAAATAAAATGAAATTAAGGGATAAGAGAGCAACATACTGAGAGAGGGAGATAAGGAGAGATAGAATGGGGTGGATTATCTTGCATAAAGGTGGCAAGAGTAAGTAGTTCTGTGGGAGGAGGGGAGAGGGCAGGTGAGGGGGGAATGAGTGAACCTAGCTCTTATCAGATTTGGCCTGAGGGGGAATACCATACATACTCAGTTGGGTATCTTACCCCACAGGAAAGAAGAGGGAGGAAGATAAAAAAAAATAAAAGGGGGGGGATAATGGAGGGGAGGGCAGATGGGGGTGGAGGTAATCAAAACAAACACTTTGGAAAGGGGACAGGGTGAAGGGAGAAAATTCAATAAAGCGGGATGGGTTGGGAAGGAGCAAAATGTAGTTAGCCTTTCACAACATGAGTATTGTGGAAGGGTTATACATAATGATACACGTGTGGCCTAGGTTGAATTGCTAGACTTCTTAGAGAGGGTGGGTGGGAAGGGAAGAGGGGAGAGAATTTGGAACTCAAAGTTTTAAAATCAGATGTTCAAAAACAAAAAAAAGTTTTTGCATGCAACTAAAAAATAAGATACACAGGCAATGGGGCATAGAAATAGGGAAGGGAAAAGGAGATGAGAGGGGAGGGGGGTGATAGAGGGGAGGGCTGACTGGGGAACAGGGCAACCAGAATATAAGCCATCTTGGAGTGGGGGGGAGGGTAGAAATGGGGAGAAAATTTGTAATTCCAACTGTTGTCAAAATCAATCCTGAAAACCAAATATGTTAAATAAATAAATTTAAATTAAAAAAAAAAACAAATGAGGAATTATGCAGAGCCAGTGTAATGGATGCCACCAAAGAGGCTTATTAAGTGGCTAAGAGATAACAAATAGCTTCTGTGTTCAGCTTGTATACACGTCATTGAAACAATGAAAGATCTCTAGAACATTGGCTAGACCTTTGTTGTAGGTTAACAAAAAGAGAAATTTGCATGGATAAAGTATCAGGAATGTGGAACAGAAGACAGTCAGTATGGCTAAAACATAGAATATATGGATGGTAGTAAAGTGTAAGAATATTGAGACGGTAAAATGGAACAAAGTTGTTAATGTGGAAAAGTTTCTTTTGGATCACACAACTATCTTAATTCAAGCATGCTGTATTCATATTACCTTGTTCTACATAGCTGTGTTAATTGAATTAAATAAAACTAATTTCTGACCCTTCCCCTCATATTATTAATAATGTGAAGAAAACTGGAATAAAATTAATTACATCAACTGATTCTTTAAAAGAGTTGTGAGTAACAGGCATGGATGGGCAAGGATGATGAAATCTGAGATCAAATAGATTGTAAATTCCATGAAACTTTTTGTTTTCATATACACTTAGTGAAGAAACTGGAGCATAATGGTTGCTTAATAAATGCTGGTCAAGTTTAATCCATTGAAATATTGGAGTAGTTAATGTGGTGCTAATCATAAAATACCAGCTCACTCATAGGTAAAACCACAGAATTCTAGATTTGTAAAGAACATAAGAGGCCATTTAGTCCTACCCTCTCCCTCTCAACATGTGTAAATGTTATCTACATTATCCCCCAGTTATAGTCTTCTCTTATGGGGAATACTCACTATTTGCCAAGACAGTCCATTCCATTTTTGGACAGCAATATGTTGGGAATTTGTTCTTTACATTGAGTTACAATATGACTCTGAAACTCTGTGTAAATAGAGCTCAG
Organism: Trichosurus vulpecula; assembly: GCF_011100635.1. Taxonomy (NCBI): domain Eukaryota; kingdom Metazoa; phylum Chordata; class Mammalia; order Diprotodontia; family Phalangeridae; genus Trichosurus; species Trichosurus vulpecula. The sequence continues at coordinate 261,335,412 of NC_050580.1, read as the reverse complement.
GTTCCCTAGGATTAAAAGAAGTGCTTTGAACTAAATGATTCATAAGGTCCTTACTCTAATAATTAATGGCTCTAAGTGCAAAATCAGTTGGAGAAAAGAGAACTTATTTCAAAATGTATTTGATACAACCTAATTCCAGTGTGAAAACGATAATCAATACGTAGGGAGTCAGTCTCTTCAGTTTCTCCATGGTGGGATTGGACTTGTAGTGGATGCCTCCTTGGTATATGATAGGCACCTCCATTGAAATTTAATTTATTTAATCTGTCCTCAATATTATTCTCCAATATTAAGTGCCACTCATAATCATTCAATAAAATATATTTCCCTTTATCTCATTTATATCTCCTTTACTTTTTACAAATACTTTACTTATATTCTATGATGAAATATGAAAAAAAAGCTTTCTTAGGGTTTTCTAAAACATATAAGCCAATTTAAATTAACTAATGACTCTACCTATCCCAGTTATTCTACCATCCTTTTCTTATTATCCTCATCACTAAAATGGGAACGCACACTTCTTTAACACTCCCAAGTCACCTCAGTCTCCAGACTGCTACATTTGCTCATCAGCAGTGTTGTGCCCTTTGAGATACGCGCAGTCAGAGAATGATCACCTGATCGATGAGTCTATGACCAAGGCTGCAATTTCATAATGGATTCAAGCCATGGTTACTTCATTCCCATCTTAATTTATTCTCTGGATTGCTCCTCCTTCTCAACAGCAGACTTGTTTACACATGTACACCCTTTCCCCCCTCCTTATTTCCCAGTACCCATTTATGTTTCTTCCCTCCCTTTTAGTATGTGAGCTCCTTAAGAGTATGGACTATCTTGGTTTCTTCTATCTGTATCTCTAGTATTTAGCATAGTTCCTAGCATAGTGCTTAATAAATGCTTTGTTTATCCTTTTATAAGTCTACATGATTTCATCTTTGTGAATTTTATCTTTTTAAGGGCAAAGGTCACAGCCCTGTAAGTAGAACTGCTCTAATCAAACATTTTTCATATGATGGCCAACATTCTGGTGTTAAGTTTTGTCAAGCTGATCCTCTGATGATGTCACTAGTCCAATATGTGAAGTCTGTTCAGTCAATTTTACTTTTAAGACCCTGGGTCACCTTTATACCATAATGAGACTTTGAACTAGAATTTTAGTAGAGCAGGAGCATAAAATCAAAACAAAGCATGTGACATTAAATTCTCATGGATGCCTGAGTTAATAAAGGATATTGCAGTGAAAAGCACTGAATTTGGTGTCAGAGAACTTGATTTCACACAGCATATTTTCAGACTGAGCTGTCTTAGTATCTTTTTTGAGACTAGACCATCCCTGACTGTATTGATTTACCTTTAATCTGAGCTCTTGAGATTTAACATGCTGACTGTGATGTAGGGAAAAGACCATTTTTAGGTCAGAAAATCTGACTTCAATTTCAAGCTTTACTACTAACTAATTTTGATACTGGGGGGCAAGAGATTGGCCTTCTCTGTGGTCCAATCATCTAGACTATAAAATGAAGGGATTGGATGAGATGATGTCTAAAGTTCATTCCCACTCTCAATCATATGACCTTTATTAAGGTGGAGAGGTGACCCTTGAACGTAGGTCAACGGAGTACAAACTCTATTAGTTTCTCCTTATATAAAAAGATTTTGAATGTCAGTTTGTGCAGTATTAATGATATCTGAGAATGTGATTAAACAGGATCAGACATCTGAAGGATGACTTTTTGGTCACAGCAACTCACGAATATCATCTACTCTGTTGTGGAGAGACTATGATCTGCATGAGTTAATCAAAAGGAATACTTATATTGATTAAATTATAAACTCTTCAAAGCATCCCACAATAGGATTATAGAATCACAATTCTGAAGCTGAAAAGAAACTCAGAGAAAATGTAGTCAAACTCCCAAATTTTATGCAGGAACAACCTGAGACTGAGGCAGGTGTAAGTGATTTGCTCATGGTCAATGTGTGAAACAATAGAGCAAAATCTGAACCCGGATCTTTTGATCTAGAGCAAACCTTTATTGTGCTGTACCATATTATCTTCAGCATGAGAATTAAATGTAATTCACGAGCAAATAGTTGAATGACCTTGGACAGTTTACATTTTCTTAATCTCAGTTTCTTCACTTATAAAACTGGCCAAGGATGGGGGTGGAAGTGGGAAATTGATCTCACCCAACTAGTCTTGAGTCTGTGACTTAGCTCTTGTCTGCATACAATTGTGCCCAGTCGTGGTGCTCTGTTGGGACTACAGAACTCACTTTGCAGACATGTAGGCTAAGGTAAGACATGCTATGAAGTGTTTGTAACTATAAAATCCTATACATGTGAGTTAATGTTATTATAAATTAAATTCTGACTCTTTTTTCATTACACCAAACCTATGTTGATAAATATATGAAGGAAGGAGTAATCACGTTGTCCCCGACATGCAGCATTTTACCGTTCATGGAGCACATTTGTGTTATGTCATCATTGTATCTACACCCAACAACAATATGGGGGGGGGAGGTGTAGTGTGGGTGGGTAGGGCTGGCATTATTATTTCCCCCATTTTACAAATGAGGAAACAGGCCCAGAGAAGTTAAGCTGTCTGTCTCCAGGCCCACCAGGATGGGCAGAGTTAGGAGTTCAACCTTAATCTCTAAACTTCAAATGTGGTACCTTTTCGTCTACATCATGCCACATTTCATAATATAAGCATTTAACTTTATACATTTCATTCAATAAATATCTGTTAAACATCTTCTAGATGTGCATGTCACTAACGTATATACTAGGTGTACAAAAATAAAAATGGTGAAAAGTGCTCAAGGAAGACTCCTCCCTAAGGGAGGGTGGCAGCTGAGTAGTACGGTGGACTTGGAGTCAGGCAGGCAGACTTGAGTTTGGATCCTGCCATAGCATGCTCTGTTATCTTGTGCTTCCCTTACATTTAACCTCTCTCAGGCTCAGTTTCCTTATCTGTAAACTGGGAATAATGACACCCTCTATCTCTTTGGATGATTGGAACAAAGGAAATAACAAATAAAGTTCTTTATATAACTTTAAGTACTTTCAAATGCTAGCTATTCTATAAGAAACCAGCTAAGTAAATGAGAAGAGATGTGAAAGGAGAGAGCCCTGGGGCTTCCCATACTGGGTGGTACCTTAAAATATGACTTAAAGAAAGATAAAGATTCTAAGGGAAGGATTTGAGGGTGGAGGGCATTCTAAACATGAGGGAAAGCCTCTGCCAAGGAAGGGAGAAAGAAGTTCAGGAAAATACAAGTATGCCAGTTTTGTTGGAACCTACAGTATCTAAAGTAACAACATGTAAAATAACCCTAGAAAGTTAGACAAGATGTAGACTATGAAAGGCTATAGAATAAGGGTGAGGAAATTATGTTTTATCCTGGAGGCAATAGGGAGTCAATGGGGAGAATATATACATACATACATGTGTTCCATATGGATATGGATATGTACGTATATATGTGTGTGTGTGTGTATATGTATATATATATAGACAGGTGTAGATAGAGATCTATCTGTCTATATGCATACATACATACATATATATACACATATAGGTATATATTACATGTGTATATGTATATGTAGCCATAATGGCTTTTGTTTTCTTTGAATGGCTCAGCTTGCCTCATTGAGCCTCTGGACACTGTGGCTTGCTCTTCCGGGGCAGGAGGCCCGGGGAGCATGCCGGGAGGCAGACGGCTTCCTGTGTGGGGAGTCATGGGGCTGGCTGAGGGGAGGTGTTAGCTCCAGAACCTGGTCTACCCTAGGGGGAGGAGCCAACTCAGGAACCAATCGGCCCTGGTCATTTGGGCGGAGCTTGATGATGTCAGAAACCCTATAAGAGGGGAGAGGACAGCTTGAAGATTCTTCCTCTCTTTCCTTTTCCGGTTGGAGCCAGAGGCAGTTACAACGACCGTTACAGAGGCAGTTACGACCGTTACATCGTCAGTTTCAGTTGCAGCTTCAGTTTCAGAAACAGACACAGCTGAGGCAGGAGCTGCCAGCAGCAGAGCTGATCTACGGGAGGAAGCTGAACAAAGACTTCAGTCCAGTGGGTAATCTTATTACCATCAAGGGGGAAACATGATTTTGCTTTACGCAATCATGTTTCTCTGTAGCCTCCTGGTTACTCTTTCAAGGCGTACCTATTGGGCCTGGAAGATTATGACCAACATATCAAAATGGGGCTTCTGGTTCATGGGTTGGTTACTGTGGAGCCTAAATAAATGTTTTGATTCTTCTGCCTTCTACTTTGAGAGTTTCTTCTATCCGGCGATTCCGAACCTTTCAGACATGTTTATGATCCTCTTTGAGATTATAAACTCTGCCCTCCTGATACAGTATACAAAGAAATGCATGCATGCATGTATGTATGTGGATGCATATGTATGTATATATGTACATTTGTGTATGTATATACGCAGATAGATATAGTTATACATACATATATACATATACATATGCATACACATTGGTGTGTGTTTGTGTATATATATATATATATATGTATATGTATATACACATTTATAATACATTCCAAGCATGTTTATTTTTATATTAGTGTATTATACATACAATTATTACATTTTATGTTATACATACATAATTATTACTCTTTAAATAATTGCATTACACATTCATTTTTTCCTTATCTTCATTTCTAAATACATTTCTGCCCCCCCTCTGCCTCCTTACTTGGTAGGTTATTCCTTATAACAATGAAAAAAGTAAAGGAAGAAAAAGGAAAAGAAAGGAAAGGAAAGAAAGGAGAGGAGAGTTGAGGAGAAGAGAGGAGAGGAAAAGAAAGGAAAAACAAATCAGTCAAATATGCTGAGTGTAACAACCAGCAGATCCCTTGGACCTCAGAGTGTATGCAGTGCTATACATCTACAGTCTCCCATTTTTCCAATGTAGAAATATTACATTTTATAAAAAAAAGTCATTTAGGTATTTTCAGAGTCCCTTTACATATAGTGTATCATTTGAATCCCAGCAACTAGCTTGTGAAATAGATAGCAATATTCTGTCCATTTTATCGATGAGGAAATAATCTGAAAGACTTTCAATGACTTTACTGAATTCATACACCAGTAAATGGCAGAGCTAGGATGAAACCCTAGACACTTTCCACTGCACAAAACTGTACCTCATCTTAATAAGATAGTCAGGCTACTTACTTTACTGATCATCCTATGGGCCAGAATTCATGGTGATTTTTGAACTGTGGGCCATGATCATATGACCCAATGATGAACCTTAGTCATTGTGCTTTGCCAGTGGGCCACATAAGCATGACTTCCCTACTTCCTCCTCACAGTAGTATATGTCTGTGGATCAAAAGAGAAGTGGAAATTTCAAAGTGCTGAAATTACAGTATAACCAACCCTCATAGACAATGGCAGCTTTTGACACCTTCAAATAAGAACTACAAAGGAAATTTCATTATAGCACTTCATTTTTTTCTTGTAGTGTGCCACTAAAGAACTAAGGAAGATCCATTAAAAAAATCACTCACTACCTTTCTAATAACTATCTAAGAAAGGCTGTTTTTCTTTTCACTATCGGGTCTCCAAGTGAAAGAAAGAAGCACCTTTCCCTTTCAAAAGCATTTCAAGGGCATCTGTACCTTCCCCACCCCCCATTATAGTGGATGATATACATAGCCAGATGTCAATGAAAAAAATAGTTCATTTGATCACAGGATATATACCTTTTTCATTTTTAAAAAATCTAGTAGACATGACCTTATTATGTTTCTACCTTCCTTTTTACTGATCCTCAGTTATACTGTTAAATAGTGGGGGAGCACTTAGAGGAGTACTTCTATTTACAACCTAATATAGGTGCTTTCCAAAGGAAGGACAGCCTTTGCTATATAATAAATTGAGAACTATAAAACCTAGTAAATAATTGTATATTCTTGGAAGAACATCTGTGCATAGGATAAATAAGATTGCATTTGCTTACTCAGCACTAATCCCTCACCTTTGGTGTCTCTTTCAGAGTCCCTTTGGTAATATTAATTGCAAGAAACCTATTGGTATTTTAAGGAGAGTCATGGGAATGTGTCCCATTATCTGTCTGAGTAACTATTCAAAACACACATCCATCAGTACTCACCATCGAATATTGCATTGTGGCATTCACCCAAGGCCCAGCATCTATCTAAGCATTGACTTTACATTTGCTCCAATCCATTTCAAGATGAGAAATGGGACTCTTGTTGAAAAAATCACATTTCTAGCAATTTCTGATAGCAGGAGGAGATGAGCTTTCAATGAAGCAATTGTTCTCTAAATGGATTTCTGTGGCATATTATATTGGGTCTTGGGTTCATTGATTTGTATTGGACCAAGAGGCACAAGTTGAAAGGCAACATTTCTTCAAGAGAACACAGGGCTGGTGGGAGGTTTCTCATTCTCTAAATCAAGGGCCTGAAGCCACAGTAGAAAAATGTGTTAAGAAAGTAAATTTTCTTTGGTTCTTTAAAACAAAAGTCAAGTGTCTCATAAGTGTAGAGACATCTTATCTCTTCAGGGACAGTTTTTGGAGAAAAATGCATTATCTGAGTAGGTGGTTGAAGAGTTGGGAAATAGGATACAAAACCTCTCAACTCTAGGTCATCAGTTTGATGAATTCAGCCCAGGTGAGAAGTGACTATAATTCTTTTCATTGCTCTGCACTTCGATGGCCTAAGTAATAGGCATATGGAATCTATCCAGTTAGGGACATTGGAATTGCCTAGTGGGAGGAAACCCATGGTCCACTTAGTCTGATATTAAATTCCTGGCAAGGAGCATGCTGTATAATTTGGAGAGAGTGATTTAAACTCTCATAATGCAACAGAAGACTCAGAGAGGAAATATTTTTCCAAGCTTAGCTGGTTATCTTCTAATTTTTATTACTGAAGCATGGGAACTTATAGCCTTTATCTTTTTTATCCTCTGCTAATGTAACTACAGATACTCTTCTCATTCATTAATTCTAATCCTTTTTTAATCATACTAAACTATTTGCCTCAGTAATATCCTGTGGTAATGAGTTGTGTTTAAAAAAAGTATTTCCTTTAATCCTTTTATAATGTGTTGTCTTTTAATGTCATTGAGTGTTATTTTTGTGTGCTGAGAAAGGAAAATGCACATATCCAGACAACATTCTCACCCCCATTAAGAATTTTGTAGTTTATTTCCCCTGAATTTCTACTTAATCAAAATGTTCCTAACAAATTTTGAGCATTTTTTGTTCTGTTTTGGAAGAATTCAACTGAGTCTAAGAAGACATAATCTTACCTCAGCAGTGCCCAGTCTGCTTCTGATCCAAAATACTCTAAAATAATTAGGGGGAGAGATTCATTGATTTTGGAGCAACTGCATAAAGGGAACAACTTCATCTAGAATGGACACCAGCATTGCAGATAGAGGAATGAACTTAGTGTCCAGAAGACCTGGGTTCAAGTCCTACATATGACACATACTAGCTTTATGACCATAGACAAGTCACTTAATCCTTAATAATATCCCAGTATTCTCTCTAAAACTATAAATTGCAGATGAGTTGTTGATGTGTATCGTTGGAGAGTTTCCACACCAGAAGATTCTTGTATCAATGCATTTTTAGATATAGACCAAATAAAATAAAATTGTTATCTAAAGGGAACTTGGCAATAATGAGGAGTATTGGGCTTGGAATAAAGTATGCTTGGGTTCAACTCTTATCTCTAACAAATACTAGTTTTGCATCCATGAATAATTCACTATGATTTATATACTGAATCATTGGTGGGTTGTCATCAGCATTGCCATAGAGAAATAACATGCTGAGTTTTCCCTCATTCAGTGAAATTATAGATCCTTCTAATGTTCTATTTTTTTTCATTCACAGCAACAAATATGACCACACAGAGTGACTTCATTGATGATTCAAAAAATGATGTCATAAAATATTTTGCTACAGAAATTAAATCAGTGGCTCTTCAGGATATGAACGTATTAGAAATAGAATGGAAGAAATGCTTGCAGCACTGTTCTTGAGCATAAGTCCAGAACCATCTACTTGTTTTGGTATTCAAATTGTCTCAGTTTATAAATTTTCTTTTTTCCCATTTTTTTTACTGAAAAGTACATAGAATAGCTAGCCCCCAAAATGGAAAATCAATAAATATGGGTTGCTTTTGAGCTTACAAATAATCCATTCAGATGCTTACATACAAATGGCATGGAAGTTTCAAGCAATTCCAAGAGAGTCTAGAGGGGCTTGTTAGCTAGAGCTTTATCTCCAAGCTGTTATTAAGATGATTTGCCATGGAAACTGGTATAATGATATACTCAAATGGGTCTAAATCTCTCACTTGTTCAGGATTTAATACTCAGTCCATGTGTCTCTTCCCCTTCTATGCCCAAAAAGGATTTTGAAGTGATCTCCTTCTGAACTTTGCCTCCTGGTTTCAGCACTTTAGAGTAAACTGGCTGGCAGTTTACTGATGGATGGAAATGGGCTTTGAACACAGGCAACCACAAGGGATTTTAGGCTATAACAGAATATAGTCCCCTAGACTAGTACTAGGCACTAAATGGGTACTCAATAAAGTTTAATTGATGGTGCTGAATTTCTTTTCTAGCATTGGGATTATTTCTCTTATGCTGGTAAATCCAATTGAAGTGATGGGTAAATGTACTTAGGAATATGACTATTTGTAGAAATATCCATTTCTTTTTATGTTCTCTCACAAGATATTCTAGTTCCATGAAAGGTTTCATGAAGGAGAAGGAGAATTTGGCAAAGTAGAGAAGATGTATTTGAACACGAGTGCATTTATTTTTAAATAATGAAATTTTCTAGCATAGAGCAATTTATAACTCTTTTGATAATTTTCCAATATGAACTATTATAATAAGGTATAAATTTCATACATATATATATATATATATAATTACCCTTTCCTACCTCTTAAGATATATGAAAAATAAGATGAGTTTACTAGGTTATTTTTCCTTTGGGAACTCACAACAGATAACAGGGACATTGGGTGGGTATAGGCAGATTTCCCTTGGCTATAGACCCAATGTGGTTCTGGAATCCTAGTGATCAGTAATTCTAAAAAGCTTCTGGTTAGTTCTCTCATGTTCTCTCTTCTCTCTCTCTGTCTGTCTCTCTGTCTCTGTCTCTCTGTCTCTGTCTCTTTTTCTCTCTCTCTTTCTCTCTCTCTCGCTCTCTCTCTCTCTCTCTCTCTTTCTCTCTCTCTGTCTCTGTCTCTGTCTCTTTCCCCAAGTTCATACAACAATAAGGAGAGGGTTATTTTTTATAAATTGTTCACTGGGTACTCATATCAGAAATACTGCTACTACTACTGCTACTGCTGCTGCTACTACTATGACTACCACTACTACTGTTGCTAATACTAGCTAGCGTTATGTAGCATTAATGTTTACAAAGTGTTTTACAAACATGACCTCATTTTATTCTCAATAACCTTGTAAGAGAGGTACTTTTATTATACCAATTTTGGAGATGAAGAAACTGAGGCACATAAAGGATAAATGAATTGCTTAGAGTCACACAACTAGTCAGTGTCCAAGTCAGGATTTGAACCTTTTTCCCACCATGAACTTTCTTAGAGATCACTAGAGTTATATAGTTTACCACTTTACCAAATTTTAACATTTCTTCCATACTAGGATTGAGATGAGCTTGTACAAAGATTAAATGGGGACACAGTTCTTGGCTATTTAAAAAGAAGACACAAGGAGTTAGAGCCAAGATGATAGAGTAGAGGCAGAAACTCACCTAAACTCTCTCAACATTCACTTCCAAAAACCTTTAAAATAGTGCCTCAAATGTAGTGGTAGATAAAAAAAAAAAAGTTGTTGTGGAACAAATTTTTAACCTGACAACTTAGGAGATCCGTAAGAAAGGTCTGTCACACCTGGATGATTGTCAGGCCTGGAGAGCAACATGGGCCTTGCTGTGGCAATGCCAGCAGCAGGCCTTAGAGGCAGTTGCAATGGCAGCGGCGGCAGCAGCAACAGCAGTAGCTTTGGGAGCTCTCAGCACACAAGACTACAGTGAAGGTCTCAGACAACTAATCAGAAAGAGATCACATGGGACCATTTTCTGGTACGCAGCTCAAATCCAGTGGCATTTCCCATACTCAGTTGTAGGTCACAGTTTTAGGGCAAAGAACAACACTAGAGCTAACAGCCACAGGGAAATGAGGCCCTGCTTATAGTTCCGGGGCAGAGAAGAATGCTAGTGGTCATTCACAAGTGAGTAGGGGCACAAGACAGAAAGGAGCACTAGCATTTGTGGATGCAGGAGAGCAGGAGACCTGGTTACAATTCCAGGGTCAAGGGGAGCATAAGCACTGGTAACTGCAGGGGAATGAAGTTCCTTCCTGGGTAAAGACCAAAGCCCAGTCAGAAGAGCAGCGACTTCAACTCTACTCAGATCATACCACCTTGGAAGCAATGAAAACTTACAAAACTCCTCAAAGAACTTTGAAAACAGCAAAATGAAAAACCTGAAGCTTGGGACAGTTCCCCTTCATTGAGGAAGAGCCAAAACTTAACATAAAGTTCAAAGTCAAGAAATACCCTGGAAAAGTGAGCAAACAGCAACAGCAACAACAACAAAAGAACCTGATCATAAAATGTTACTTTGACAAAAGTGAAGATGAAGACACAAACTCAGAAGAATACAATGATGGCAAAACAGCTCCAAGCAAAGCCTCAAAGGAAAAATACGAATTAGACAGAAGCCCAACAAGAATTGTTGGAATCGTTTAAAAAGGATTTTAAAAATCAAATAATAGAGGTAAAGGAAAATTTGAGAAGATAAATGAGAGTGGTGCAAAAAATTACAAAAATAGAATCAACACCTTCATAAAAGAGGCACCAAAAGTACTGAAGAAAACAGCGTCTTAAAAAACAACTGGTCAATTGGTAGAAGACGCCAAAAGGCCACTGAAGAGAAAAACTCCTTAAAAAGTAGAATTGGCCAAATGGAAAAGGGGATGCAGAAGCTCACAAAAAATCATTCCTTAAAAATTAGGATTGGACAAATAGCAGTTAATGACTCCATGAGACTTTAAGAAACAATAAAACAAACTCAAAACAACGGAAAAAATATAAAAAGAAAATGTCAATTACCTCAAAAGAAAAATGACTGTCCTGGAAAATAGGTTGAGGAGAAATAATTTCTGAATTATTGGACTACTTGAAAGCCATGATAAAAAAGAACCTAGTCATAATATTTCAAGTGATTGTCAAAGAAAACTACCCTGATACCTTAGGATCAGAGAGTAAAATAGAAATTGAAAGAATCTATCAAACATTTGTTGAAAGATATCCCAAAATGAAAACTCCAAGAAATAGCATTTTCAAACCCAAGAACTTCTAGGTCAAGGAGAAAATATTGCAAAAATTCAAAAAGAAACAATTTAAATATTTTGGAACCACAGCCAGAATCACACACAATTTAAGATCTTCTGCATTAAAGGATCAGAGGGCTTTCACTGTCATATCTTGGAAGTCAAAGCAGGTAAGATTTCAACCAAGACTAACCAGCCCAGAAAACTGAGTGGACTCCTTCTGGGGGTAAAATGGTTATCCAATGAAATAGAGGACTTTCAGGAATTCCTTCTGAAAAGGCCAAAGATGGATAGAAAATTAGACATTCAAACAAAATATTCCAGAGAAGCATAAAAAGATAAACATAAAAGAGTAATCTTAAGGGTCTCAATAAAGTTAAATTCTTTACATTCCTATATGGGAAGATGATACATGCAATTAATAAGTACTTTATTTTTAAGGCAGTTAAAAGGAGTTTACAAAGAAAAATAACATGCGTGTGAGTTGATTATATTGGGATAATCTTCAAAAGTAAGGGAAGAAGAGAAAGGGATATTCTGGGAGAAGAAGCAAGGTGAAGCAAGAATGGGGAAAATTGTCTGACTTAACAGAGGTACAAAAAAAAAAGAGATTTTAGAGTGCAAAAAAATGGGATGTGATGTTGGGCAAGACTTGAATCTTATTCTTACCAGAATTGATTCAAAAAAGGAATAAAATGCACACTGAGTTGGATATAGACATACAACTTACCCTACATGGAAAAAGGGACAAGGTGAAAGAAGTGTGGGGGCAGTGGGGGGAGATGGGGGAGCTGACAGAAGGGAAGGGAAGGTGAATTTGAAGAGGCAGTAGTCAGAAGCAAAACAGACTTTTGACGAAGGATGGGGAGGGAGAGAGAGAGAGAGAGAGAGACAGAGAGAGAGAGAGAGAGAGAGAGAGAGAGAGAGAGAGAGAGACAGAGAGAGAGAGAGACAGACAGAGAGAGACAGACAGACAGAGAGAGAGAGAGACCAAGAGTCAGAGAGAAAGAGACAGAGACAGAGAAAGACAGAGAGACAGACACACATAAAGAGAATAAATGAGAGAGGGAAATAAACAGTTAGTAATCATAATTATGAATGTGAATGGAATGAACTCATCCACAAAATGGAATTGGATAGTAGAATTACAAAACAAGAATCTAACAATATATTGTTTCTTAGAAACATATTTAAAAGAGACAGAGAATTAAAATAAGGTGTTGGAGGAGAGTCTATTATGCTTCAGCTGAGGTTTAAAAAAATGGGTAGCAATCATGATCTCAGATAAAGCACAAACCAAAATAGACCTAACTAAAAGAGATGAGCAGGGAAATTTAATTTCATTAAAAGGCACCATAGATAATTAACTTATATAAATACTAAACATATATGCTTCAAATGGCATAGCATCTAAATTCTCAAAGGAAATGTTAAGTGAGTTACAAGAGGAAATAGACTAAAATTATACTAGTGGGGGATGGTGACTTTCCCCCCTCAGACATTAATAAGCTAACCATGAAACAAACAAGAAGGTAAGGAGATGAATAGAATCTCAGGACAGTTAGAAATGATAGACCACTGGAGAAAACTGAAATGGAATAGAAAGGAGCATACTTTTTTTTTCTCTGTTATACTTGACTTCACAAAAATTAACCTTGCGTTAGGGCATAAAACTTCACAACTAATTGCAGAAAAGTAAAAATATAAAATGTATCTTTTTTCAGACCATAATGCAATAAAACTATATCCTATAAAGTGTCATGGAAGCACAGATTAAAATTAATCAAAAACTAAGTAATCTAATCCTAAAGAATGAGTAGGTAAAAGAGCAAATCACAGACACAATTTTATTAAAGAAAATACAACGATAAGACAATATACCAAATTTATGGGATTCAGTCAAAACAGTACTTAGGGGATAATTCATATCTCTTAACACTTATATCAGTAAAACAGAGAAAGAGCAGAGAAATGAATTGAGCATGTAACTTTAAAAACCAGAACAAAATTAAAAATCCCAAATTAGACACGAAATTGGAAATCTTGAAAAACAAAGGAGAGATTAATAAAAATAAAAGTTAGAAAACTATTGAACTAATAAATAAAACTAGAAGCTGATTTTAGGCAAAAACCAATAAAATAGACAAAGCATTGGTTAATTTGATTTTTTTTTAAGAAAGGAGAAACCCAAATTACCTGCATCAAAAATAAAAAGAGCAAATCCCCCACCAACAAAGGTAAAATTAAAACATGTATTAGGAGCAATTTTGTTCAATGATATGCCACTAAATCTAATAGTCTATGAGAAAAGAATGAATATTTACAAAAATATAAATTGCCCAGGTTAATAGAAATGCAAATAGAATACTTAAATAATTCTATCTTAGAAAAATAATTTGATGGAAAGTGGCCTAGTAGTGTCAGATCTCAAACTGTATTACAAGGTGGTAATTATCAAAACAAGCTAGCACTCTAGTACTATGTAGTACTCCATGGTGGATCAGTGGAATAGATTTGGTAGACAATGCACCATAGTAAATGATCATAGTAATCTAGTTTTTGATAAACCCAAAGATCCAAGCTTTGTGGGAAAAAAATCCTCACTACTTGACAAAAATTGCTGGGAAAACTAGAAATTAGTTTGGAGGAATCTAAGGATAGAATAAGATTTCACACTGTATAACTAACAAAATTTCAAAATGGGCACATGATTTGTACATATTAGGGGAGCATGGAAAATTTTACCCATCAGATCTATGACCAAGGAAAGACTTTATGACCAAACAAGACATAGAGTGTATTGTAAGATGTAATATTGATCTTTTTGATTGTATTAAATTAAAAAGGATTTTCACAAACAACACTAACTAGTGTTGTCAAGATACTCTGCCAAGAGAAGGTAGTGTTTTATAGATTATAAAAATCTCACCTCAGAAGCAGGAAGCTAGGAATACTTTTTTTACCATTGACATTAACTGTCTGTGTGATCTCATTAAGTCACTAACTCTCTAAGTGTTCTAGGTTTCTGCCTAGTATTATAAGTTGGAGAAAAGGTTCTGACTTGCACTGGTGGAGGGATGTTCCTTATGTGAGAATACTTAATATCATTGACATCCCAAGTATGGTCCTTATAAACTGTATCTGTATGTGCCTTAAAAGAGAACAGGGAATATGTGTACTGAACTCTAGGAATATCTCTATAAATCTCATAGTACCTTCAAATGAATTAAAAAAAATAACTTTAACTTCAAACACTATGCACTGAACTCTGTAGATACTTGTGTTCAATAAATGATTACTTAGCTGAGTTCAATGACTCAGTTACACATATATTAAAACTCAATGGTTATAATGGAGCACATTGATATACTTCCTTCTTCCTCACATCTTACATTGAATCACTTGCCAACTCTTGTCCTTTCTACCTAAGCACACCATTCCTATCTGTCTTCTTTACTTATCATAGTCACTACTATAGTTGAGGCCCTAATTACTTTTTGTCTGGAATATTGCAGTAAACATTTGATTGCTCTCCCTTCTCCTGCTTATGTTCCACAAAACTGTTAAATTGATATTCTTAAAACATAGTTCTTACTACATTATTTCGCTACTCAAAAATCTTGAATGGCTCCCTATCACCTTTGGGATAAAATACACAATTCTCAGATTGCTATTTAAAGCCCACCAAAATCAGACTTGTTACCTTTCCAATCTTATTCTATATTACTCCTCTTCCTATACTCTGGATCCGACTAAACTGACATTAGCTCTTCCTTATGAGTTACATTCCATCTCCTGATCTGTTCCTTTGTACATGGATCTTTGATGTCTATAAAACATTCTCTCCCCACTTCTGTTTCTTCCATTTAATCCATAGCTTCTTTCAAAACACACTTCAGGTGTCATCTCTTCTATGACATGTTTCCTGATCCTCCTAGTTTTCATTGTATTTTATCTCGTAAAATTATTTTGTTCTACTTTGTATTTGCAAAAATATTTCATGACTGTTTTCACTGATTATTCTTCCTTGCATCTATTTCTCCATGTAAATGAAGAAAATTAATTATCAGGGAAGGAAATGAATTACCTACCTAGGATTGCTCAATGAGCCCTTAAAAGACCATTTTGTGCTTAGTCCATTATTTGTCTGATCTTAAGGGTTAAAGATTTGATCAGTTTAGAATGGATGGGCTTTCTGGAATATTCAGATTAACAGTTTGTGTTAAGGGGTTGGGGGGAGACTTTTCAAAAGTGAAGGGAAAGTCATTATTACAATAACTTATACATGGAGAAAGGAGTGAGATGATTCAATATCCTCTTAAGTGCATTTTCCTTCTATCTCTACTGCCTTTCTCAGCCAAATTCCTAAAAAAAAGAAGCCTGTCTTTACTCACACCACTTTCTTTCCTCCTATTCACATCTCAGCCCCTTCCGATCAGACTTCCATCACCACTTCTCAACTGAAATTGGTTTCCAAGGTTACCATTGATCTCTTTATTACTAAAGCCAGCGGCCTTTACTTAGCCCTCATCTTTCTTGACATCTCTGCAGACTTTGACATTGCTGACCACTCTTTCCTTCTGAATAATCTGTTCTCCCTGACCTTCATGGCACTGTTGTATTGTTCTCCTCATGCCTTTATGACTCCTCCTTCTTAAGCTTCTTTTGAGGACCAGCATGATCTATGTCTTGCCCCTGCTTTTATTCATATGTATTCCATAGACTTATTTTTTGATTTCATTATGTCCTAAGGATTCACCTATCACTTCTATGCAAATGATTCTGAATCAAAATATTTCACCCTAATCTCTCTTCAAAGATCTAGTCCTGAATTTAACTTCCTGTTACACATCTTTCAATGTTCCACAGGCATCTCAAATTCAACATGTACAACATGAAGCATTATATATGTATTTATTACATATTACATATTATGTAGACTATACTTAACAGAGAAATTTCTTTCCTGTAGAAGGAACATAACTTGGACTGATTTAGGAGTTGTTTATTTGTGAATTGTCACAAAGTTCTGCATAGAATAAGATGCAACCATCAACAAAAATATTTTTTAAGCACCTACTATTTTTAGGTACTATGGAAAGAGAGAGAGAGGAAGGAAGGAAGGAAGGAAGGAAGGAAGGAAGGAAGGAAGGAAGGAAGGAAGGAAGGGAGGAAGGAAGGAGGGAGGGAGGGAGGGAGGAAGAAAGAAAGAAAAAATAAATGAAGGGAAGAAGAGAGGAAGGGAGGAATGGAGGAAGGGAGGAAGGAAGGAAGGAAGGCAGGAAAGAAGGCATAGAGTCCATTTCCTCAAAGAGCTAACACTCGACTATGGGACTATATGTCACCCATATTCACAATTTGGAGCTCATCCTTGATTGTTTATTCTTATCTATCCATCTCTATCTAAATCAGTTGTAAGTCTTCTCCATTATATGGCTATAGCATGTCCCAAACCTGCCTCTCTTCTGTCTACCCACACCACAATCGTGCTATCTCAATCCTTCATCACCTCTCAACTATATTATTCCAATAGCCTCTTAATTGACCTCTTTGCATCCAATCACTCACCCTTTCAATCCATTTTCTACGTAGCTACCCAACTGATAGTCCTAAAACTCAAGTCTGACTATGTCACTCCTCTGCTCAAGAACAGCTGTTTACTTCTCATTTTCTGTAGGGTCAAATGCAAACTTTTCCATTTAAAATTTAAACATAGAATTTCTCTAGTAGAATGAATTTATTGGGTGCAGGGACTGTCTTTTGGTTTTTCCATTCCCAGCACTTAGCAGAGCGTCTGAGAAATAGTAGGTACTTAATGATTTTGTTGTTGTTGCTGTCATTGTTGTCGATTGCCACACACAACTCTGCCCTGGACTTTGATTCAATTAATAGTTGCTGAACCAGTTCAAATTACGTACCAACTAAAGGAAGGAAATATCTTCTGAAATTATGTGGCAGTATAAATTTATTGCTCTTTAATGTATAAAGTTAATCATATTCAAACCAACTAATCTCTATAGGGAAAGGAAGTGATTTTCTTCTTTTTACTCAGTTCTCACATTTTCATAACTATTTAATGTATCTACTTTACATCAGAATGAAGCATGGCTCTCAGTATTCTATCAGAAACACAGACTTCCAAAAGTTTCAAGATGTCTTGACTAAGCATTAGCACTCTCTCCAAATCTTTTGACTATTTAGGTCTTATGACTGATAATTATCATGTCACAAACAATTGTAGTAATTTTTCTTGCCTGATAATATAATAATAATTACCAAATCCTAAATAAAAAATAATATATGAAATGATGACTTGGATTTCTCAAGGAGCCAAAAGAAAACAAAAATGCTTGACTATGCTTACTCTCTCTGGAGCATCCCAGTTATTGCTTAGCTGAACAGTAGACTAATGCAAGAGCCTTTTTTTCAGTTTGAACATGGTTTCCATATTTTACATTAGTAACATTCAGAGCATCCAGTATCTTATATTGGTCTATGTCTGTTTTTCATCTTGTATTTTGCTTGGCACATCGTAATATTTGGCATGGGCTCTCAAAGACTCCCGTATATGACCAGATCCAAAGCTGTGTACTTCTGAATTGTAAGCTGTGTGTTCCTAAGAAATGGCAAGCTTTTGATAATGGTCTTCAGGTAGATGATGATGATAACCTGTCTTTCTAAGCATTTTTAACTAGCTCAACTTTATATTGTTATTGGCAGTTTTGGAAAACTTCAAATTTTGACTCCAATATCACTGAGAATTGCTCAGTCAAAATGTATATTATCTACTAATTTAGCTGCTTGAATCTACTTCATGCTGTTTAAACAAAGGGATCTACCCTGAAAAGTCTTTTCTTTCTCTAGTTTTCCCTATTTTCTTATTACTCCAGAGACTGTGGTAAAAGCAAATTGGATGGCCTCCAAGAGTTATTGAACTTGTAGGAAATCATTGACAGAAGCAGGATTGTTGTGCAAGAGTTCACATGCTCATATTTCATACTAATAAGTGTTTCTTACTGAACTAGAAATTTCATCTCAATTCTAGTCAAAGGTGTTTAAGATATGTCACTGAAGGCGATGGGTATCAATAAATTCAATTAAATTCAGATGACATGTAATGATCAATCTTGCTTCCTGAGAACCAAATATTACATGAATTTCCCTCCTCTATTGAGAGAGATGCTAAGAAAATTGGCTTTTTTTTCAATTTGATAATTAAGTCCACTAAAGTCCTACTTGGTGTCTCATGGTAGCACAGAGGTGTCCTACAGTTATCAAAGTTTATGCAAGTGGATCACATGCCCTGTCAGTTCTTATCAAGCTACTGATGCTTTATAGATGGTCCTAGTAATAGAATGCATATTTTTCATTCCAGGAAGAAAGTTCAGGAAAGTCTTATTAATAGAAGATCAAATATCAGGTGATGAAACTTTTGATCAATACATCTGAAGAAAAGGTTTCAAGATGTGGAGATGTGGAGGGATGATGATTTGTATTCCTGTATCGACAGCAAAGAAATCATAAAAAGTATGAAAATAAATATAGATTTAAAAAATCACCAACAATACCAACAAACAGAATAAAAGTGTTGTCTTATGATCCTAGCACTATGAGATGCCAAGGATAGAGGTAAGGAGTTAAAACCAATTTCCCTTTCCTGTTCCATTCATTCAAAAATGGTTTACTCAGTGAATTTGACAAATATATTTGAAGCATTTACTCCATACCAGGAAATGTGTTCAGTATCAGATACTCATATATGTCATATGACATATGAGCCCTAGCTGGAATGAAAGGGTTTACTTTGAATGACACATCGTGGTGCTATGGATACTGTCAGACTTTTGTGTCCATTCTTTTTATTCCACTGAAGAAATTACTACTGATATCTTGATTTTACCACCCTTTCTTTTTGTCCTAGACTCCTCTCCCATTGCTATATTCAATTCAATCCAGTTAACATATATGAAACATCTACCGTGATTCAAAGCCAATATGTTAGGTGCTGGGAATAAAGAGACACCCCACAATGAAACTGTCCCTGACTTTAAGGAATTTAAATTTTACTGGATTACTATGCCATGTGTTCAGATAAATAAATCCAAAATAATGATAAAGAGTAACTCAAGAATAAGGAGCATTAGCCACAAGGTGTGTCAGGAAAGAGTAGGTACATGAGTTGTGCTTTGAAGGAAGCCACACATTTTACGAGCTAGATGAGAAAAAGGAATGCATTGCCGACATGGGGAACAGCTTGAGCAAAGGCAGAGAGGCCTGAGAAAGAATGCCACATACAGGAAAGGGCTTGCAAACCAATTTGATTAGAACAAAGAGTGTATGAAGGATAATGTGATATAAAACTAGAAAGAAAACAGTAGTGATTGGGAAATATATTGACAAGGTCTTCCTAGGGGTAACAGGGATCCTCTGAAGAATTTTGAGAAGGTAAAAGACAAAGTCAGATCTATGTTCTTTTTTTTTCCTGCTGTATCTTCTGTATTTTTTTTTGGGGGGGGGTCACCTTTCACAAGCTATTGACTTGTTTTTCATGATTTTCTTTCATCCCTCTCACTTTTCTTCCCATTTTTTCCTCTACTTCTCTTACTTGATTTTCAAAATCCTTTTGAGCTCTTCCATGGCCTGAGACCAATTAATATTTTTCTTGGAGGTTTTTGATGTAGGATCTTTGACTTTGTTGTCTTCTTCTGGCTCTATGTGTTGATCTTCTTTGTCACCAAATTAAGAATCTATAGTCTAAGTTTTTTTTGTTGTTGTTGTTTTGTTTTGTTTTTTGCTGTCTGCCCATTTCCTGAGCCAATTACTTGACTTCTGATCTCTTTGTCAAGGTATGACTCTGCTTCCAGAGTAGAAAGTGCTCTGTCCCAAGCTTCAGGGTTGTGTACAGCTGTTTTCCAAGCTACTTGTAGGGACCTATAATTTTCAGTTCTTCTGAGGTGGTATGATCCAGGAAGAGGTGTTTACTCCTCTACTGGCCTGTGCTCTGGTCTGTGAGTGACCTCAAGCACTTTTTTTTCTGCCTTGGAACTGTGAGGAGGATTCCCTTTTGACTGCAGCCACAAGCTCTGCCACACCAGTGCAACCAGGTCAACCTCCCAGGACTTCGACCCAGATCCAAGCAGGTTAAAGCAAGAGAATCCTGCCTGAGTGCCAGCAAAGAGATCCTTGTATTCCTGCTCCGATCAGCCACTTGATCTCCACACTGTCTGTGGGCTTGAAGCTTTGGAAGCATCAGCAGCAGCTGCTGCTGCTACTACTACTACTACTACTTCTGCTGCTGCTGCCCCTACTGCTGTAGCCACTTCTGCCACCCCAGGGCTGGGACCAGACTGATTCTTTCTTTCACCCAGGTCCAACAGAGTTTTCCTGCTGACCTGCTGTGTGGTCTTTGGTGTTCATGGGTTGAGAAGTCTGGAAACTCCCACAGTTAAGTGATTCAGTGCCCTGAGGCCTGCTCAGCCCAGTCTGCAGTTTGCTCTGGCCTAGTCTGCGGCCTGGTTTCTGCCAGCATGGCTCACCCTGAGCTATGCTCTGCTCCCAGCACAGTGCGATAGATCCTTCCCAGTGATTATCCAGGTTGTCTTGGGCTGGAGACTTATTTCACTCTATCATTTCATGGGTTTTGTAGCTCTAGAATTAGAGTCATTTTTTATAGGTTTTGGAGGGATTTGAGGGAGAGCTCAAGCAAGTCCCTGCATTTACTCTGCCATCTTGGCTGCGTACCCCAGATCTATGTTCTAAGAATATTCATTTGCTATCCAAATGGAGGATAGATGAAAAAAGAGTTCAGAAATAGGAAGACTACTTAGGTGATCATCATAAGAGTAAGTTTGAAAAGTGAGTAATAAGGGCCTAAATAAAGGTAAAAAGCTATTTCAGTGGATAAAATAACATAGCAGGGTTGTGCTGGAGCTGGCCTGAACTGGTTGTTGAGAGTCAATTGTTAAATTTTCAGTGTGAGCATTTACAGTGGAGAAATTGACAAATGCTAAAATTTAGGGCTTGAGTTATTGCATTGTTGATTGTTTAAACTTAAAAAAGTGATGGAGAAAATGTTAAAAATCCACATTAAACTTAAAAGTATGACATTTGGGGCAGCTAGGTGGCACAGTGAGTAGAGCACTGGCTCTGGAGTCAAGAGAACCTGAGTTCTAATCCGGCCTCAGGCACTTGACACACTTACTAGCTGTGTGACCTTGGACAAGTCACTTAACCCCAATTACCCTGCCTTCCCCCCTCAAAAAAAAGTATGACAAGCATTTGGAGAGAGCTCATTGTTAAATATTTACCAGCACACTCCTGCATGTGAGAGATATTATGGTGATGGAACTTACAAGACTTGAAAATCAAGTGGATATGGGTGTAAGGAGATATAAGGGAGAAGAAACTCTCAAAAATGACAGCAGTATTGTTGACCTTTGCAGAAATGATGATGAGTAAATAAAAGTTTCATTTTGGACGTATTGAGATTGCACCAACCATATGAGATGTCCAGCAGGAAGTAAGGCAGAACTCAAGTCTGAGACAGTGTGAGGCCAATCAGTAAGTAAAAGATCTTTCCCACCCATTCAATAGGCCTCAGGTGGGGCCAACAAAGGGAGGCCTGATTAGAGGCAGGCCCACCCCTTTGTGATGCTAATCAGCGATTAAAGACCTTTCCCACTCACTCAATATACCTCAGGTGGGGCCAATTTAGGGAAGCTTGATTAGAGGTTTGTTTGCTGGCAGGCCTGCTCCTTTACTTACTAGGCACTAAGTGTCTGGCCCATACTCTTCTGATGATTGGGCATGAAGCCGTAGGCCCTAAAAAGAGTGTATACACCCGGAAGGTAGCCATTGAGAATGGAGAATTCAGAAGTCAGAAGAGAAGCCAGAATTCAGAATTCAGCACAAGGAGAAGGAGTCAACAGAACTGCAGAAGAGAGTGGAGAGTGGAAACCATGGAGCTTCAGAGACCAGAGAACTAAGGGAGGAGAGAAAGAAGGCAAGCAGACACTTAGGATTCGTGAGTGATTGTTTATCGGAAGGCCCTAGTAGGGGGGATGGTTATAGGATGACTTGGTTCCTTGCTATAATATCGTGTTATAATTTCCTTGTTGCTGCATTGAAGGGGGCTTACTGGTTTTGGAACATAATTACTACTATATCAAATTGGAGTTATCAGTCTTGGGATTTTATCCTCTGGAGTCTAAATAAATGTTATACTTTCTCTGCCTTCTCCCTGGAGAGTTTTTCACACTTTGAGACTCCGAACCATACAGACATGTTCATGGTCATCCTATAGGTCATTAATCTTTCCTTACTGATACAGATAGAGAGATTAGGGCTGAAGATATAACTTTACAAGTCATATGCACAGAGAGTATAATTGAATCTTTTCGATCTAATGTGATTATGAAGAAAGAGGGAATTAAAAGAAAAAAGAATAGATTCCAGAACAGGGTCTTGGGGGATTCTTTATGAAAATGCATGAAAACTTTCAACCTCTAAATTTGCCTGAGATTTGTGAAATCAGCAAACTGTCATTTGGGTTTTCTTTATGGATTTTTGCTATTAACAATTGCATATAAATGACATGGAGGGACTTTGATACAGAGGAAATATGAGGTTATCAAATTTATTTAAAAAAAACACAACTCTAGACTTACTGGAAAGCTTCAAGGGCATGAGGCTTTTCTCAATGTTGGCCTCTCCAAGTACCCCTTCTATCTTCTCACCGTCTTAATTGAACCATTTTGTGACACCTTTTCCTTCACCTTAGTTCTCAAAGTGTCATTTTCTGAATGTAAAGACTCTCCTCCAACAAAGTATTTCCTATGCTTATATTAATATGATGCATGATTTCTTGATAGATAAAGCCAGGAAACTGAATGAATGAAATATTTTAAAAAGTATTTTCTATGTGCAAAACATGACACTAAGCATTGGGGATAGACATGGAAAGGTAATGACAGTCCCTAATCTCCAGTTCACTTTCTAATGGTGGAGACAATACACATAGCATTTGTTTCATCTAGAAATCACATGGAAAAATACTATAGTACTTAGGGTATAAAGCAAGACAGATGGTAGCGCTTCTTTATTGTCATTCAAACAGATAAAATCACATCAGTTTCTGTTGTTAAACCATTTGACAGATCTTTGAAAGAGTGGCTGTAGCAGATGAAGGGGCAGTTATCAGTCTGAATCTCCATGATGTCATTTTCCTAGCATCATGGTCACACATACAAGTCTGGAAAAATTGCTGTTCTTAAGGCTTTTGGGTCCACCATCGCAAGCTAACTCCATCAGAGACTGAGAGGAGGTGGTGGTCAAGGCGGTAATTGTGCTTTGACTTTCTTAACACTTGATGCCGCTTATCTTTTCCTCTGGGTGCCCTATTGCTGGGTATACTACCTGGGTACCTAGCTAGCCTAGCTTGCCTGCTTTGTGGGTGGCATTTGATTGCAAGTTCGTGTTGATGGCTGACTTTTTTCCCACAGGAGCGGTCTACCTGTATAATGTCTGTGAAGAAAAGGTTATAAGCAAGAGTAGTGGTCTGGGGGTTGCTACCACTCCCAGGGCTCCTGTGCTTATCTGCCTCTTGGAGGGAGTTGATCAACAGTTGTTACTGGTAATGATAAAGAATGTGGGTCCCTTCTCTACAATGATTTTGCCTTTCAGTGGCGTCTACTGGAGTTGGGCTAGAAGCAGGTGTGGTGGCTTAGGAGATACTATAATTCCCAAGGTTCCCAGAATCAGGGTTCTGGGCTATCTCCCTCAGAGTTCAAGTAGACAGGGTGATCGAGGTGCTGCCTTACTTTACTGGCACTTTGGGCCTCCTGTATGTCACTCAGATTACTGCTTGTGCTTTACTTATTTACTTGTCCTGTGGGTGGTAGGTGGTTACAAATTGGTAGGGATGGCTGGACCTTTCTCCAAAGGATCTATTTACATGTATGATACCTATCAAGGCAAGGCTAGGACTAGGATTTTTTATCAATATATTAAACAGGGAAGCTAAATAGTCTCTCAGGTTTCTTCTAGCTCTAAATCTATAATCTTGTTATATTTATTTATAGATGTCTAATCTCATTTAGCTGATTTGGAAGCAATATCCTTTTCTTTCATTAATATATTCCTCGTTGTTTTATTTACATATGCTCAAGGTCTTTAATTGAGTTATCTTCCTCCTGAGAACTTTGATAATTATATTCTTATTTTGCTTATGTTTACTCATTGCTCACTTCCTGACTCTTTCCCCTTTAAGTGTGTTATTTCAGGTGGCTGGATCTCAAAGCTGTCTCAGACTCTCCCTACCCCAGTCAATTCACATTTCATCAGCCACAATTTCTGTCCCAACTGACTTGCAATGGTTGGCCCCAACCAAATGCTAGGCCTTTCCCCTCAAGCTTGGTAGATCCACCCCTGCCCACCTCCCCTCCCCCGAGACATGTCTCATTGTCTCTGTCACTCAGTTCTATGGCTTTGCTCTGTTAGGGAAAGGATGTACTGCTGTCCTACGGACAACAAGTTTTCACCTTATCATTTCACTCAGCATAGGAAGAAATGCGGAAAGAACTGAATTCTGTTGTAAGCTTGTGGGAATGCTTGTGCAGCCCTGCCACAGTTTGTCAGGTGGTAACAGAATGGGTTCTAAGTGATAGCATTGGGGGTTTAGCCTTTTATGCTATTAGTTTATCAGGATTGTTGTCTCATCAAAGTTCTTGCTGTCCCAAATTGTGGGTACAGCTGAAATTGCTTAATCACTTTAGCATCTTTCTCATTTTAGAGATGCCTGAGAGGTTGTGAAGATTGAAAAATTTGTCTTATATCCTCGTTAGTCACATGATCTGGAAGTCATTAATGGTTGTTTTTAAAATTTAAAAATATAATTATTGTCAACAGATGATTTATGTAAGTATTATATGAAACAGAAACATCAT
This sequence comes from Trichosurus vulpecula, assembly GCF_011100635.1. Lineage (NCBI taxonomy): Eukaryota > Metazoa > Chordata > Mammalia > Diprotodontia > Phalangeridae > Trichosurus > Trichosurus vulpecula. The sequence continues at coordinate 261,310,068 of NC_050580.1, read as the reverse complement.
TTAGCATACAAAAGCTAAAGAAATGAATAGGTGGCAAGCGTTTTCCTAAGCAAGGTTACTTTTTTGATTCTGAACTTACATGATTGTGACACTGTGTGTGTGTTTTGTCTATACCCAAACTTTGTTGTTGTTGTTGAACCAGTTTCAGTCACGTCTGACTCTCTGTGACCTTATTTGTAGTTTTCTCAACAAAGATACAGGAATGGTTTTCCATTTCCTTCTCCAGCTCATTTTATAGATGAAGAAACTGAGGCAAGCAAGGTTAAATGGCTTGCTCACGATCACACCGCTAGTAAGTGTCTGAGCCCAGATTTGAACTCAATAAGATGATTCCTCCTGACTCCAGGCCTAGCACTCTATCCACTATGCCACTTGGTTTTCCTATACACACTCTACCAAACTGCAATTGTTACAAAGACATAAGAGACAGTTAATCCAAAAGTTCAGATGTAAGAATAGGGATATAGTATGTTAGAAATACTAAGTAGGCTGGTAAGACTGGCCCGTAGAGGGAAGAGAAAGGAGTTCGATGTAAGTAGATTGTAACTATAAGCATAGGTTGGTTGTAAAAAAAAAATTAAATGCTAAACAGATTCATTTATTTTTTGGTGCTACAGATAATAGTGAGTCATGAAGTACATTGGAGAAGGGGATTATAAGGTCAGGCTAATACCTTAGGAGGATCACATTGTCATAGAACTGGAGGATGAATTAGAGTGGAAAGAGACATGAGACACAGAGACCAGCTAAAAGACAATCGAAATAGTCCATGTGGAAGGTGATGAAGTCCAGAGATAGGGCGATGACGATATTATTAAAAAGAAGAGACACGGCCAAGATGGCGGCTGGTAAGCAGGGGCTAGCGTGAGCTCCGTACCAAGTCCCTCCAAAAACCTATAAAAAATGGCTCTGAACCAATTCTAGAACGGCAGAACCCACAGAACAGCAGAGGGAAGCAGGGCTCCAGCCCAGGACAGCCTGGATGGTCTCTGGGTGAGGTCTATTCCACACGGAGCTGGGAGCTGGGAATGGAGTGGAGCAGAGCCCAGCCTGAGCGGCATGGACCAACAAGACCAGCAAAAAGACAGAGCATGCCCTAGCGCCCTGAATCAGTGAGCTGCGGCAGTTACCAGACCTCTCAACCCACAAACACCAAAGACAGTGGAGAAGGTTAGTGGGAAAAGCTGCGGGAGTAGAAGGAGTTTGCAGTTCGGCTTCCAGCCCCGGGGGCAGCGGAGGTGGGGCAGCTACAGCTGTTGTTACTTCTGGCTCCAGGCCCACCTGGTGGGAGGAATTAAGTGGCGGATCAGAGCAGGAGTGCACAGCATGCGGAAAATCTAAGCCCAGTTCAGGTTGGGGGTTCTTGGGGAAGGAGCAGTGCTGGTGGGGCAGAGCTGGCACCTCCCCCACAAACGTGGAACATAGAACTCTGTAGTCTACAAGCAGTCATACCCCACTGAAAAACTCAAAGGTCAAGTTACTTGGCTGGGAATATGGCCAGGCAGTGAAAACGCATGGAGATTCAGTCTCAGACTTTGCATTCTTTCTTTGCTGACAAAGAAGACCAAAACACACAGAGAGAAGAAATTAATAAAGTCAAAGAGCCTACAACAGAAACCTCCAAGAAAAACATGAACTGGTCCCAGGCCATAGAAGAGCTCAAAAAGGATTTGGAAAAGCAAGTTAGAGAAGTAGAGGAAAAATTGGGAAGAGAAATGAGAAGGATGCGGGAAAACCATGAAAAACAAGTCAATGACTTGCTAAAGGAGACCCAAAAAAAGACTGAAAAATACACTGAAGAAAACAACACCTTAAAAAACAGACTAACTCAAATGGCAAAAGAGCTCCAAAAAGCCAATGAGGAGAAGAATGCCTTGAAAGGCAGAATTAGCCAAATGGAAAAGGAGGTCCAAAAGACCACTGAAGAAAATAGTACTTTAATAATTAGATTGGAGCAAGTGGAAGCTAGTGACTTTATGAGAAATCAAGATATTATAAAACAGAACCAAAGGAATGAAAAAATGGAAGACAATGTGAAATATCTCCTTGGAAAATCAAGTGACCTGGAAAATAGATCCAGGAGAGAGAATTTAAAAATTATTGGACTACCTGAAAGCCATGGTCAAAAAAAGGGCCTAGATATCATCTTTCAAGAAATTATCAAGGAGAACTGCCCTGATACTCTAGAGCCACAGGACAAAATAGAAATTGAAAGAATCCATCAATCGCCTCCTCAAATAGATCCCAAAAAGAAATCTCCCAGGAATATTGTCGCCAAATTCCAGAGCTCCCAAATCAAGGAGAAAATACTGCAAGCAGCCAGAAAGAAACAATTTGAGTATTCCGGAGGTCAATGGAGCTAGGATGAAAACCTAGAATCACCTACCCAGTAAAACTGAGTATCATGCTGCAAGGCAAAATATGGATTTTCAATAAAATAGAGGACGTTCAAGCTTTCTCAGTGAAAAGACCAGAACTGAATAGAAAATTTGACTTTCAAACACAAGAATCAAGAGAATCATGAAAAGGTAATTAAGAAAAAGAACAAGAAAAAGAAATTGCAAGGGACTTACTAAAGGCGAACTGTTTTGTTGACATTCCTACATGGAAAGATGACAAGTATGATTCACGAGACCTCAGTATTAGGGTAGCTGAAGGGAATATGCATACGTATATGTTTATGTATATATATATATATATATATGTGGGTGAATGTGTATGTATGTATATATCTATGTGTGTGCATGTACATATATATATATATATATATATATATATATATATATAGAAAGAGAGAGAGAGAGAGAGAAAGAGAGAGAGAGAGAGAGAGAGAGAGAGAGAGAGAGAGAGAGAGAGAGAGAGAGAGAGGACACAGGGTGAGTTGAAGATGAAGGGAAGATATCTAAAAGAAATAAAATCAAATTAAGGGATGAGAGAGGAACATACTTAGAGAGGGAGATAAGGAGAGATAGAATGGGATGGATTATCTCCCATAAAGGTGGCAAGAGGAAGCAGTTCTGTGGGAGGAGGGGAGAGGGCAGATGAGGGGGGAATGACTGAACATTGCTCTCATCAGATTTGGCCTAAGGAGGGAATACCATACATACCCAATTGGGAATCTTACCCCACAGGAAAGAAGAGGGAAGAAGATAAAAAAATGGGGGTGATGATGGAGGGGAGGGCATATGGGGGTGGAGGTAGTCAAAAACAAACACTTTCAAAAGGGGACAGGGTCAAGGGAGAAAATTCAATAAAGGAGGATGGGTTGGGAAGGAGCAAAATATAGTTAGTCTTTCACAACATGAGTATTGTGGAAGGGTTATACATAATGATACACATATGGCCTATGTTGAATTGCTTGACTTCTTAGGGAGGGTGGGTGGGAAGGGAAGAGGGGAGAGAATTTGGAACTCAAAGTTTTAAAAACAGATGTTCAAAAACAAACAAAAATGTTTTTGCATGCAACTAGAAAATAAGATACACAGGCAATGGGGCGTAGAAATTTATCTTGCCCTACAAGAAAGGAAGGGAAAAGGGGATGGGAGGGGAGTGGGGTGACAGACGGGAGTGCTGACTGGGGAACAGGGCAACCAGAATATATGCCATCTTGGAGTGGGGGGAGGGTAGTAATGGGGAGAAAATTTGTAATTCAAACTGTTGTGAAAATCAATGCTGAAAACTAAATATGTTAAATAAATTTAAAAATATATATATAAAATAAATAAATAAATAAATAAATGAATGAATGAATGAATAAATGAATAAATAAATAAAAAGAAGAGACGTTGAGACAGAAATAACACATTGTAACAGTTGATTGAATATGTGAGTTGTGTGAGAATAAGTTACTGAAGATGAAACCAAATTGTTAATCGTGGGCAACTGGAAGAATGATGGTACCTTCAACAGTGATGGGGAAGTTTGGAAGAAGGATGTGGGTTTCAAAGGAAAGATAACAAGTTTGGTTTGTACATGCTGAACTTGAGATACCTATGGAGTAAACAGTTTGAAATGTGTTGTGGGCAGCTCACAAAGCAAGTGGATGAGAAATCGGCATTGTCCAGATTAGTATATCTGAGTGTAAAACTCCGACGTGAATTGTAGATGGATAATGAACTGGGCACTGATTTGACTAGGACATAAGTATGAACATCCTTTTAAGTGTTCAGTGACACTAAGCTGATATTTGACACAAAGGCCATGATTCTCTCAGATTCCATGTGGCTAAAAATCATGAAACACTATGATCTTCAAAAGTAAATAAATTTTCAGGTTACTCAAATAGAACTTAAAAGAAGAATAATGGGTAGAAGTAGAAAAGACTGTAGTACTAAAAATTATTTTTAATAAGAACCAACAACAACAATAGACACAACAACAGCAATAAAATGCATGCTCTCAAATAGCCCATAGTCAGAATCCTCAGGGACCAGAGCAGAGATTGGTGGAGAGATGTTGAGGTGTGGAGAAAAGAATATAAGGAAGCTCGGGATGTACGACTTGGAAGAAGAGGTGGCATTATTTTTTGGCGGGGAGAGAGGGTATGGATATGTTCCTAAATGACACTGAGAACATAAGAGAGGGTTAATTAATGATGTCATAAAGCAGTGAGAGACACAGTGGCAGACGTCTTAGGGGAACTGGGGATCAATAGTATGGGGTCATAATGGATGAAAATCTCTAAGGTAGGAATCCTCAGAGAGAATCTGTGACAAAATAATCACTAATGTCCTTCTCTAACTTGGATTTCATGACTCTTCGGGACCCTCCTAAAAAAGAAGATACACACACACACACACACACACACACACACATACACACACACACATACACACACACAGACACACACACACACAATATAAGATTAGTCTGTCTCCCTGACCTTTACCTCATACACATACATACACTCATAAGCACATATACACACTTGTGCGTAATCCCAACCATCAGGGCTGCAAGTCTATAATTTTTCCCCTTTTAATGCTGCCCTGAATTGTCACATTAACCATTTTCATTAATTCACTCAAAAAGTGTTTTTAAGCCTTGGGGATGCAAAGACAGAACACACATATAATCATAAATCAATGGTTCTAGGTCTCATGAAGTATGTATTATTACTGATTTTTTTGGACATCATTGTTAGGTTGGTAGGGTAGAAAGGGTGAACCATACAGTGAGACTTGGTATTGGACTGTACCATCTAAGCAGTCCACATCTCACTAGGGTCCTTAAAAACATATTTTGTTTTTCATGATAAGGAAAGGGAAATGCCTATGCAGAAAGAGGAAGACTGATCCTGTTTCCCTGGTTTCTGTAATGTTTTTAAATGACAGAAGTTATCTTATCTAGGATGTTACCAGACTAATATTAATATGACATTTGTAACAAGAAGATAATTAGAAAATATTAAGAAATGCTTTTGTAATCAAGAAGTGTTCATGGTTGTACATTTCTTAATTAAAGTAATGAAGTTATTTTTATTATTTTGTTGTCTAGTGACTTTAACATTCTACATGATGCTTCTATTAAAGTCTCTGCGAGAGCATGGTCTTTAGATATTTTATGAAAGAGATTAGGATTAAAAATAGGAACTATATATTTGCTGTGCATAAGGAAACAGAAAAGGGTTGTACAATCTGTATCTCCATGTCACATTTAACATGACCAATGGGCTCTATCATACCACAAAAAATAGTTCTCCAGGTAGGATATTAACTTATTAAGTCCTCCTTTCCCTCTCCTCTTAATGATATAGTCATCCATAGTATGTAAGTTATATTTTCTGATTACAATGAGTTTTCATAGTGCTTTTACATATCATTTCATTTATTGTTGTGGAAAGAGTGCACACTTTTGGTAAAGATGGTGACATGAAATATTGATGCTAACACATTAATCTTCCTCTCAGAACCATCTCATAAACAATGTCAGGCAATGGCTAACTAAACAAAATAATAATAATAACTCTTATTTTATTTTAAATCGTGCTTTATTTTTAATTTATGAAATAAAACAAGCATTTCGATAACATAGAAGAATTAAAAAAAACAGATTGCACGTGAGACTGCAAATCTATTATGTATAATGTGCTACTCCTTTTAAATATATAATAGTTAACATGTAAATTTCTCCTTTGTTTCTTCTCTTCCCCTCTCACCCTGATATGTATATATATGTAAATTCATTCTATACATATTTCTTTTTCTTTCTCTGCCTTTCTTTCTCTTCCTTCATAGGCCCTTTGTAGTTAATTTGGATATTTACAGTTGTCAAAATGAGTTATTTGCTCAAAGTCGTTCTTAAAGCAATATTGCTGTTACGGTATACAACATTCTCTTGGTTCTGCTCTTTCCACTTTTCATTTTTTGTGCGATGTTCTGTATGCTGTGGAGGAAATTAGGGAGCTTAGAGTTTTCTGACCTACTCTGCCATCTTCCCAAAACCCACTTCTATCATTATTATTAATTATATATTAAAAAACAGAAAAACAAATATGTAGCGAGAGCAGACCACACAACAAGACCCCAGTCTGGGCTATTACTGAGTCCAACTAAATTCTCCTGTATGATGTGCTATCTAAAAATTGTGGGAATTGTTGGAGGTGGCAGGGCTCCTAGGTCCACTCTGTGGATACCTACCTCACAAACTTCATTCGTTATACCTAAATCCCCAATCCCTTCAACCTATCTACTACTATATCCCTCCCTAGTTTATGTCATCCTTAAATCAACTCTCAGCTTTATTCCCAGCAGGCAGCTAGGTGGCATAGTGAATATAGCACTGGGCCTGCAGTCAGTAAGACTCATCTTCCTAAGTTTAAATCTGATCTCAGACATTTACTGGCTGTGGGACCTTGGGGAAGTCACTTAACCTTGTTTGCCCCAGTTTTCTCATCTGTAAAATGAGCTGGAGAAGGAAATGGCAAACCACTCCAGTATCTTTGCCAAGAAAACTCCAAATGGGGTCGTGGAGAGTTGTACATGACTAAAATAATTGAGCAATATTTTCCCAGAAGCAACCATTCACAACTTCCTCTGTCCTTGAACTCTCTCTTAGATGACCTCCTCTCTTGTTTTATCATCCATCCTGAGCTCTGCCATATTCCACACTCTACACTTAAAAATCCCTTCACCTGTTCTCTCTTCTTCTGCTTTAGTCACTGAAGACTGAGATTGTAAAATCCCTGACAGAAGGATTTTTTTTTACCTTTCTTCATATACCTAGATCTTAACCCAGTGCCTGGCATGTAGTAGGTGCTTAATGAATGTTTGTTTACTGACTGAGAAACTAAGTTCTTAGGGATAACTCCTCTACTTGTAACTTCAATCCATTTCTGTCTTGCCTATTGGTGCCATTTCTCTGAGTTGCCACCTTCCCCCTGTCCCCAGCATAGCTTCAGGTGGCAATCCTGATGGCTAGCCATGCCTTAAGAATGGCTTGGCTCACAAAGAACATAGCATGAGTCACTTAAGTTGTACTCTTCCAGGTGATGATGTGAAAGATGGTCCTGGTGGTAAGACTAGCAAATGGAAACGTACAAAATATCCCAGTGTTAACTGTCATTATTTCTAACCATGATAGTCTTTCTCAGTGTCAAGTGAAGAAGAATTAGATCTGACCTATATCTCATAGCCATTTCAACGTAGGAAGTAAAATTACCAACCTCGCCTACCTTCAAAAAACCAGCCTTCCAAAAGAAAGTTGTGTATAGTTCCAGTTCTCTCTTGACAATGTCACCTATTTCCAGATATCCAATCTGCTGTGTTCTGGGCACAGCAGTGGCTTCAATGAGCACTTATCCTAATTGTTGAATTACAGAATCAGAATCAGAATTATTTTTATTACCTACCATGAGCAGAACTCGATGAACATTCCTATCCAAATACAAATGTGATAGAGAAGATACAAGGCAATATATTCTAGTGGAAATTGATTGTACTGGGATTCAGAAAACTTGGGTTGTATCTAGTCATAGATCTGTCATCTTGTGATCTGACCTTGGGAAAGTCACTTAAACCATCTGCCCCTCAGATTTTCTTTTCTAATTGAAAATAAAGGTCTGTAATTTGATGATCTCTTAGATTATTTTGAACTGTAACATCTTTGAAATTTTGTTTATAGTAACCATTTACTGTTGTATACAAAATCTTTCCTTTAAAGTCAGTGCAACTGTGAACTTCCATCTAAACCCACAATGACTAAAGACAACATTCTTCGTCTATATTAAGAAGCAGAATGGTGTAGTAGACCGAGATCTTATCCTGAAGACTTGCTTACATATACTGGCTAGGCAACTATCACTAAACCTCTCAGTGTTCTAGATAACTCAAAGTTGAAGTAAAGCATCATTGGTAGTGGGAGTTTCCATACCTAAGAGTTCCCTGTACTGCAAGCCCAGTTTTAACCCCTTCTAGACATTATCTAATTTGGCACTGAGATTGAATTTATAAGTTATTAGAGTTTCCCTTAAAAGTGGTTCCACAATATGGACAGTTTTCATTGATCTTAAAAAAAAATTGCCTAGGTCAATAACATTAAGTGATTCCTTTATTTTGTCCAGCAACTACAGCCAGAAAAAGGATTATTTGTAGCTTTTTCTCTGCCAGACAACACACTTGGGTATTGAAGGGAAAATAAACTATGACACTTCATTTAAATATGCTTTGTGGATTTAAAGAATGAACCACTAGTATGGGGACTATACCCTGGGGTTTTGAACAGTCAGTCTTGGATGAATAAAAACACGTTACAGCAACACTGCTAGCTTGGAGATGTTTTGATGTGTTGGTAGTAAACAGCTCCTCTTATTGGATGTGGGTTTATTGTTTCTGGCATGCTATGATTGGGGATGTGTGTGGCTTTCAAGCCAGAAAAGATTGAATCACTCAGAACAATGCAGACTGGGAGATGTGGACCAAATGAAAGCTTCATCAGCATTTTTCTTCTTTCTAAATGTAAATGTCATTGTGCACTGTTTTATCAATGATGCTCTTTATTATACAGTGTCAGAAGATGCTGCTAAAATGAATTTCTGTTTGTTTCCTTGCTTGAGTTTGATCAGGAAAATCAGATTAAACAGTGGAAGACACTGGCACAAAATTTCAGTAAGGGGGCAAGATATAAGGACATTTACCAACTGAGCAGGACCAAGTTTAGGACATTACCAGCCCTAAGACCTATGCCATGAGGGGGGAACAGTGAAATAGTCAATCTACAGATGTCTTCAACGTGCCAATGGATGTGTTAGACACCGGTGATACAAAAACAAAAATGAACCTGTCCTTGCGAACAGAGGTTGCCGAGATAAACACCTTTAAGTATATTCAAATAATTGAGAAAGTAAGTGCAAGATAATTTTTTTCCAAGTCTTTCATTATATATTTATTAAATATTTTTAGTTTTCAGCATTAATTTTCACAAGAGTTTGAATTACAAATTTTCTCCCCATTTCTACCCTCCCCCAATCCAAGATGGCATGTATTCTGATTGCCCCTTTCCCTAGTCAACCGTTCCTTCTGTCACCCCACTCACTTCCATTCCCTTTCCCCTTAATTTCTTGTAGGGCAAGATAGATTTCTATGCCCCACGGCCTGTATATCTTTTTTCCTAGTTGCATGCAAAATTTTTTTTTGAACATCTGTTTTTAAAACTTTGAGTTCCAAATTCTCTCCCCTCTTCCCTCCCTATCCACCCTCCCTAAGAAGGTAAGCAATTCAACATAGGCCACATGTGTATCATTATGCAAAACCCTTCCACAGTACTCATGTTGTGAAAGACTCACTATATTTTGCTCCTTCCTAACCTATCCCCCTTTATCCAATTTTCTCCCTTGACCCTGTCCCTTTTCAAAAGTGTTTGCTTTTGATTACCTCCTTCCCCTATCTGCCCTCCCTTCTATCATCTCCCCTTTTTTATCTCCTTCCTCCTTCTTTCCTGTGGGGTAAGATACCCAAATGAGTGCGTTTGTTATTCCCTCCTCAGGTCAAATCCGATGAGAGCAAGATTCACTCATTCCCCCCTCACTTGCCACCTCTTCCCTCCCAAGAGAACTGCTTTTTCTTGCCAATTTTATGCTAGATAATTTACCCCATTCTATCTCTCTCTCATCCCTTAATTTGATATTTTTAGATGTCATCCTTTCATATTCAACTCACCCTGTGCCCTCTGTCTATATATATATATATATATATATATATATATATATATATACATATATATATGCATATATATGTATGTATATATGTATGTATGTATGTATGCATGTATGTATGTATGTATATTCCCTTCAGCTACCCTAATGGATGCTCATGAATTATACACATCACCTTTCCATGTAGGAATGTAAACAAAACAGTTCAATTTTAGTAAGTCCTTTATGTTTTCTTTTTCTTGATTGCCTTTTCATGCTTTTCTTGATTCTTGTGTTTGAAAGTCAAATTTTCTATTCAGCTGTGATCTCTTCACTGAGAAAGCTTGAAAGTCCTCTATTATATTGAAAATCCATATTTTGCCTTGGAGCATGAAACTCAGTTTTGCTGGGTAAGTGATTCTTGGTTTTATTCCTAGCTTCTTTAACCTCTTGAATATCATATTCCCAGCCTTTCGATCTCTTAATGTAGAAGCTGCTAGATCTTGTATTATTCTGATTATATTTCCACAATAACTCAAATTGTTTCTTTCTGGCTGCTTGCAGTATTTTCTCCTTGATCTTGGAGTTCTGGAATTTGGCGACAATACTCCTAGGAGTTTTCTTTTTAGGATCTTTTTGAGGAGGCGATCTGTGGATTCTTTCAATTTCTATTTTACCATCTGGCTCTAGAATATCAGGGCAGGTCTCCTTGATAATTTCTTGAAAGATGATATCTAGGCTCTTTTTTTGATCGTGGCTTTCAGGTAGTCCAATAATTTTTAAATTATCTCTCCTGGATCTATTTTCCAGGTCAGTGGTCTTTCCAATGAGGTATTTCACATTGTCTTCCATTTTTTCATCCTTTGGTTCTGTTTTATAACATCTTGATTTCTTATAAAGTCACTAACTTCCACTTGCTCCAGTCTAATTTTTAAGGTAGTATTTTCTTCATTGGACTTTTGGACCTCCTTTTCCATTTGACTAATTCTGCTTTTCAAGGCATTCTTCTCCTCATTGGCTTTTTGCAGTTCTTTTGCCATTTGGGTTAGTCTATTTTTTAATGTGTTATTTTATTCAGTATTTTTGGGTCCCCCTTTAGCAAAGTATTGACTTGTTTTTCATGGTTTTCCCATATCATTCTCATTTCTCTTCCCAAATTTTCCTCTACTTCTCTAACTTGCTTTTCCAAATCCTTTTTGAGCTCTTCCACGGCCTGAGACTAGTTCATGTTTTTCTTGGAGGCTTTTGTTGTAGGCTCTTTGATTTTGTTGACTTCTTCTGTCTGTATGTTTTGGCCTTCTTTGTCACCAAAGAAAGATTCCAAAGTCTGAGCCTGAATCTGAGTCCATTTTCGCTGTCTGGCCATATTCCCAGCCAGCTACTTGACCCTTGAGTTTTTCAGCGGAGTATGACTGCTTGTAGAGTAGAGCGTACTTTGTTCTAAGTTTGAGGGCTTGCACTGTTGTTTTCAGAGCTATTTCTACACAACAAGCTCTGCTGCACCAGTGCTTCTCCTGCCCCAAGGACGGCCAACAGGGACTGGAGTCAGATCTTAAGCAGGCTCCTCCCATCAGGTGGGCCTGGGGCCAGAAGCAACTGGAGTGGTAGTTCTCTCCTCAGAGCTGCACCACCTGTGCTACCCTTGGGGCAGTGGCCAAACCCCGAATTCCTTTCACTCTGTCCCTGCAGCTTTCCCAGTAACCTTCTCTGTTGCCTTTGGTGTTTGTGGGTTGAGAAGTCTGGTAACTGTCACAGTTCACTGATTCAGGGCACTAGGGCCTGTTCTGCCCAGCTCCCGGTCTGGTTGATCCAGGCGCAGCCCACACTGGTCTCCTCACTGCTCCATTCCCAACTCAGTGCAATAGACCTTACCCAGCGACCATCCAGGCTGTCCTATATGGAGCCCTGCTTCCCTCTGCTATACTGTGGGTTCTGCAGCTCTAGAATTTGTTGAGACATTTTTATAGGTTTTTGGAGGGACCTGGTGGGGAGCTGAGGCAAGTCCCTGCTTTCCAGCCACCCAGTGCAAGATAATTTAATGGCAGTAGGGAATAGCATCAAGAAAGATCTCATATAGGAGCAGGTGATTATGTCAAATCTTGAAGGAAGCCACGAATTTTTTAACTGGTACAATGAATAGAGCACCTAGCCTGAAATCAACAAGACTCATCTTTCTGAGTTCAAATCTGACCTCTGATTCTTACTAGATGTGTTACTTTGGGCAAGTCATTTAGTCCCCTTTGCCTCAGTTCTTCATCTATAAAATGAACTGGAGAAGGAAATCACAAATCACTCCAGTATGTTTGCCAAGAAAATCAAAGGTAAGGAATTGGACATGGCTGCACAACAACAAAGGATTTTTATGAGGAATAGCTTAGATGGGACTTTATTCAAGCCCTAGAAGATAGTCTCCAAGTGCTTGGAAATGGGAAAAGGATTGTCTTCTTAGAAGACAGCAGCAAGGCCTGCTTGGCTCCACTATAGAGAAGATAAAGAAGAGTAGTATGTTACAAGCCTGGGAAGGTAGACTAGAGCCAGGTTATAAATGGCTTTAAATGCAAAATAAAGGGTTTTGCATTTGATCTTTTACTTTTTTTTTTTTTTTACTTTTTTTCTTTTTTTTTTTTTTTTGCAGGGAGGAAGGCAGGGCAATTGGGGTTAAGTGACTTGCCCAAGGTCACACAGCTAGTAAGTGTGTCAAGTGTCTGAGGCCAGATTTGAACTCAGGTCCTCCTGACTCCAGGGCCGGTGCTCTACTCACTGCGCCACCTAGCTGCCCCGTTTTGCATTTGATCTTAAAAGTAATTGGAACTCATTTAAGCAATGAGTAGGGAGGTGACAAGACCCAACCTGTGCTCAAGAAAAATCACTTTGACAGCTAAATGGAAGATAGATTTGAGACAGAAAAGCCTTGATGCAGAGCAAATATCTGCTAGTTATGGCCACAATACAGGTGAGGAGTCATGAAGGCCTGAATGGAAGGGTCAAGGAGACCATATGAGTGGATAGAAAGGATGGATACAAAATGTGTCTCTGATGTCATATCTATAAGATAGTATAATTGAACGGACACCTAGGGTGAGGGAAATCAAACGGTGTGGAGATTTCACTGAGTTTGTAAATTCCTTTATGTCTCACACTTCAATTTCTTTTATCCTAACAATGGAATACTATTATTAGAGTGTTTAAAAATGCCATGCCCTTTGAGATTTGGACTCTGGAAGGTACTACATGGTTTTAGGGAAGTTAGTATCATGATTCTCTTTAGGTAACATCTGTCTTTCAAATTAATGATCCTGTATAATATTATCTAAGTATTAAAACAATATTTAGATATTGCTTTATTTTAACTTTGTTACCCCTTGTAACATATATACTTTATTGGATATGTGTAAGTAGAATATAAACTCCTTGAGGGCATGAGAGGTTTTCTTTTAGCCTTTATTTTCCCAGTACCTAGCACTGTGCCAGGTGTGTGTGTGTGTGTGTGTGTGTGTGTGTGTGTGTGTGTGTGTGTTGTTTATAACTTAATAAATTCTTAATAAACTCTTATTTTTTATTTTTTAAATATTTTATTTTTCCAATTATATGTAAAAATAATTATCATTTGGTTTTTTAAATTTTTTTAATTTTAAATGCTTTCCCTTCCTCACCACCATACCCCTTAAGGAGGAAAACAAGAAAAATGGGTTTTCCTTATACAATCACAGAAAACATATTTGTATATTAGTCATGTTGTTAAAGAAAACAGATCAAAAAGCCCCAAAGAAAACAGGAGTTTTTTTTTTTTTTAAGTGCATTTTGAGTTGTATTCAGATTTCATCAGTTCTTCTCTGGATGTGGATATCATTTTTTGTTATGGTCCTTTGGAATCATCTTTGATCACTGTATTGCTGAGAATAGTTAAGTCATTCACTGTTGATCATCGTGCAACATTGCTGTTACTGTATACAGTTTTCTCCTGGTTCTGCTCACTTCACTTTGCATCAGTTCGTGTAAATCTTTCCAGGTTTTTCTGAAAGCATACTGTTCATCATTTCCTACAGCATAGTACTGAGCTGTTTAAGAAAGAGATCACAGCAATAAGCCAATATAATTATCTTGAGTCAAGATGCCAAAAAGTTAAAGCCAATAAAGTTGCTTCATCTATGTTATCAGTTGATTGATTATATTCCAAATGAAATGAATGCAAACCACACATATCAACAAAGGCCTTGAAGCTGACAGTACAAAACTGAATGACTCCATAATGATTATTTGTGCATGCAAACTATTTTAAGACTGCTGGTTTCAGTAGAAGAGCAAACAATGCAGTTTTCATTGACTCAAACTAATAACAAAAATCTTTCTTTCCTTTATTCCAAATGACAACATGCAACAATGACGGTGCATATCTTGCGCTTAGGAAATGTTGCTCTAATAACCTATAGAATTGTTCGGTGACACTTGGGAACAAAGGGAGTTTCAAATTTATACCATTTTGTTTTCAAAATATAATTAATTCAACAATTCATCCAAATATAATTTGTTCTCTAACACCAAAAATCTGGCACACAAAAAATGTACTTCTGATGGTAGTGACAGATTTTATTCTTAGTTTCTGGATTCAAAAACTCTTATTAGGATTCTGAATTTTAGATTTCTAAAATATTTAGCAAATACTCTTGCTCATTTCAATGGAACATTTATCTTTTTTAAGCTGCTAGAAGGCTAGTGGAGGGAAGAGGAAGGGAATAAGCATTTACATGGTACCTGCTATGTGACAGGCACTTTACTAAGTACATTTAAAAAAATAAATATTATCTCATTTGATCCTTACAGCAACCCAGTGAGGTATGCATTATTGTTATCCCCACTTTACAGTTGAGGAAAGTTAGACAAACTGTGGTTAAGTGACTTTCATAGGGTTGAGTTCAGGTCTTCCTGACTGCAGACTCAGGGCTCTGTTTACTGCTCCACCAGCTATTTTTTGCCATTATATTTTTAGAATTCGTATTTAGTTGAATCATTTCTTTTAAAGTTTTGAGTTCCAAATTCTCTCCTCTCTCTTGATTTGAAGAGTTATTTCAAAATTCTTTTGGAGTGGAATGCTGGGAGAATTCACCTGGTCTCCTGCATGTATGCTGCCATCTTGACTCTGCTCATACCAACCGTTTTAAAACTCAGACTGTACAAAGGGAGATGAAACAGTCAAAATAGGGAGTTAGAGAGAGAAATAGCAAAGTATACATCTGAGTTTGAAATACTCTACAAAGACTGTTGCTTTGCCATTGTTGTTTTAATTGAAGGTACCACTTTCAGGAGGACATTTTTTTTTTCCAATTGAGCCTCCTTGTCTCTGTACTTAGAAGAATGTGTTGGGTCTCTTGGTAGTAAAGCGTGGTTTGTGCTGGCGCCGTAGCACTCTGTGGGGCAGAGGGAACTTGATTTTGGAATCGTGAAACTGCTTGACTGCGGGCCGGCGGCACTTGCTGGCAGGAATTTCTTCCACTTTCATGATCTGGATAGGGTGAGCCCGGGCACGGTGACGGGCTCCCATATCTCGATAGCACTGAGTGACAGCACCAGCGGTGGTCAGGTCCCTGTACTCCCTGTACATGTTGTGGGTCCCACTCCTGGAATCGTAGCTCAGCCAGATGCCAAAATTTTTCACTGTAAGAGGGGACTTTTCAAAGACCTGTCCACAGTATACAATTTCTCCAGAAGACTTCTTCATCTTTTTCAGCTGAGAAACGAAGTACCAGAATTGGGACTTTGCTACAACATGGTTAGGAGCAAAGATTCGCATCCGATAAAGAGGCGGCACTGGACTCTTGGGAGTAGGCAGGCAGTGTCCAACTACCTTATACTCTCTCAGGGTGCCCGAGGCCTTCATGGTGCTGCCGCCTCACTCCCCGCCAACCCGCAAAAGGAGGAGGTCGTTTTGATGTAATATGAAGAAAATAACAAAAGTCTTCTTTTCTAAATCCATGTATAGAAAACATGCATGTGGGCTGCGCAAAAAGTTTTCTAGCAAGAGAATAAAATTAGGGCTTCAGGAACATAAAGGAACAGAGGTGAGACCTTGCCTAGATGCTGTTCTGATTCTTATTTCTTAGTATTGGTGAGCGTGGAGCACAGTACTGCATGACCACAGATTTCATTAGCTGTTAATGAGAATTTATGTACACACCTCCCACATACTACTTTAAAGTATATAATGTTAGTGCTAATGGGAGTGCAGGAGAAATATACAGCAAGTTGATACCACATTGTTTTGGCTGCTGGGCAGGATGGGGCTGAGCTCAGGAACTGAGGCTGACGCTCTTGTTACATGCTGTTCTGTACTAATGAAAATCTTTTGGTTTCATGAGACAGGGAATAAACTCCCAGCTATTTTCAATTACTTCACCTCCTTCCAATGATTCCCTTGGAAAACTGTCAAATATGACTATGAGAAAATATTCTTGATGTCCTTATGGAAACTACACTCTAATCCATAGCATGGAGCTTCTTTTTGGCCTAATAACATATTTATGAATATTCTTCATTTTTACTACTACCACTGTGAGTTTTTCCCTTTAATTTTATTAACTGGAATTTGTTTTATACCAGATATTTAAATGTAGCACTTGGTGAAAGATTAGGCTAAAAAAAGGCTTGCAAGAGAGTGTGTGTGTGTGTGTGTGTGTGTGTGTGTGTGTGTGTGTGAGGGACAGGGAGAGAGAGAAAGAGAGACAGAGAGAGAGAGAGAGAAAGGAAGAGGGAGAATTTCCACATTAGGAATACTACTGAGAAAAATTATATAGAAGAAATAGTTTTAGATTTAGAATCAGGAGACCTGAGTCCTAGACCTGCCTCTGCTCCTAATCAGGCAAATCACTTAAGCTATCTAGGTCTCAATTATCCACACCTGCAAAAAGAAGGACTAAAACAGATGAAGATTTTTGTATGTTCTTTCCATCTCTACTGTTTTATGGTTCTATGACAAGGTGGGCATGTATACACTAATGGAAAGATGACATTTCAACACTTAAAATAATAGGTCTGATATCTTAAGTAGAGCAAAGAATACCATGTCAAAAGTTATCTTATTCAAGATTTCTGCCTTATCTCATTTTTATGAACTTTCAGATGCTGAAGAGTGATATAGGTTCCTGTCCAAAAATGACTTTACTAATGAGTCATAAAAGATCCCTGATTATGGAATAATACAATGTTAGGACTTAAAGAAACATTAGAGATTATCTAGTCCAGCCCTCCTATAGATTAAAAAAAGTAACTGCAGCTTAGACACATAAGACCATGGTCAAATTTGCTTCTAAGTGTCTCCATAAGGTTGCCTGACAATTTATTCAGTTTGGTTTTCTTTCTGGAAACACATTTTCATTGATGTCTTTTGTTTGCATATTGCCCATACCTCTGCCTGTATCACTCACGGGTTTTGCACACCATCTAGCACATTTTGAAACTGAAACCTAAATCTAAATCCTCTGTAACAGTCAGACTCGTCTTCTTGTGGACCCTGTCTCTCCAATGTCATACATTTCATCCTCGCCATCATGCTTCTTAGCATTTATTCAACATGTCCCATATTCGTTAAATAATAAGTTTACTCCAGACAATTTGGTGATTCCATATCTTCACTTTCTGTAATTTACAGATCAAGAGATACCTCCTCTATTATCAGAACCATAAGTAGAAATTTCAGTACCTGGGACAAATTAAATGGACTTTGAATGGGGGTGGGTATGGCATGTTGAACCCATATAAGCCATTTCTGTTAATGGTTAAGGTAGGCTGGAGACAAAGGCCATTGGAGTTGAGGAGGACTATTGTTCACTAAAAGGGATTTTAAAAGTTGTGGATTTTTTTCCCTATTTCAACTTACTCTTTTTATAGTAAGGAAATTTAGGCCCAAAGGTGATATAAAGTACCCAAGTTCTTATAGCTAGGAATTAAAAGACATGGAATATGAAGATATGTACAATTAAAGATGAGAAACTCCAGACATAAGCCATTCCACTTTTGGATAGCTTTAATTATTTAAAAGCTTTGCTTCCCTCCCCCTCCCCCAGCCCCTCTTCCCACCTCCTGATATGGAGCCTAAATTTGTTTCTTTGAAACTTCCACCTACTTTGGCTCCACTGGGGCCAAACAAAACATTCCCTAAGTCTTTTCTACATGAAAGTCCTTCAAATACTTAAATGTGGTCATCTTTTCCACTCTCAAGTCTTCTCTTGCTCAGATGAAACATTCCTTCTTCCTTCAACCTATCAATTTGAAAAGAAATATTTAGGGTGCATGCTATGGCCTCTCCCTAGTCGTCTATACAAGGTCAAGTCAAGTTAATATAACTATGGAGGACAATTAGAAGAGAAACATTCATAAACGGGCAGCATGAAACCCAAATGGGTATGTGCTGAAGAGAGATCACATCACCCTTTGTCTTATCCAGCAAATTGTAGATATTTTTAGCTAAAAAGGATACTATGGGTAATTTCGTCTAATCCTTTGCTTTTCCAGGTGAGAAAGGAGTTCTAAAAAGGGAAACTGGTGATACTAAGTCAGGGAACTAGTAAGTGGCAGACCTGGAACCAGAACGCATGTCTCCTGACTTACAATTCAATTCTCTTTCAAACTTATGCTACATTATGTGGGGGAAATGGTGTCATTATAGGGTGATTAGCTATGGAACTTTGAGTAATTCACTTAACCAGATCGCACAAATGCACATATCAAAGTCTGCAGTTCTTTTCACATAAACTGGCACACTTATTTCTCCTCTTGTAGGTGCCTTGCTGAGTAACTGCATGGCTGCCAGTAACCATAATGCTCCTCCCTCGAAGCCCAGAGTCTATAGAAATGACTCTAGATCATTATGCAACAGGAATGAGTGCTGTTGTCTGGAATATTTACAGTGCTGATATTATATATTTGGAAATATGCTACCTGAGGGAATATACGGGGATAGAAATCTGCACCTTGTCAGGAAGACCTGAGTTCAAATCTAGCCTCAGACACTAGCTGTGTGACCCTGGACAAGTCATTTAACCTCTGTTTGCCTTTATTCACTGGAGAAGGAAATGGCAACCTACTCCACTGTTTTTGCCAAGAAAATTCCATGGACAGTATTGATGTGCTACAGTCCATTGGGCCATGAAGAGTTGGACAAGTTGAAAGACTGAGATGTAAAACATTTTGATAAACTGCTAATGAAGTACTTCAATAAATAACTATACTCCAAAGATTCATGGTATGGTGGAGAAAATGTTGGACTGGGAAACAAGACAACTAAGTTTTTTTTTTTTTTTTCCTGGCTCAAAAATGTACTAAATTAGTGAGATACAGCATGATTCTCTCCCCTTAAATTTAAAATAAGGAATTCAGAGTGGACCAGATGATCCATAAGGTCACATAAAGCTCTAAAAAAATATTATTCTTTGAGGAATAATATCGAAGATGCAACTCGATAGTACATCTAAAGTAAGCATAGATATGATACCACCAGAAGGATCATGTTTATTTCTGGACACGTGGGTATACAGCCACATATCTGTTCAAACCTTGTTTACATGGACCTCCATGCTTGAAATCCTTCTGTTTATTAGCATTGTGGCAGATGCTGACATTCTGCTGATGAGTTAGGAGTATCACATACTGGAGGACAAAGTGATAAATAAGAATTCTGGTATCTCAAGAAGAGAAGTAGAGAAAAAGAGGACCATCAGTGAAAGAAAGAAGCCTCTCTAAATATTTTCACCATAGAGCAAAGCCCCAGTCACTCTGCCCTAGTTTCAGCTCTGCCAGAAGAGGAGGTCAAAGGCAAAGGACAAGGTTTACTTTCAGGAAATGAGAAGCTTTCCTGTAGTAATCAAACTCCATGCCCTGGAGATGAAGGAACACAGGCAGAAGCAACAGAGAATAATGGCTTATTATGGCTACTCCAGAGTAATGTCTCCATGGACTCAGTTCTTCCTAAGTGAGAGCCAGACATTTCGCTGACACAAAGTTCAGGACTTCATTGCCCTGCCAAATCCAATATGTCACTGCTGCTCTCCACTGAAGAATTGTAAACAATAGTTTTTTATTTCTCAGGGAAGACCAAGGTGGAAGTTAAGGGGAAGTTAGGAGAGAAGCCTTCCCAACTCATTAAATTTTGCTAAATTAAAGAAAAAAGGACAGACCCTAGGATAGGAAGATTGCAGATATCCCCAGATTCCCATAAGGGGAGGGTGGGAAAGGGCCTTATTAAAGTACCTTCTTAGGAGATTCTGTGGGTGGTGGCTGTTTCTAACTTCCACTCAGTTAAATATGTTTCCATCTTGCTGTCTGTACACATCAATGATTTGTGTTGCTGTCGCTGTTGGCATAGCAGGAGGTGTAAATATGTTTTTCAAATCCTCCAGGGGGCTGCTGAGGTCTCCCCCCTCCTCCACTTGAAGATTAGTTCAAACTGCAGCCTCTCCCTCCTTGGCGGGCTTCCATCCATGAGCTAAAACCAGTCACTCTCCATCTGGCATTCACACTGATGAAACCTAGACAAGTCCTGGAAAGGGGGAGGAGAAGAAGAGGGAAAAAAAAATCAATGTTTTATTACTTGAAGTTTTCAACACCATGCTAAGGCTATAGGGAAATGTTATTGGATCTGCCTTTTACAATTGTAGAACCAGTGAAAGCTCTGTTTTTGTATATGACTATATGTACCTCCCATCCTTCCTAATGGAAATCACACATGTGCAGAAAAAATGGCCTGTGTACAAAGATGAGGAAAGGGTCCTTGCAAAAGCAACTAAAATCTCATTCTGTATGCCTAAACATTTTTTAAGTATAGTCTCCATGGTTCTGAGCAGCCACCTGGAGATTTACTTTAATTTTCATATAGCTCCTGAGCTTAGAAAGAAAGGGAAGTCTTCACAGGTTGATAATATGTGCCCAGTGATGTTTAAATCTAGTTAAACAGAAGGAGTCACTGCTCTCTCTGTCTTCCTGTCGAAGACAGACAACAGTGACAAAGGCAGACAGAGCAAGGAACTACCTGCTGGAAAGAGGCACCTGGAAACAAAGCTGAAAGGAAATACAGAAGAATCCTCCCCTGAATAGTTGATGCCTGAATATCCAGGGAATGACTGGCAAATAAAGCGTCTGAATTACTGAGGGCCTTTGCTCATTTCTTTCTTCCTTTTCTTTCTTTCTGGTTTTCTGTGAAATTAAGCAACAAAGAAAAACTCAAAAATGAAGATAAAAATTATATATGTCCACTTCTCATTGCTATGGGAAGTTATAATAACTGAGGAAAATGTGATTTCGGGGAATATTATTTTTCAGGTTTAAGACATGGATTTGTGATTTTATGAGGTGTTGGTATCCCCTCCATCTTCAAAGATCCTAGTCCCTTCATTTATTAATAGAGTGGTGCTTAACATTTGTTATTGTTTTTGCTGTTCCATGTATTCCCTTGGCAATCTAGTCAAGTCTCAGAATGTTTTTAAAAGCATAAAATGAAACACATAGAATCACCAAGGAAACCAACAAACCAACACTTTCTCTCTGTCTTTCTCCCTCCCTCCCCCTCTCTCTCCCTCCCTCTCTCTATCCCTCTCCTCTCTCTCTCTCTCTCTCTCTCTCTCTCTCTCTCTCTCTCTCCCTCCCTCCCTCTCTCCCTCCCTCTCCCTCTCTCTCTCCTCTCTCTTCTTTCTCTCTCTCTCCTCTCATCTCTCTCCTCTCTCTCTCTCTCTCTCTCTCTCCTCTCCTCTCTCTCTCTCTCTCTCTCTCTCTGTATTTATAGAGATATGTTTTTAAAGTTCATGAACCCCAGTGGTAATGCCAAAAATAAATAAATTAATTAATGGAGTAAATACATAAACAAACAAGTAAATAAATAGAAGTTACTACCCAGTAGTCTAACTTTTGGTAATAAGACCTTTTAAATTTAGCATAGGGCAGCTAGGTGACACGGTAGATAGAGCACTGGGCCTGGAGTCAGGACCACTTATATTTCTGAGTTCAAATCTGGCCACAGATACTTACTAGCTAGACAAGTTACTTAACCCTCTTTGCCTCAGTTTCCACATCTGTAAAATGAGCTGGAGAAGGAAACAACAAACCACTCCAGGTTTCTTGCCAAGAAAACCCCAAATGCAGTCACAAAGAATCAGACATGACTGAGAAATGACTGAACAACCGCAACAAATTTAGCAAACCTGGTCCTCAGCAAACAAAAATTACAGACCATTGCCAGGCCTATACTTGAGGCCCCCACAGCTTGGTAATGACTTGCAGAGATAATTTTCCCCTGGTACATTCTTTGTGGACATAGGGTCATCTTCATGCCAATATGAGGCGCCAGGTCAGGGCTGTATTGGAGGACAGAGAATATTACATTATTAATAATGACACTTCATCCATATATATAGTAGCTCATTTCTGCCAAACAACCCAGAATACGTTTATGTGCATTAGTTTATCTGTCCTCACTTTCTGGTGAGGTACATAGAGGATGATATGGTTATTCTGATGTTAAACATAGTAAAATGAGAAAGATACAGAAGCAAATAACATGATTTTTGAGCAAGAAAAGGTAATGAAAAATAAGTTCCTTACTTTATAAGAAGTAGTATAATGTAGTAGATAGTATTGTGGCCTTGAAATCAGGAAGAGCTAGGTCAAAGCCCACCTCCGGTATTTTCTATCCATATTGTTCTGGTCAAATCCCTTAAACTTTCTGGGCCTCAGTTTCCCTAATTGTTAAATGAGGAGGTTGGCCTCTGTGACCTCTAAGGTCCCTTTCAGCTCTAAATTTATGATCCCATGAAATTGCTAATTTTATCTGATGGTTGAAGGAAGAAATTAAGATGCAGAAGAAATGTTAAGGTAGTAAATTCATGTCACATAATCAGTGTATGGTGCGAAGCCAGTGGTAGCACCTAGATCTCTTGAATCCTGTTTCACTCTCAATTGATTGGACCAAGCTTTCATTTTTACCCTTTAGTGAGGATAAGTCATTGAATTATTAATTGATTCATTCATTCAGTCACTAAACATTAAGTTGCTGATTATGTAAAATGCATTCTCCTGGGGCAGAAATGGATCTATATATAAAACATATAAATATAAATAAATATAAAATATAAATATAAATAAATATAAAAAAGGAGTTTAGACTCTAGTAAGCATGAATTGGCAAACACATAGAAAGACATAATAAATTTAGACAAAATAAGAAGAATATGAAATTCTATGCTTCAGGTGAGGAATATAACACTTCTTGGCTTTGAAGACCTGGATTGGGACAGGTTTTACAAAGGAGGTAGTATTTGTTCTGAACAATAAAAGATGAGTGATATGTGAAATAGGTGGAGAGGAATGAGAAGGTTATGCAATTCCTAGCATAAGGAGCAGGATGAATGCAAAGGCAGAAAGTCATTGGATAAGTTTGGCTAGAATATGCAAAGGAATAGTGTGAGCTAAGACTAAGATTTTCATTGGAGACTCTGAAGTACCGACTTGATTTAGTAGGCAATAGGGAGCCATAGAAGATATTGGAGCATTAAAGTAAATGATTAAAGTTGAAAATTAGAAAAGTTATTCTGGTTGTGGGCAACAGAGTTGTTTTGGAAGCTTCTTTAGGGTATTTTTTCCCCTATTTTGGAATAGTTAGTTTTGTTTTTGCTGGGAATTTGGGTAGGGTATAGAGTATCTGTAGTACTTGGAAAGTGCCTCATTTATGGTAATTCCTTGCTAAATGTTTATTGAATTGAACTGAATTAACTCCAAGGATCTTGTCATAATGGAGCAGAGTGTGAAAAACTTTATAGAAAGAGCAAGGAAGGAGTGAATGAAAGAAATATATGGAGATAAAATTAACAGTATTTGTAATAAAGAGGAGGAGACATATTTTAGAGGAAAGATGATTTCAGGTTTAGACTTCTTGCGCTGTAGGTATTGATAGGAAGAGATGTGTTGTAGATCATTTGAAATGAAGTGGGATAGTGGGAAAGGTTGGGTCTGGGGTCAAATGACATGGATTCAAGCCCTGGCCTTGCCACTTATTGTTGAATCATAGATCTAGAGCTGAAAAGGACCTTATAGATGATCTAGATGAACCCACTCACTTTACAGAAGAAACTGAGATTAAGAGAGGTTAAGTGGTCTCTTCATGGCAACACAGTAGGAAACAACTTGACCCCAAATCTTCCTGGCTCCTAGGCCATTACTCATCTACTAAACTACACTGCAGCTTGCCATCCGGCCTCTGATCAACTACACCAAAGGTGTCAAACTTGGAGCAGGAAAACTCCCAAGTGACACTAAGTTGAAATATAATTGGAAAACATTTAACAAAATAAATTTTTTTTAAATATAATACAATATAGACAATGTTAATTTGTGGTTTTCTAAGTTAATATGCAGCCGGGAGGGATTGTTTCTATTTGAGTTTGACACCACTGCACTATTATACCATGTGACCACTACCTCAGGCAAATTACTTCACTATGCTTTAATTTTCTCATCTATATATTAAGTGATATAAACTTGAAGGTTTCCTTTTTTTAATTCTTTTAAATAGTATTTTATTATTTTCTAGTTATATGTAAAGACAATTTTAACATTCTTTTTAAATAAAATTTGGAGTTCCAAATTTTTCCCTCCCTCCCTCCCTCTGTTCTCTTCTTTCCCCCTCTCTTCCCTAAAAGGGCAAACAATTTGATATAGGTTGTATATGTGCAATCATGTAAAACATATTTCCTCATTAGCCATGCTGTAAAAGAACAAACAGAACAAAGGGAGAAGCTAGACTCTATCCATTCTTTTTTTCTGGATGTGGATAACATTTTCCATCATGAGTCTTTTGGACTTGTCTTGGATCATTGTATTGCTGAGAAATGCTAAGTCAATCATAGTTGATCATTGCACAGTGTTGCTGTTATTGTATACAATGTTCTCCTGGTTCTGCTCACTTCACTTTGCATCAATTCATATAAGTCTTTGCAGGTTTTTCTGAGATTCACTTGCTCATCTTTTCTTATATTCTTTAATATTTCTAAGATAACTTCTAGCTCTAACTCCACAATCCAATCTTCCTTTGATTTTATGAAATTCATGGATAAACCTAAAGAGAGGGGTCAAAGTTAAAGAAGTAGATTTGTAAATCATCCACAAGAGGTTTTAATTGAAGATATATGAATGAAAGAGATCAACACAGAGGCTTTAGAAAGTAAAGAAAAAACAGCTTAGGATATTTGAAATGGGCTATAATTATTGTAATAGAGAGATTTGTAACTTTTTTTCTGTTGTGAAGAGAAAGCTGAGATTTTATTCACAAAATTCTGTGAAAAAGTGAAATTGGAAAAAAAAAAGCAAACAACAAATAAGAATCATGTTCTCTTTCCCCTGTATGCCCCACCAAAAAATGAACACAGCTTTGAAAGATATGTAAAAACAGGCAAATAGTCATTATAACCTCTCTGGGTATATTTCCAACCATAAGTTCATAGAATGGGAAATTGTACACATAGCATCAGATATAAATAATGATTATTTACATTTTTATAACCTCTTCCATCCCAATGTGCCTAAGTGTGCCCTCATGAATTTTTACCAAACTTTCCAAAAGGAACTGATATATGGCATATTTTGCTGTTTTATTAATCTCATGAAAAAGAAAGTGGAGACTTTATTTAACTAAGCTCTAAAGTTAGAAAGGTGAGTCAGTGGAAAAGGCAAAGCTGCACCCTTGTATCCTCTCAATCAGATTTGGTCCTGGCCATTCACAAATAGCAGCTCACCAATGATCTTGACCAAGTTCACTTTTTCAGCAGGCAATTTTTGTATGACTTATTGGAGATAGTGCTCTAGAGGGAAGCCATTTTCATTTCTATAGTTGTGGCTCTCAGTGCTGTCTTTAATGTTTGCTGAATTGAACTGAAAATGAAATCATCTCTTATGAAGAGGTTAAGTAACTACTGGACTGGCAACATGGAAATCAACAATCTTTCAATGATTAAACAAGTGATTTTGAGAAATCTCAAAGATAAATTGTGGGCACCAATAAAGAGAAGCAAAAATAAATGCCAAGTATGTGAGGGAAGTGCTACTTCTAACAATATATCTCTCTCCCCAGAATATGATGGTGAATTGAAAACTCCTCGCATCTCCTCCTCTTGCCTCTGATGGTAAGTCCACCTGACATAACTTTCCTGTTGATGGCTTATCTGCTCATTTTATCTTTGGTTGGTGATTAGGGGAAGATTCATAGAACAACATACCCACCCAGAACAGGTATCTTGCTATCTGCCATGCAGCTTCCCCTTTTGCTCTACCCAAAACAACATCCCTCTGGAGTCAGAAATCCATAGACAAAACACCACCCCACGACTCTTGGAGAAATTCATCTACTCATCTCTGGGACTCCCTCTTAGAGCTGAGGTGTCCTGATTGCTGAATGACTGAGTGAAAATTCTATTCTACCTAGTGCACCTAGAATGTCCCAGACTAAGCAATGTATCTCTTACAGCCATCTACAAGGAAACTGAAGATGACACTGGCACCTTGCCCTCTACTTTGCTACTGTACATGTAGCACTTGTGCCTCTCCTCCCTCCCCCCACCTTGCTCTGAGGATGATAATTGGAAAAATACTACTATTGCTACTTGAAAGGGTCAAAGAGTTTCATGCCATGAGGCTCTATTCAAAATTCCCTGTGGTTTCCCAAACCGGAATTTCCTTCCTCCCTGGCCACTTCTCCTTTATACGTGTTGTATTCCCCATTAGAATGTAGGCCTCTTAAGGGCAAAGGTGGTCTCAGTTTTTCATTTGTATTTTGAGTTCCTAGCATAGTGCCTGGCACTAGAAGGCCCATCAGAAATGTTTGGTGGTTATTTGATTGACAGCAAAAAGGTAACAATTGGATCCATCCAGGGACAGAAAGTTTGGCCCATCTAGAAGAGCTTTCAGTCAGTATGCTAATCAGATGACTGCCCATGGGGAGATGGTTTCCATTTTGTCACAGTATTCATCTAGATTTAATCATTTTTTTCTGAAAAGAAAGCATCTTTTTATGAAGTAGGCCTGGAAAGGGAGGATCCTGGGTGAGTTTCTGGACCCTATAGCTGAGTACTGGTGGCGCCAGGGGTTTAGAAGGAGATCCCATGGTCCCATCTCAGGGACAAGTCTCTTATGGATAGATTGGGGCTTGTGCTCAGCTCTGACAGAATTGTTCTTGTAAAGCTTACGTGATTCAATCACATGAAGTGGAGCAAGCAGCACAGAAGCTGTGGTCACACGTAGTTTTTATGCTGCTAGGTAAGAGTGAGCATACTGAGAGACAGAGAAGTGTTTACTTGTAGATTGAGAGGACCAAGGCGCCCTCGCATTTCCTCCCTTTTTATCTCCTGAGAATCCGTATCTTGGAGTGTGTCCTTGTGACTTCTATATTATTTCAACCACTGGCAGTAAAATTTCTGACCATAAAATGCCATTTTATGCATCCTCTTCATTCATTAAATCATTGCTGGTTTTGAGTACAAGATCTTATCTATCTATATATCTTTAAAAGTTTAGCATAAATATGCAGTTCTCAGAAGTTGAGATAACGTTATATAACCAGCCTAGACTATGAAATCAATGAACCACTGAATATTACTCTGTATTCTTCCCTCCCCCCAACTCAACGGCATCTAGCAGAGTGTTTGGTGTATTGTAGGTGTTCAAGAAATGAGTAGTTTATAATGTGGATTAGGTTGAACATTATTTATCAAAGTGAATTGATTTTCTAAGAAACCTAAAAGGAAAGCAGCTCCTTAGTTTGAGATCCAAATTCTCCGTCCTCAGGAGTCCTTTTATATATGCCACCTCTGACATGAGGCCTTCCCCACATCCCCAGGTTCCTGAGCTTTCTCCTCCACATATTACCTTGAATGTTTAACTTGAATATATCTCGCTTTTACATTTACTTGTATGTGCACATGATGTTTCCCCGGAGAGCATGTAAGATTCTTGATGTTAGCAACCACTGTGTTTTGGTCTTTTTATCCTGATCACCAGCATAGTGCCTGGCACCTAGCAGGCACTTAATAAATATATATTTATTGACTGTTTGATGCTATGATCTTTCTGGCCATCCATCCAAATATAACCTGCTTGAAAAGGTTGAGAGAAGTTATTGTTTCTCTATTATATTAACAACCAATTATTAAGTTAAGATTAAGGTTTTCTCTCTTCATTCCTTCATTCAGAGACATGCCCTTGTACATCAATCAGCCAGTCTCTGGGACATGGCAGATAGATGAGATTGCTCTAATCCTTGGGGGACATACTCTTCAATCTTGGGAGGGACCTCACACCACTAGGAGAACTTACTTCTGTTTTGAGTGAAAACAGGATTGATTCTAGGTCAATTCTTGCCCCAAAGCGACGAGCCCATTCCTTGCACCCCTCTATTTGAATTTAGTGTAACCCAGCTCATAAAAGAGAAGACCAACCAGAGTGGTCTGGGTGGAGATATATTCCACTGCCTAGATTGTAGGAGACAGCTCAGTTTCATGATCAAGCCACATTCTCAGCTAGAGGAACTGAAAGCTTCTAGTCCACCTCCTCACTTAAATGTTTGCCAAGAAGGGTTTATTTCTCCTGTTAGGCGCACTAAATTCCAAAATAATATTTAAAGCATTCAATGACTCAAATAGGTGTTTTTGGTTCTGAGAGAAACTGCTGACCATCAATTTATTATTAGCTAACCTAATTAATAAATTGATTATTAATTACCAAGAAATGATCTCTCTCTTGGGGTTTCTCATTCATCACAAGCCACATCTGCATATAGACAAGCAGGCTTGATCTTGAGGATATCCATCTTTCCTTGTTATTCTGCTCTATGGCTTGATTTATAGACAAAAATTCATTATTTGTGGATGTGAAATAACCCCACTCCCCCTCAAATGCAATCTTTCTCATTACAGGGACAGTTTTTGTTTATATTTTTTATCCCTAGTGCCTAGAACAGTGTCTTGAATAGAGTAGGCACTTAATAAACATTCAAAGAATTTAATTGAATCATAAGAACCTGATGTGGATGATATCCAAAGTAGTTCTTGTTCTCAGTAGGAAGCAGTGTTAGTATTTTCTCCTTGGAGAACTCAAATTCTTGTTCACCCTCCAAGCTATTTGATGCTGTGTAAATTCATTGACAAGGTTATTACTTACTATATTAAATAGGAAATGATTACTCAGATGATTGAGCATTTTGCCAGTGGTGGTTAATGGTGCCAATGCAGGAGGGTGAGAGTTGTTATAAAATAGGTCATGCCCATTTTAGTAGATTCAGGCCCAATAGTGTATGTTCTGTTAACCTATTGGAATTAGAACTTTCAAGAGTTCATGGACAAGTAGATATAAAGTTTTTGCGACAAAACACTGAAAATTTGATGTTTTGAAAAGTTTCTAGCCTCATTAACACCACCAATGCATTGAAATTGGAAATGCAATTATGTCCAGAATAATGTTCAGAAAAGCTATTGGAACATGTGCTGTCATCCCGAGCAGTTCAGTGGAAAGAGCACTGAACCAGGAGCCAGTAGACCATTGGTCCCAGCTCAATCATTAATTATGTGTGGCACCTTGAGCAAGTTATTACACGAAAACAGATACTGGCTTAGTAAAAGAAGCAACTTGATAATAACCAGAGCTGCTAAAAAATCAGAATATACTGCCTTGGGAGGTCCTAAGGTCTATAATAGAAGAAGGTTCTAATAGGGAGGATACTGTAGGGATGCTGGGCCAGATGACCCTCTATAGTGATTTCTAGGTGGACCAGCAGATAGAGTACAAGGCCTGTAGTCAGAAAGACTCATCTTCCTTACAACAATAACAAATGCTCAGATACTGTGATTCACTGTAGGCTTTATATTCCTCATCTATAAGATGAGAAGTGAGGATCAGGATATGCATGGGGAGAAATAGGACTATGCAATCTCTAAGGTCATTACTAGTGGTAACAATTCTGTGATTCTGTGAAACATCCACACCAAAGAACCTGACTTCCACATGAATTAATCAGTGACGTTTTACTTTGTTACTAAGCTTTGTCAATACCATTTTGCATTATGTTATACCTTCTTAGTAGTACTTTTTCACTCTATATTTTTAGTATTGCAAAATATCAGAAAAGAAAAAAAAAAGACAATTCAGCATAGAGGAATAATGCATTCTCATTTCTTAGGAACTATTTAGAGATGAGTAGTACTGGGATGCTTGGAATGGCATGCTTGGTAGTAAAGGACTCTGGATGATGAATTGGGAGAACTATTATGGGTTCCAAGCTGTAATCACTCATCAGACTACGGTGTCATTTAATCAAACCAGAATTCTATGTAACTGAACTTTCCTCAGCATGAATCAGAATGAGGGTAAACAACCAGTAATATTATCCTTTGTTAGAGCCTAACCAAACAGAACTGTGCTGCTGATGAGAAGTGTTCTACCTCTAAGGAAAATGGTCAGAATGTACAGGATCTATATAATCTTATCACAAAATGTGCAGTAAACCTAGAATTACGTGTGGGAAGGAGAAGAGGGGGTGGGTTATCCATTTAAAAAAAGAAAAGAAAATGACAATTTAAATAGCCATTTCATGTGAAGTACACACTATCGTTGTGCAAATATTAAAAAAAAAGGACCTAGAATTTCTTCGAAGCATGGATCCTTCTTGATCAATGTAAATCATAACCGATGAAATAGCTGGTAAGTCCTAATTGTATTGCTTGAGGCAAAGAGAGGGTAATTTACAAAGCCATGGTCACATAACTAGGACATGTCAGAGGCAGGATTAAAATTCAAGTCTTCTTGATTTTATATCATCTACTCATGACATTGTGTTGCCACTACCTGCTATTCACAGATTTAGAGCTGGAGGGGAATTCAGATGTTAGCTAATCCATTCCCCTTTATTTTACATATGAGGAAATTCAATTTTAGAAAGGCAAAGTAGCTCGCCTAGGAAGTAAATGACAGAGTTGGTATTCGAATTTAAGTCTGCAAATTCCAAATCTGGATCTCATGCCATGGTACAAGTTATAACATCAAAATAAACCTTGTTCCTTGTACCTGAGGATGCTAATGGGCACAGTGATCACCGTACTGAACCTAGAGGCAGGATATGCTGAGTTCAAATGCAGCCTCAGACATATGCTAGGATCCTGGGCAAGTCATTGAAGCATTTGTCTGCCTCGATTTTCCCATCTGTAAAATGCAGATAATAATAGTCCTATCTCCTAGTCATTGTGTGGATTAAATGAGATGATATTTGTAAAGCACTCTGCTAACCTTAAAGTGCTATATAAACTATTATAATATAACAGAAAATCAAAATATCAAAATCTCCTCAGCCCCATTATTTAGTGGTAAAGTAAGTTTTCTAGTAGTTTTAAAAATCAAATGATTTATATTTTTTTTAAATGAAAAACAAAACTGTCATGCACTCAGCCTCAAATGCAACTGTTCTATGAAAGAGATACTCAGGAGTTGGTATGCCAATATATTCCCATAAAGCTTAATTGGCACTTTTTTTACCCTTTTCCCACCAACTTATTTCTGATGTCCTTTTATGCATATCGGAATTCCCATCGGCCACAGTGCTGGAGGGATGTAGTCTAAACAAGAAACAGAAATACACAATGAAGAGAAGAGATGTTTACCCTGAAATAGGGCAAGAAATAACTCAGCCAAGAAAAAAAAATAGCATAGCAAGTCTCTAAAACCCACTGTATATGTAGGTTAATCAAGAGAAATTGATAAGGTTCTGGATAACTCTGCAGCACTTTCCCCTCCTTATTTTTTTTTTCCATTCTTTCAGCTTTGCACCAGGAGATGACTTGAGAGATTTGCTTTGGATCCACATTCTTCTGAACATTCTTTAGTGGCTTGGTTCACCAAACACCATTAATTACTCCCCAACAACTGCAATTTGGATATGGGCAGTGAGAGGGCTATCATTACTCATTAAAAGTAATAATGTTTATATTTTCAAAATCTACTATGATGTTCCATTTTGGTTGAAAGACATTATGTAGTTTTTAGAGGCATGGAGAACCTAAGATTTGATTTAATTTGATTCAATTTAACAAATAATGATTAAGTACCTAATATATTCAAGGCACTAAACTAGATGCTGGGGTTAAAGGAAAAAGAATAGTTCCTGCCCTAAAGAAGCTTACATTCTACCAAGGGGAATACAACATGTATACAAATATAAAAACAAAGCCCATATAAAGTAATACAAAATGACTGCAAGAGTGAGAGAATTCTAAATGCTAAGGGAAATCAGGAAAGGCTGGATATAGAAGGTGGCACCTGACCATGCTTTGAAGGAAGCGAGGAATTCTGCGGCAGTAGAGTAGAAACTTCACTTCTTCAAATTCTCTATTATCTCAAAGGGATGCTGCCCTGATTTGGAGGACAGAAATAGGTAGCGGTGTTACCCAACTTGATGAAAACCCAAGCTGTGTCAAAGACACTCTTTGAATTCACATAAAACAGTTTTATGTGACTGTTCACCAACTCCCCTTCACTGGTCATGATCTGCCTGTGGCCAACTGCTTCTCCCTGGGACCCGAGAAGATTACTCCTGCCGATACTCTTCTGACAGTGTGAATATCGACTTGCACTTATAAAGGTCAGGCAGTTCCACTAGTTAATGGGAGTGAGAACAGCAGCTCCAACAAGTCTCTTTGAGAGGAATTTAACCTTCAAATTGCAAAGCATGCTGCTCTAGGGAGCCAATTTTTTGGCAACTAACGAAACACTTGCTTTTCGTTTTTCCAAAAATACCAGCAGGGGTCAGAATATTAACATTACAAAAGAAAACAGACTCGCCATGTAGCGGACAGTTTGTCTATGAGAACGTCATCCAGAAAAGGCCTTGTTATTTTTATTATTTAAAGAGAGTCGGTTACAGAGAAGTCACTCTCTAGGCCTTTAACTTCCCCCAATATATAATAGTTCTTTCTGCTTTTAAGAACCATGTGCTGTAAGATGATAAGCCGCTTCATATATTTTTCTCTGCATCATTCTGACATAAGATCAAGAAAAAGGTTCATTCCCACTGGAGCACGGCATCTTTGCACCTACCCTTTGAAAAGTCCTTCGCCTTCTGTTATTGTCTTGTGACTGAGTTCAGGGCAGACTGACATAATTTAAGGTCTCTGGGAATGTGGCCTATCTGTTAATAGCAGTGTCCTGAAGTACAATACAAGAAGGATGGGAGTGAGAAAAACAGGGCTGAAAAGGAGAATGAGCTTTCACTTTTCATCCTGATGGAAAGTAAAACCAATATTTTTAATTTTTAATAAAACACATTTATATCATGGCACCAGCAGCTGAAAGATTGTGCTGCATATAAATGAAGACGATTCCCTGGTTTGTCTCGCGCAGCAGAAGACGGGAGACATAATGATGAAGAGTGCCTTTTACAAGTAATAAGTAGGAAGAAGAATAAGTCCTGGGTGTCTTGGAAAGCAAAGCTTTCTTGATTCTGGAACATATTTTAGAAATGGCATTATGGCTTTCACCACTGTAAGTTTGACATCAGCTAGATTTTAGATTGTGCTAAAATCATCCTTAATGTCCTTTCTGCCTCATCAGTAGGGGACCATTCATGTAACAAAGTGCCAATCAGGGGCTCTTGTTCCTCTTTAGCTTGAAGATATTACTGTAGAGCTTTTCTGAAAGCATGATCTCTCTGCTTGAGATGCCCTTTATTATAACTATAGTTAAAGGTCTGCTGGCTTAGCCATTATAAACCCCTAATGTTCTCGACTGCAAAAATTTGCTCTAGGATAAAGCTTAGCATACTAAGTTTGAGCCCAGAGGAATTCTGATTTTGATCAATTTAAAGGGGGAAAAATAGTCATTTCAAGTTAAAAGAGGGTAACAAAAATATAAATATCAAAGCTATCTGAGCTGCTGTTTGCTGCTGCTTTGTTATCAATGATTAGCATTGTTAATTAAAACAGTTGCCAAGTAATTATTTCATAACATGAACTAATCATTTTTGTTATTTTGGAAGGGGAAAAAGTAATTACAAAAAAAATGGAAAGTGGGCTATAGGTGCAATCATTTTCTTGGTAGAGAAGGTATCATAGGAGGTTTTAAGCTCACAAAGCATTCTGAAAACACATAGGATAACCCTACTGGTTTACTAACAGGGATAGAACCTTTGCAGTTTTATTTTCCAATGGGTTTTTCAATGAGGTGGATGCCTCCTGTACCTCCATTACTCCCTGAATATTCTGTCAGCAACTTTGGAAACTTGATAAACTGATTTAAGCCATCAAGGTCCCCTTCATGCCCAGGTTTGAATGTTTTCAGGTGTGGCCTATCTGTTAATAGCAATAACTTTAGCAGGGGCAGGGTCCTCTTAGGGCCTTGATGTTACTCGTGTTAGGACCAGGTGGAAGTGCTAATGCACACAATGCATTAGGTAGTCACAGCCCTTCCTGAAAGAGTTAACAGATTCTTTAATGGTAATTCTGTGAAAAGGCCAAAAAAAAAAAAACCACATTGAGAGAGTCTGGCTCTCACTATTTTTTACATAAAATTTCAACACAGAATATGAAAGTCAATGTGTTTAATGAAGTCACTGCTATATTACATTACATGAAAAATTACTGACTCAGTACAAGTCCCAGATCTGTCACTTATTAGCCATGTGTTCATGGGCAAGTTACCTCACTTCCCTGCTTCTCAGTTTATTCTAATATAAAATTAGAGTGTTGGAATATATGATTTATAAGTTCCCTTCCAGATCTAAAATTAAAGAATGAAGGTCTTGAGAAAAGATCCAAGATTCCTTTTTAAGAGAAGAATAATAAAAATAGCTAGCTTTTATAGAGCTCTTTAAGGTTTACAAAATACTTCACAGATATTTTATCATTTGATCCTCTCAAAAATCCTATCAGGTAGGTAGTATTATTTTCCCTATTTTACAAATGAAGAAACTGAGTCTGAGAGGTTAAGTGACTTGATCAGACTCACATAACTATTATGTTTCTAAGACACTCAGGTGTTCATAGCTTTAAGTCCACTGTTTTCACCTAGCTGTTATGAAAAGAGAAAAGAAAGAAGGAGGGAGGGAAGGAAGGAAGAAAGGAAGGAGGGAAGGAAAAGACATTAAATGCTTATTATGTCCTAAGAGCACTGCCAAGTACTAGAGATACAAGGACAAAAAAAGAATATCGGCCCTCACAGATCACATTGTAATATGGAAAGATACCAGGGTACAAGGAAGTAGTGACCCATGGCAACCAACCATCATCAGTCTGTCCCTAGCCTGAGAGGAGCAAGAGTCCTAGTTTTTACTGTGTTTTCACTAAATGTAAACAGTAAGAAAACTTGAAAAATGTATTAAAACTTGTACCACTTAGCAAAGTAATTTTTTTAACATTAATGTTATTTCATGATAAATACAAATCTTAAGTAATAAGTGTAATTAATAGATATTAATTGAAATTTTCCTTTTTAACATGGTTAATCTGCAAAATAGTTTAATCTTGAATTATAGCTTTACTTGGAAAGTAAGCCCCTAAAAACCTATCTGTGGCCCAAAGAAATGTAGCCTATTTTAATTTTTGCCTCTACCTACTGCCAAGTTGTGCGGGTCTTTATTAAGAAGATGTCTCAGGGCAGAGGGTTAGAAGCACTATTTTGTTATGTGGGGCTGGCCAAGTATAATGGGCTATATAAGTTTGTAGTCACTGATTCACCAATCTTGACAGCTTGACCCCAGAGCTGGAGTCTCAAAGGGCATTGGAATGCATCCCCAAAAGCCATGTTTTCTGTAGGTCTGGTGAACTGAAGGAGACAAGGATAGGGAAGAGAGAAAGGATATAGCCAGGGAAGAAGGCCTGCAGCATAATCTGATAATCTGAATCTGGCTAGACTAAAATGGGCAGGGCTTGTTCTAATGCATAATGTTGAGTGAGCTATTGAAATCAAAGTTGATTGGAGTGGGTTATGCATGATTTTTTCAGTTTCAGCCAAACTATACATGTCAAAGAGGCTACCTTTTCATTGGTTCATCAGTGATTTTGTAATCAGAAAGAAAAATTCGGTGAAGACTTTATTCTTTGCTTATTTTTAAAATTTCATTCAAAACGAGTAAAGAAAGGGGAAATTCATACACGATTCTGAGTACATATCCATGTGATGCGGTAGATTAATAATGTTAAAACAGAGTTTAAACTGTTAGTTAGCTAGTTCATCAATCTCATATCAGGAAGAGCCTTCTTGAGTCAGAAAGAAAGTAGCTATGCATTCAAGAAATTAGGTCAGGCCCAGAAGAAATCAGGCATCAAGGCAGAGAAAAATGTAATGCATGCTCGCTTACTTTACTATTTCCTGTTTGTTTTATTTTCATGAGGTCGTGTTTTTGTTGGAGATTTTTGAATGATTTTCTACAGATAGTTTTTTTGTTCTCCTAGCCACTGATAGAGTTACAGTGCAGAAAAGGGTGCTTCTTGAGACAGTAATGGAAAGCAAAGTGGGACTTTTTGTTTTGCTCTTTTTTTTTTCTTTTGAAGTTCTAGTGCTTCTCAGCACTAAGGCAATCAAGTGCCTTTGACCGAGTCTCGCCTCTGTTTCAATCAAGAGTCTTTAATGACCTGCTTAAATCACAAGAAAGCCTAAGTCACATGAGTTTG
Organism: Trichosurus vulpecula; assembly: GCF_011100635.1. Lineage (NCBI taxonomy): Eukaryota > Metazoa > Chordata > Mammalia > Diprotodontia > Phalangeridae > Trichosurus > Trichosurus vulpecula. The sequence goes on along the minus strand of NC_050580.1, from coordinate 261,273,267 downwards.
AGTCACATGGTTGTGAAGCCCTCTGACCCTGAAGAAGTGTATATATACTGTACGGCTAGCATTTTACTTCATGGGCTCACTCGTTAGAAGAGTGTTTTTGTGATTTCACCAGACAAGACTTGGGGGAGCTGTTAAGGAACCCCCGGCTTTGAAAAATCAGACATTGGTGCTTCTCTCTCTGGTAACTATGTATGTATTACTATGGACAAACAGAAGCCCTGTGTGCTGATTTGTGCTATTTGCTCTGTTTATATACTTTCTGCTTTTAATTTATGTTTGTGTTTTCTCTGAAGTTCAGGGTGCTGTCATTTTCCCCTGAATTAAGTGAATGATATATGTATGTTTAATTAAAGTGAGATTGCTAACCCCTTAAAGTTGCTTTACTTAGAAAAGCAGATTGAAGAACTTGTGCTATCAGCTGTGCTGGTGTTGTTGGTCTTATACCTCCACAGCAGCTGTAAGCAGCATTGTTGTTACAATGACAAATCCATAGAGGTTCAAAGGAAACTAGGTAAGATATATATTAGATAGATAGATGGATGGATGGATGGAAGCTTATAATCTAACTACAGAAAAAATGTACATAAAATAATTATAAACATCCAGACCAATAGAAAATTAAATTATGGAATGTTGGAGCAATTCAGAGGAGAGAATTCCCTAACTCCACTAATGTTGTGTTGAACCATAGGATTCCTTAATTTGGGGTGGGTGGGTCACAAAGGAGTAGAGAGAGTGCTGGGTGTGGACTCAGAAGGTCTTATTTTTTTCATAGAAATGCATTTATAATCTATATGACATTTTTCAAGTAAGTTAACCTCTCTCTTTGCCTCATTTTCCAAATCTGTAAAATGGTGAAAGTAATATTATACCATCTACCTCCAATTGTTGTTAGGAAAATACATTCTTTGCAAACCATAAAGAACAACATAAATGCAATCTGTTACTTATTTTCATTATGATCTTAACATAGAGTGAAAATTATAACATATATAAGGAAAAATACAGCTTTCTTTTTTTAAAAATAAAGGCACATACCAATTTCATCACAATAATACTAGCATTGACCTACATATCTCTGTTCCTCCCTGAACTTCCTTCCGTTTTTATGTGCATTGTAAACAAACTAAAAAAACAAGTCATTCTTTTCTTTTTAAAATATCATTACTACCTCTCTATCCTCCACGTCACCCTTTCCATACTTAAATACACATGCACAAACACTTTTGGAATAAATATAGTCAAGCAAAATGGATTCACGCATAAGCTATGTCTGAAAATATATGTCTCAGTTCATATCTGGATAATCATCTACTTTCCAAGGTGTGGGCAGCATGCTTAATAGTCTCCTGGAGTGGTGATTGGTCTGTACAGTGATCAGACTCTTTTTAAGTTTTTCAAATTGTGTTCTTTTATATCATTGTATAATTTTTTTTATCCTGTTCATTTCACTCTGTACTAGTTCATAAATATTCTCCCAGGTTTATTTGAAACTATTCCTTTAACTATTCCTTTCATTATGTCTTGTATCACAATGATATTCCTTCCCTCAGGAATTTTCCACACCATTGGTAATCATTCATGTACTATAATTTATTCAGCCATTCCCCAGTTGATGGGCACCAACTTCTTTTTTCCCCTCAAGTTCTTTTCTACAACAAATCTCTCTCTCTCTCTCTCTCTCTCTCTCTCTCTCTCTCTCTCTCTCTCTTTCTCTCTTTCTCTAACTATATATATATATATATATATATATATATACATATGTATATGTGTGTATGTACATACACATATATATAGACATATTTGTGTGTGTGTGTGTGTGTGTATATTATGTGTGCATATACACATATCATATATCCCCTATTGAACCCATTTGGAGAATGTAGCTAGAAATGGCTATATCCTATTTAGTGAGTTTCCTGAGTAGAGTTCCAAATTGCTATCCAGACTGGTTTGAGTATTTCGAGGCTCAAACAATTGTGTATTACTGTGACTATTCTCCTATATCCCCTCCAGCAACTCCCCTCCCAGACTCCCACCATTTTTATTCTCTTTGCCATTCAGTTAAGTATAACATGAAACCTCAGGATTTTCTTTATTTTGCATTTCTCTTGTTACTGTTAATTAAAACTTTTTTCATATTTTGTTAATAGCTTATTTTACTTCTTTTTGAGCCTGTTCATATGTTCTGAACTGTTTTATAATGAGGTGTGGCTCTTGTTCTTATATACTTGTATCACCTCCCTATAGGATGTGCATATTGGACTTTTGGTAAAAAAAAATAGTAATGCAAAGAGTTTACTAGTTAATTGTTACCCTTCTAATTCTAATTTCATTGATTTGTTTTGTGAATTTTTTTGTAATCACTGTTTCTAATACATTCCTCTTTTTAAATGGCTAACTTCATGTCATTCACACTCACATTATGACTTCAATTTTTTCCACCATCAAATCCTCATACTTTTTTTTTCTCTCCATTTACTTCCCTCTAGTCCTTATCTAGTCACAAAGAAGGTGGGTAAAGAAAAATATTGTGATTAACATGGGTAATCTATGATTTAAGTGTCCTGAAACCAGCCTTCCATCCCTCTTCCTTTTACTCAGCCAAGACATTTATCACACAGGTTCTTACAGTTTTTCTCTCCTCTCAGTACAATTCTATATGATCTGCTCTTAGGTTTGGGCTATCCCCATTTGTTTCTCTGTTGAACTGAATGTATTTTAACATCAAACTTTTTGAACATGTGTATGTTCCATCCTCCTTCTGGAAGTTCCAATAAGCGTGAAATTCATGCATTGTTTGTTCTTCCTTTCTCTTTCTCAATATTTGTGTAGTCTTCTTCTATTGCACACCTTTTATGATAAATACCTAGTTACTGCCATCTCAACCTCATTTCATCGCTAGTATACACTTTCATCCTTATCCTTTCTTTCCTCACTAAGAATCAATATAACAGAACAGAACTATACCTATATATTGTGACCCTTGAAGACAGGGGACTTTTGAAGCAAAAGTAGCCTTCTCCTTCTACTAGGATGTAAGTGCTTCCTCATCCTTTATGCCCTTTTTCTTTGTTCAGATGTATTTACCTTTCTAGGTTTCTTTTGTACCTAATGACTGTATTTCAGAAATTTCATCCAACTTTATTCTTTGCATCAAGAATGCTTGAAAGTTCCCTATTCTATGAAATGTTCATCCCTTCACCATCAGTCCCAATCCATGTGAATTTTGCAGATCTTAAGACTTTTTATGCTTAAGTCTTTTATAATATCATATCCCAATATTTTTAGCCTTTATGAAGTTTCTGCATAGGCTTGTATGATGCAGACTCTGATTCCTTCATAGTTAAAATTGATTTTTGGTTGCTTCTAGTCTTTGTTCTTTGACATCAAAGCTCTATATTTTGGCTATGATTCATGGGTGTTTTTAATTGGAGTCTCCTGCTGGTAGGAAATGGTGGATTGTTTATATGTACATTTTTCCCTCTCTTTCTAATAGATCTGGGCAATCTTCTTTTATGATATCTTAAAGTATGCCATTCAGATGTTTGTTTAGTCATGATTTTTAGATAATCTGATTCTTTTTAAAATAATTCTCTTATTGTTGATAGTAAATGCCTTTCAATATTTCAATCCTTTGTCTTTTTAACTACTATCTACTGTTCTCATAAAGCAATTGAGTAACATTTGTTCCATAATATTTTTCAGGGACAAGTTTTTTTTTTCCATTACTCTTGAAAGTATTTCTTCATTTTTAAAATTTTTTCACTCAAAAACTCTAATTTCAGGGTTTTTTTACATCATGTGCTTTATTTCTTCTGGACATTCTTGGTTTTCTTATGTTCAACCCATTTTCCTCTGGGAAATTCTCAATTTCTCATTCTCTCTCGTCTCATTTATCTAAGGTGTTGTCCAATGTTTGTTTATTCTACTTTCACAGCATCTTTTTACATTTGTCCCCATTCTTCTATTAACACGGCTTATACTAAAGCTCTGGCCCTCATAATGTCTCATTTGGATTATTGAAATGACCTCCTAATTGCTCTCTGTGCTTCAGGATTTTCTCCTCTCCAATCTAACCTTCACATAACTGCCAGAGTGACATTTCTAAGGAATCTAGTGGTGCAGTGGATAAAGCTCTGGACCTAGAGTCAGGAACACTTGAGTTCAAATCCATTTTCAGACATTCACTAGTAATGTGACTATGGGGCAAATCATTAACCTTTGTTTGCCTCAGTTTCCTCAACTGTAAAATGGAAATGATAGTCGTACCTACCTCCCAGGGTTGTTGTGAGGATCAAATGAGATAGTATTTGCAAAAAGTGCTTTGGGCAATGCCTAGCACATAGTAGACACCAACTACATATATGCTTAATCCCTTCTTTTTCCTTCCCTTCTATTTCCCCTAATTCTTAACTCCTATATAGCATTCACCTGCTAAAGAAATTCTAGTGATTCTTTATTATGCCCACAATCAAATACTGAATCTTGTGTTTGGGATTCAAAGTCCTTTACAATATGGCTCCAATCTGACTTTCCAGAATTGTTTTATATTATTTCCTTCCATTTACTCTGTGGTCCAGTCATGCTAGTAATCTTGATTTTTTTTTCAGGTACTAAATTCCATCTCTCACTTTTGTACACATGGTTCCTCATGCCTAGCATGCCTCCTCATCTCTTCCGCTTACAATTCCTAGTCTTCTTTAAATTTTAGCTTAAGTGCATGACTTTATTTTGTCCCCTGATATCTTGGTTCCTATTGCTCTGCCCTGCTCCTTAACTATTTTATATATTTGTTGTATGCATTTATATGTGCATATGTCATTTCTCTAATAAAATGTAAGTTCCTTGGGGGCAGGCACTAATTAATTTTTACTTCCTATCTCCAGAACCTACCACTATTTCTAGAATATAGTAGATACTTAATAAAAGCTTATTAACATATTGGTATATAATATTTACTTTGCTTCTTTTTTTAATATATCTATACCTTTTTTTCCCTTACTAGATAGTAAGCTTGTAGAATATGGGGCTCCTGTGTCATACCTCCTTTTATTTCTTCCCCACAGCTACAAGCTTTGGCAAACACACAGGCGCACGCGCGCGCGCGCGCACACACACACACACACACACACACATACACACAAACTACATTCAATTTAACAAACATTTATTAAACATCCAGCATCAAAACTGAGGGTGCCAAATTTAGAGGGCACTTACTACACGTCTATTGCATCAGCAACTTAGAAAATAGAGCTTAGCACCTAGTTATGTAGAATAACAGCATCAAACTCAAATAGAAACAGATCCCTGTGGCAAGGGAATGAGGTATATATTGATTTAGAAAACCACAAATTGATATTATTTATGTTGTGTTATATTTGTGTTTGTTTTGTTAAATTACATCTAACATTTCTCAATTACATTTTTATCTGGTTCTAACTATTCCAGAGTTTTGTGGTCAAGAAAAGGAAGCTATTAGTTGGCTCTTAGAATAATCTAAGCAAAAGGTTATGGAAGGTTTACATTTGGGTTATAGTAATGGAAGTGGAGAGGAGGAAGAAAAGAGGTGTTATGGAGGTGGACTCTAGAGGTCTTGGTATTTAATTGGATGTGGGAAGATAAGAGTCAAAGATGGCTCTGAAAATAAGTATTTATTGAATGTACAACATAAATGGCCAAAGAAATATCAAGAAAGTGAAAAAAGGGCAGGAGGGTGGGGGGAAATCTACTGACCATTCAGCAAATCAAGAGTCAAACAGTCTATTAGTAATTTAAATAAGAAAGATTTGTGATGTAGTCAGGCTAACAATATGACACCCTCCAATGGTCTGAAATTCTTCTGTCTCAAAGAATTCTTTGTTTTATGATTATCAGAAAGACACTTAATATTCCCTTAAATAATTCTAGTTGAATAATTTTATTTGAAATAAAATTGATTTAAGGAAAGCACTGCTTAAACACTTTTTTCTGGAAAAATGTGTATTTAGACTGTCACGGCAAACTCATAATTTCCTTCAAATGCGAATTAATTCCTCTCAGAAGAACAAGAGAAGTAATCTTTGTTTATAGAACTCCTTTGTGCTGGTGGGATGACTCATATAGAAATGCAGTTTCTGTCAAAGGTGTCATTATAATCTAGGATTTCACAGTTATTTTTGTCAAATTATGATGCCTTAATGTGGGGTGATGCTTCAAGTTTCCTTAATGGCAATATTATTTGGTGAGGCATTATTGCTAATAACAGATGTAGAAGACCTTGATAAATTACAGTAGTCCATGGCGTATTCTGAACAACAAAGATGTAGGGTGAATGAAATTTTGACATTATCACTTTTGTTTGAAGTTGTTTTGTATTCATAAGACTTAGGATTTCAGAGCAGCTAGGTGGCACAGTAGATAGATTACCTGCCCTAGAGTCAAGAGGACCTGAGTTCAAATCCAGCCTCAGACACTTACTAGCTGTGTGACCCTGGGTGAGCCACTTAACTCCAATTGCCTCAACCACCCCCACAAAAAATGACTTATGATTTTATTGGTATGGTGAGGTTCTCATTAGGAAACGTTCTATACTAACTCATATCACAATTGCTTTGCAACTTAGAGTCTTTGAAAGTATGGTGGGACACTGAAGTTTAGAAGATTTGCTTAATGTCACACAGCTGGCATGTGTCATAACCTGAACTCAGGTCTTTCTTACTCTGAGAGCTGGTTTTTATCGACAAAGGCATATTGCTTCTCAGTTCAAGGGTACAGTCTCAGATACTCAGAGTCTCTTTTTATATGCATTAAATATTGATACCATGCTTCATATTTGAAAGGATATCATTTGCTAAGTACATTCTTCAGTTTTGATAGCAACGTATGCTCAGCCAAAAAGAAATAAGTGCTTGGCATGTGCCATGCAAATATAGTCCATGTCCTCAAGCAGATGACATTTGAATGGGTGACGATGTGTAAATAACAACATACATACAAAATACATACAGAATACCTGAAAGACAATCTCAAAGGGGAACCTAGCTGTGGAGATGATGAAAAGACTCCTGTAGAAGTCAGGATGGGGGCTGAGTGTTGAAAGAAGCTTGGTATTACAAGAGGTAGGGATGATGAAGGAGAGCTTTCCAGGCATTCAGGTCAGCTGGGGCATAGGCATGGAGAAAGGAAATGGTGTATTGGGTGGGAGAAACAACAAGGCAGCCCATGAAGCTAGATCATAGACTATGTGGAAAAAAAAAGTGGAGGATACCATGAGAGCTGTAAGGATCTCTGTAAGCATTAGAAATGAAACAAGGTTTCAGAGATCGTCACCACCAAAAGTCTCATTTTGGAAAAGGAGGCCAAGGTGAGCTGAGTGACTTGCTTCAGTTCACACAGTTAGTTAATGGCAGACTTACAACTAGAACTCAGTTCTTCTGGCTAAGCCCAGTGTTCTTGCTATCATGTGAAACTCTTACTTTTAGCCTCTTCTGGACAAATTATTAAAGAAAAGAGGATTTTTCTGATAATAGTTTAAAGACAAATCCTTATGCTTAGGCCTTCAGCGATAGGGGTACTTACTTTCTTGGAATATGTTCTCAAACTGTGCTCCGTGGAATATTTCTTAGTATAAAGTTAGTCAGTTTCTGAATGTCCATTAACGTCTTCAATTCAAGGACTTGAGAACAATAATTTAAGAAATTATATTGCCTGTCATACTTATCCAAGCAAAGCTTATTGTGGTCAGGATTAGAGGTAGGAGATGTGGTAATAATGACTCTCACTACAATATGGGATGTTGGGGGGCAGGGTTAGAATGACCACAGTCCCTATGTAGATAACAGAAAACACGCATCATACACAAAAATAGAGGTAATCAGAGAACCTCTCCCACAGATGTCTCCCTATACTGCCACATACTTATCTACATTTTGAAATCTGGGTTTAGACTGAAATTGAGGAGTGGGTGAGGAAAATTGTCTTTGGCTTAGTGCCCTGAAATAGCATCATTGTGAGCAATAAATCAACAGAAAAAACAATCATTGAATAATTGAATATACTCTGTGGAAAAGGCACTGTGTTAGGCTCTTAGGATAAAAAGGAACCAAGTCAGGAGCTGGTAATCTGTTTAGGGAAATACAATACTCAGATCACAGGTTCATAGGATCCTAGCCTTCAAGTTAAAAGGGATATCAGAAGCCATTTAATTCAAGTCCCTCCATTTACCAATGGAAAAAAAAAAACTGAGGCCAAGTTACATCTAGTTAACAAGATTAAGTAACTTTCCCAAGGTCACAAGGGTTGTTGAGGTGAGAGGCAGAATTTACATCCAGGTCTTCTGACTATGAAATAAATTCTCTTTCCATTGAACCATCATATGCAGATGAATGACAATCCCAGGTAGCATCATATATTCATTGTTGAATGAGTAGTACTAATAGCAAGTACTAAAGGAGGACAGAAGCAAATGTAAAATCAGTCCTTAGTTTCTCATCTTTGCTCCAAAGTTATAATCTGAGTAAGTTTGAAGCAAATTAAATAACACTTGAAGATCATTAAGGTCACAGTTACAGGAAGTATGTCAATGTCAATAGACTTAGGACAGTGATTCCACTAATTAGATGTCACTGGGATGATGGGGGTAAGAGAATCCTGACAAAGACATGAAATCTTCAGGACTTGAACTGGGTGGCAACTGACAACTAACACTGGCAAAGCAGAGTGGAAATCTTAAAGACAAACAAAGGATATAGTCAGTAAACAATGGGGACAAGTTGAATATTTGGATAGAGAAGAGCAAACTTCCCCAAAACACACCTACAATTCTTGGTTTAACCCTTTACCCCTTCATTTATTGTATTTCTGAAAGCAGGGACTCAGGAACCAAGAGTGTCAAAGGTATAGTATCCAGTGTAGAGAATGAGGCAGCTAGATTTTAATACTGATGATAATAAAGGTGCTTCCTCTTACTGTCAGGACTCTGGGTCAGTTTTGAGTGAATGCAGATGTTTTCAGTGAACTGTCCTCTTTGGGCTTTGAACTGGTATTCAAGTCAGGATAATAGATTTCTTCTGAGGAGCTTAGCTTCTTGTATTCTAGCTTCCAACCAGGGCATCAAGGTCACAGGAAATTTGGTAGGTGAATGAGATGTTCAGAAGAAGTAAGAGGAAAAGAAAAAGAAAGTGGAAATATCCACATCCAAAGATGGGCTGTGGAAGGAAACAGGCAGAGCCAGGGATGGTGATGATGATGACGATGGTGGTGGTGATGGTGGAAGTTACCAGAAGGGTAGTGTTGACCATTTCAATATAGGAAGCAGTAATAATCTGAGTACCTTGGGTTTTTCCAAAATTACCTCCCACTTTTCTGTAGCATGAACTCTGTTATGGCAAAATTAATCTATTCAATATACCCAAGTAAATGCCTCCCTCATAGCACTTATTGTTTGTGCCACAGTATGAGTATATTGGCAAATACATACATTTATGCAAGCATACATATAATCAGTCAGTCAATAAACATTTGAATGCTTACTATGAATCTGGAAAAGTGATAAACACAGAATAGAAAGGAAGGAAAATGATAGTCCCTTACTCTCAAGGAAGTCATATTCCGCCTTGGGGGGAGATGATTAAGAAAAGGAACAAGCACCTGTTACATGCCAAGAACTCTGCTAAGTGCTTAACAAATGTTATCTCATTTGGTATGTTTGTAAAGATAATTGGAGAGATAACTTGAAAACTGCTCTGTACAAGTATATTATATACAGGATATATTAGAGATAAGTAATAGAGGGAAAGAAGCAGAATTAAGGGGAATCAAGAAAAAGTTTCTCATAATGGATTTGATTTTACTTTTGACTTGAAGAAAGCCAAGGAAGCCAGGAGGCATAAATGAGGAAGGAGGATATTCCAAGCATAGAAAATAACCAGTGAAAATGCCAAGGAGATGGGAGATAGAGTGTGTTTAGCAAAGAAAAGCGAGGAGGCCTGTGTCACTGGATCACAGAGTAAAGTGAGTGAGAGAGGAAATAAGTGATAAGGTGACTAGAAAGATAGGAGGGGACCAAACTGAGAAGGGCTTTGAATGCCAAATAGAGGCTCATCAATGCTGGAGGTGATGGGAAGTTAATAGAGTCTATTGAACTGAGGGGTTCGGGGGAAACAATGGGTAACACTTTAGGAAGGTAAACCTGAGGGGGCAGCTGGGTGGCACAGTGGCTAGAGCACTGGCCCTGGAGTCAGGAGGACCTGAGTTCAAATTGGGCCTCAGACACACTTACTAGCTATGTGACCTTGGGCGAGTCACTTAACCCTGATTACCTCCAAAAAACAACCAAAAAAAAAAGGAAGATAAACTTCAGTAAAGATAAACACACAGAAACACATACCATCATGGTGTTACTTTCTCTACCAATGTGAATCAGCACCTGCTCCGGAACTGATAATCTTTGAGAGTCACCTAGGGTATTGTAAGGTGAAAAGATTTGCCATATACATACATGCATGTGTACATGTATACAGGTATACATGCATATATGTGTATACATGCATAATATGTACACACACTATATACATATATATACTATATATTTATGTGTATATATATGTGTGTATGCATATGTGTACACACACACACACACACACACACACACACACACACACACATATATATATATATATATATATATATATATATATATATATATATATATATATATATATATATATATATATAGTTGTTTGTCCTTCATTCTTGAAGAGGACCATGATATCAAGAAGGTGATACCATGATTTGCTAGTGAATTGGATTTAGGTGAAGAAGGGCAATGCAAAGTCACCAGCCTTACTCTCTCCTCTGGAACCATCTGGGTCCAGTGGAAATATGATCAGGACAACTGGAGATGGCCCTGGATGCAGTGGGAGACCTTGACCTTTTTAAGCTAAGGTCTTTCCCAGGTATAGGCATGTATATGTGTGCAGGTGTGTGTGTGTGTGTGTGTGTGTGTGTGTGTGTGTGTGCGTAAACCTTGAGTTTAAATTCAGCCTCAGACACTTTATAACTTTCTGACCTTGAGGAAGTCATGTAGCCTCTGCCTGTTTCAGTTTCTCTACTTGCAAAATGGAAACGATATAGCCATCTGTCTCCCAGGGTTATGGTTAGCAGTACTTAAGTAATATTTTTGAAGTGCTTTACAAAGTTTCAATCAGTATGTAAATGCCTGTCACTGGTATCTGCCATGCTTGATCAGTTTCCCATGAGCACGCACAACTTCTATGCCAAGTTGTGTGAAGCCGGCTTTGTCTTCCATCCTCCCCTGAAATAATAGCAAGATAGCTTCTGCCAGTGTTGCTTTTTCTCATTGTTGCTAATGTTGTTTATGTTGTGTTATTTTGTTTCTGTTTTGGTTTTATGTTAATAACTTATTAAACTTGTCTATTTTGGTGTGGAGGGATTTTGATCCACATTAATGAAAAGAGGAACCACTGATGAAAATAGATGTTTTTAAAATTACTTAACTAACAAATAAATATAAAAGTTGTGAGTCTGGAAGGGAGGGAGAGGAAAAGTGTAAACATCATGGTCACAGGGTTGAATTTATCTTTATTTTCTGAAGCTGTTAATCTTCTGCCCTAGAGCCATAGGCATATATGGCATGAGACCAGTGTATTTAACACTGCAGTGATTATTACCATTGGCTCTTCCCTTTAACTCCTTATCCTAACCACTCAGTGGGAGAGGAAGGAGCAGTAATGATGCTAGGACTAAGGTCTTGGAATATACCTGAGTACATCTGGCCTATACTAAATTTCTCTTTATTCCCATAGAACATTAGATCTCAATCAATCGATCAACACATATGCCTGTCTCTTTGCTAGACATTGAGATACAACATTAAGGAACAAAATAATCTCTACATACAAGGAGCTTGCTTACATGTCTATGCCCATAGATAGATAGTAGATGTAGATGTGGATGTGGATGTGGATATAGACATAGATATAGATGTAGATATAGATATACACACATAGACACATGTATGTGTGTATGTGAATTTCCCGGAATGGAAGAGCTACGGAAAGGAGGCAAAAGAATGTTTGACTATGAAAAAAAAATTGTTCAGCCTTGCTGTTAAGGAACTTACAATGATCCCAGGAAGTTTGTGATCAGTTCTATAAAAAAGTCCAAAGTAATACGTTAGTACAAAAGAAGGTAAGATAGTTCATTTCTGGCTATGGTCTCAGGGACAGCACTATGAAGAAAGCTGGGTGGCACAATGTATAGAGCATTTGACTCTGAGTTAAAAAGACACAAATTCAAATCTTGCCTGTGTACATATAGAAATAACTACAAAGTAAAAGCAAGGCAGTTTGAGAAAACGTGCGCTAGAAATTGGGGGTGTCAGGAATGACTCCACTTTAAACAAGGGTTATCATTGCTGTTCAGTTATTTTTCAGTCATGTCTGACTCTTTGTGACCCCATTTGGGGTTTTCTTGGCAAAGACAATGGAGTGCTTTGCCATTTCCTTCTCAAGTTCATTTTACAGATGAGGAAACTGACGTAAACAGGGTTAAGCGACTCACCCAAGGTTACACAGGTAATGAATTTCTGAGGCCAGATTTGAACTCAGGAAGATGAGTCTTCCTGATTTCAGGCTCATCAGTCTCTCCACTGTGCCACCTAGCTGCCCAACAGAACAAGGGCACTTAAACTTTTTTGTTTGTCATGGACCCTTTGGCCGTCTGGAAAGCCTATGGACTTCTTCTCTGAATAATGTTTTAAAATGCATGAAATAAACTACATAGAATTACAAAGGAAATCAAAGGTTAATGGAAATAAAAGTATATACATACACACATACAAACATGTGTGTCTATGTATCTATGTGTATATATGTATGTCTATATGTGTTTGTGTCTATGTATGCACGTATATATGTATGTGTGTGTGTGTGTGTGTATATATATATATACACATCCATATACATACATACATATATATATGTGTATATATAAAATTTTCATCCAAATTCACAGAGCCCCTGAAATCTCTCCACAGAACTCTTGGGGGCATGATCCATTGAATCAACAATCCGGCTAGCAGCTGCTGTGGGGTGTGTAAACCAACAACAACCAGCTCACAGAACACTGCAAGCCCAGGTCCTTTTCATCTGCTTTACTAAGGAAAGCAACGTTAAGGGGTTAACAATCTTACTTTATTCCAGCATACAAATGTGATTTACTTAGTTCAGGAGCAAAAACCAGCACCCTGAATTACAGACCAAATACAATTCGTAGTCATCAACATCTGGGTGTAGAGCTGGGGAGCTCATTATAACGGCTGGCCCAGAGTCACGTGCCACTCCTGCTGTGTCTCAGAGCTCTGAGAGGTTCTCTCTCACCTCTCTCTAACCTCTGTGCTTATATATCCTGTTCAGGGTCACGACCTCACCCAGGCTGGGCATGGAGAAGTTCCCCACCCCCAATATCACGTCAGATATAAATCAGTGGCTCCCAATTGTTTCAGTGCTGAGAAATACAAAAATATCCCGCTTTGTCTGCCCCATTCAAACAAAGACCAGAATCATTAAAGATCAACAGCAAAAAGTCCCACCTTAATTACTGTTACATCCATATACTCCAGGTTAAGAACCCTTGATGTAGAAGGTAGTGCCTAAGCTATGTCTTGAAGAATGGAAGGGATTCTATGAGCCCCGGTGAGGAAAGAATGCGTTCTTGATATGACGCATGGCCAGTGAGTGGCCATACAGTCCAGGGGTATATTATGGTATGTGAAGAACAGCAAAAAGGCCACTTTTTGCTAGAACACAGGGTTTGGGAAGGGGAGTGATGTCCAATGAATCTGGAAGCACAGGTTCGAGCAAGATTTCAAAAGGCTTCACAAGTCAAGCAGAGAAAATTCTATTTAATCTGAGAAACATGGAAATCCATCGGAGTTTACTGAACAGGACTGTAACATGGTAAGAACTTCCTCTTAAACTTAACAAAGGACACACCAAGACTAAGGAAAAGTTACTATGAGGGCTTCAGGGTATGGAAAGCAAGCAGAAGGAGAGGAAAATTCAGATATAAAGAGTGGGGAATACCATGCCACTAAAAATGCAAGTGAATTTCTTCTCTTTCGTTATGCTATTATCTGATCTTTTTTTCTTGGTTGCTACCTTTCTTACCTGGTCCATAGAGGTTATGCTACTGGGTTACAGAATCTTTTTCAACACCAAATCTCTGCACAGAGCAGTGTAAAGTAACATGTCACTGGGCATCCTAAGGAATATATTGTAATATCTAATATTTAGACTTTCCTTCTGGTACCAAGAGAACGATCTTTTTTGATCATCCGCTCTTCAACCCTGTCTTCTGTTTCTTACCTTCCCAACGGTACGAACTGAGATTTCTGCCTCTCAGACTAATTCCCAAGAAATACAGTGGCCTCAAAGGAACATGGAGGAAGGCAACAGTAAAAGAGTTGACTCAGAAGATCATGTTCGCAGCTTTATATAAAGATGTCACTTCATTTATAGACCATTAGAAACAATTATCACTTTCTCCCTGAAGAGAGCAGTTTCCTGCTTTGATGCACGTTTTGGAGGTAAGTGAGCTCTTATCCATTATTTTGACTTTATCCTTTATTATTTGACATGATATTCAGCTTTTTGACCTACTATCACCCCTTGCCAAGAAACTTCCATTAGCTAATGTCACTCAATAGTTTAAATTAGAATAATTCGCATTAATTTCCCACCTGCCACCTAACTACCTACTCTCCTATCCCTGTGGTATCATTAACAGATTTTTTACCCCAAAATGTTGACAGAGTACAGGTTGCCATAACAGTTTTCAATCTCAGTGGATATCATAGCATTACCACTTTTATCTAGTCATTTCCTGTGACATCATCGAAATCTTCATCTACTTTAGTTCAACAAATACCCGGCAAGTACTTACTCCATACACACAAATGGGGGAATTTCCTGGAATGGAAGAGCTATGAAAAGGAGGCAAGAGAATGTTTGACTATAAAAAAAAAATTGTTCAGCCTTGCTGTTAAGGAACTTACAATGATCCCAGGAAGTTTGTGATGCATTCTGTAAGAAAGTCCAAAGTAGTATGTTAGTACAAAAGAAGGTAAGAGAGTTCATTTCTGGCTATGGTCTCAGGGACAGCATTATGGAGAAAGCTGGGTGGCACAATGTATACAGCATTTGACTCTGAGTTAAAGAGATACAAATTCAAATCCTGCCTCAGATACTTACTAGTTGTGAGACCCTGGTCAAGTCATATGACCTCTGATAGTCTCAGTTTCTTTATTTGTCTAAGGGAGATAATAATAGTTCCTACCTCATAGGATTGTCGTGAGAATCACATAAGATAACATATGTAAAGTGCATTTAAATCTTAAAACTATGCTAACTATGATGATGATGGTGGTGGTGGTTTGTGGGAGGGATGGGGCGGTGGTGATGGTGGTAATTGAGGTAAATTATGAAAGCAGAACAGGTAGTTCTTTCACCAACACAATTATACAAAAGTGATGCAAATGGGAAAAATATCACTTCATGTGAAGGAAAATAAGTGAATAAAATTTCAGACATATGGCAAAATTTTCCAATTTTACTAGAACTAAAACTTGGAATGAAAAACAGTGGGAGATAAAGCTGGAAAGATTGTTTAAAGCCCATTCTTATAAGGATGGGTAAAGCTTAAAGCTTGAATTTCCAGCCTAGGGGTTCAAACTTTGTTATATAGGAAATGAGGAGCTGGTAAACCTTTCTGAACAAAAAAAGGACAGGATCAGTGTTGTTATTTAGGAAGATTACAGAGTTATATAGTCTGTATTCCAGCTAAAAATAATCTGGAGACCAGGAGACCCATTCTGACAATATTGCAAAGGTACAATGCAGGCAAGAGTCAATGGGTCCATGACTAGAGTATTAGCAATTGGAAAAGGGAACATGAATGTGAGAGAGATTGATATAGTGGAGTGAATAAAACTTGATAACTGTTTGGGTGTGCAAAATGAGGGAGATCCACGGAAAAGCTCTGTAGATTTAAGAATGGTGCCTTGGTATTGCTTTTTGTATTATATCTCTCTGCCATTGCTATTCATGTTTTGACAATATTTCTTTTTTTTTAATCTGTCAAGAGTTATTCAAGTGGCCAAGTGGGTAAAACAATATAAAAAATATGCAGTGTCCATCTCTCTGTTTTCTCCAAGGCTGCCATTAATATCTCCCAATACACAGCTGTGTGGATCTATAGGTCTCGGTGTGTGTGTTCACTATTAAGCCCTTCTGTGAGATTCTCTGTCCACTAACGGAACTCTGATTCAATCTCCAACTCTTTAAGTTTGCAGCAAAGGCTGACTTTTTCTTTTAAAAATATTTATGTATTTATTTTCCCCCAGTTACATGTAAAAACAATTTTAACATTTGCTTATGAAACTGAGTTCTGAATTCTCTGTCTTCCTCCCTCCGTACCCCACCTCATTGAGAAGGCAAGCTGTTCAATATAGGTTATAAATGTGTAGTCACACAAAACATACCCACAATAGTCAGATTGTGAATGAAAACATCACCCAAAAAAACCATCAGGAAAAATAAAGTAAAAAAAAAAGCATGCTTCAATCTGTATTCAGATACCCTCAGTTCTTTCTCTAGGGATGGATAGCATTTTTCATTGTAAGTTCTTCAGAGCTGTCTTGGATTGTTGTATTGCTGGGAATAGCTAAGTCATTCAGAGATGATCATCTTATAAGATTGCTGTTACTTTATACACATTACATTTCACTTTGTATAATTCCGTGTAAGTCTTTCCAGGTTTTTATGAGAGCATTCTGCTCATCACTTCTCATACTACAATAGTATCCCATCCTAATCACATACCACAACTTGTTCAGCCATTCCCCAATTGATGGGTATCCCCTCAATTTCTAATTTTTTGCCCCCAGAAATGAGCTACTATAAATATTTTTGTCTTTTTTTTCCCTTTTTATCTCTTTTAGGATAGAGACTTGGTGACGGTATTGCTAAATCAAAGGGTATACATGGTTTTATAGCCTTATGGACATAATTCCAAATTGCTCTACAGAATTGTTGAATCAGTTCACAACTCCACCAACAATGCATTAGTGTCTCACTTTCCCTACATCCCCTCCAATATTTGTCATTTACCTTTTCTGTCCCATTAGCCAATCTAATATGTATGAGGCAGTACCTCAGAATTGTTTTCATTTGCATTTCTCAAATCAATAGCAAGTTAGAGTATTTTTTCACAGGGCAATAGATATATCACCTGAAAACTGATCAAACCTTTTGATCATTTATCAGTTGGGGAATGGCTCTTTTTTTTATAGAGTTGTCTCGGTTCTCCATATGTTTGAGAAATGAGACCTTTGTCAGAGAAATTTCTTTCATTTTTTCACAGTTACTTTTGCTAAGTGCATTTCACTCCATCTTAGTCTCCTCCCCCATTTATTCTATTTTTTCACCTTTCACCCTGTCCCTCCTCAAAAGTGTTTTGCTTCTGACTACCCACTCCCCCAATCTGCCCTCCCTTGTACCACCCCCCTTGTCTTATCCCCTTCCCCTTCTACTTTCTTGTAAGGTAAGACAGATTTCTATATTCAATGTGTGTGTGTGTATATTATTCCCTATTTGAGCCAATTTTGATGAGAGTAAACTTCACTTAGTCCCCCTCTCTTCCCCTCAAATGTAAGAGCTTTTTCTTGACTCTTTTATGTGAGATAATTTACCTCATTCTACCTCTCCCTTTCTCTCTCTCCCAGTACATTCCTCTCTCACCTCTTAATTCTATTTTTAGATAGCATTCCTTCATATTCAACTCACATTTGTGCCCTCTGTCTCTATATTCTCCTCCTTATGAGTTACAAATATTATCTTCCCATGTAAGAATGTAAACAGTTTAACCTTAATTTTCGTGTGATTTTTCTTTCCTGTTTACATTCTTATCCTTCTCGATTCTTGTATTTGAAAGCAAATTTTCTTTTCAGTTCTGGTCTTTTCATTAAGAATGCTTGAAAGCCCTCTATTTCATTGAATATCCATTTTTTTCCCAGAAGGATTATACTCAGTTTTTCTGAGTAGCTGATTCTTGGTTTTAGTCCTAGCTCCTTTGACTTCTGGAATATCATATTCCAAGCTCTCTGATTCCTTAATGTAGAAGCTGCTAAGTCTTGTGTTACCCTGATTCTGGCTCCACAATATTTGCATTGTTCCTTTGTGGCTGCTTGCAATATTTTCTCGTTGATCTGGGAACTCTGGAATTTGGCTATAATATTCCCGAAAGTTTTCATTTTGGGATCTCTTTCAGGAGAGGATCAGTGGATTCTTTCAATTTCTATTTTACCCTCTGGTTCTAGGTGCAGTTTTCCTTGACAATTTCTTGAAAGATGATGTCTAGGCTTTTTTATCATGATTTTCAGGTAGTCCAATAATTTTTAAATTATCTCTCCTGGATCTATTTTCCAGGTCAGTTGTTTTTGCAATGAAATATTTCACATTTTCTGCCATTTTTTCATTCTTTTGGTTTTGTTTTATTGTTTCTTGATTTCTCATAAAGTTATTAGCTTCCACTTTTTTCCATTCTAATTTTTAAGGAATTATTGTCTTCAGTGAGCTTTAGGACCTCCTTTTCCATTTGGCCAGTTCTGTTTTTGAAGGCTTTCTTCTCCAGAGTGACTTTTTGGACATTTTTTTCACCATTTGGTCTAATCTACTTTTTAAGGTGTTATTTTCTTCAGTATTTTTTAGCAAGATGTTGATTTGTTTGTCATGATTTTCTTGCATCACTCTCATTTCTCTTCTGAATTTTTCCTTTTCCCTTCTTATCTGATTTTCAAAATCTTTTCTGAGGTGTTCCATGGCCTGAGACCAATTCATACCTTTCTTGGAGGCTTTGGATGTGGGAGCTTTGACTTTGTCTTTTGAATGTGTGTTTTGATCTTCCTTGTCACCATACTAACTTTCTATAGTCAGAGTTTTCTCTTCAACTTTGAACTGTTTGTTAAAGTAGGTCTCTGCTTTCATGGTGGAGGGCACACTTCCCCAAGCTTCAGGGGTTTTGTGCAGCTGTTTCCAGTAATACTCCTAGAAACCTTTAAGTTTTAAGTTTTTTCAAGATGGTATGACCCCAGAAGAGGCATTTACTACTCTCCTGGCCTGTGCTCTGGTCTGTGAGTGACCACAAGCACTCTTTTCTGCCATGGAACTGTGAGGAGGGTTTCCCCTCCACTGTGGCTGCAAGCTCTGTTATGCTAGTACTCCTCCTCACTCTGGGACTGCCACCCAGGACTGCGACCCAGATCCAAGTATTGGCAAACAATAGAGTTCTGACTCCATGACAGCAAAGAGACCCCTGTAATCCCTTTCTGACCACTTGTTTGATCTCCTTACCATCTCTGGGCTGAGAGCTCTGGAAGAAGCCCAGTTGCTGCCGCTAGTGATTCATTCACTCCCAAGGCCTGCTCCTGGTTTGCTGGGGCCAGAGATGTGGTGCCTCTGCTGGACTACACTCTACTCTCACCCAGGTGTGACAGAACCTATCTGTTGGCCTTCCAAGTTGCCTTTCATGTCTATGTGCTGAGAGGTCTGGGGACTGCTACTGCTGTGAGTGATTCAGTCACCCCAAAGCCTGCTTTGTGATTGCTGAGGCCTGGTCTGTGCTGGTGCAGCCTTCACTGGACTGTGTTCTCCCCTCACTCTGGTGCAACAGACCTTCCAAGTTGTCTTGGGCTGGAAATTTGTTCCATTCCATCTTTTTGTGGGTTTTGCTGATCTAGGTGTTTAGAGTCCTTTTTTAAAGGTATTTGGAGGGTGTTGAGGGAAAGGTTAGGCAAGTCCCTGCTTTTACTCTGTTATCTTGGCTCCCCTTTTTTCTTTTTATAGTCCATGTAGAATTGGGTGGCTCTGATCTAAATTATACTGAGGAAATCAAATCATCCCTCAACAGTAATATTTAATCCTTCTTCATAAAAGAAATATGAATGGTTCGTGCTATGTACTTAAAATTCTCAAAGAGTACTAATTGGAATATCCAGACCCTCCATAGGGTGATGCAAACAGTTCCAAAGTCTCACTTATCTGTAACCTCAGTTAAATAGATGTCCTCAGGTAGCCTTTTGTAGAGGAAACTCAAAACTAAGAGGGTGCTTGGAAGAATTTGTTGATGGTTAAATTCTGCCTTCATATTGAGATATTCCTTCCTATTAGGTTGAGTATTATTAGAAATGACGAAAATTTCTTCCTCTTGTCTCTTTCTTACCTCACCTTAAATTTGTTTCAGGCACATTTGGCAGAAAAAAAATGATTTAAACCAAATGGAAATTCTTATCTCAATATCCAATTTTAAGTTGAAGTCACTGACAGGTAGGGGAATATGGGGAAATAAAAACAAACAAAAGTCAGAAAGAACTGCTGTGCCCTTTATTAATTCCAAAAATAAGTTGATTTCCAGGGAAGAAAAATCTTTTTTTCTTGATTATGACAAGAGCAAAGGTTACTGGGCAGTATGGATTTTAGATTCAAATTCAACTGAGACTTTTAGTTTCCCTGTAGAAATATTTTGAATAATTCTATGCTCTGAAAAAATAACCTCACTCCAGCTATATTATGTCTCACTGTGAAAATACAAATGCAATCTTTACTTAAACAAATTTAATGAAAAACAGTATCTGCTCATTACATTATAGAGTTGTGAGTACAACAAGAAATATATCTACACATGTGTCTATCTATGAGATCCCAGTCTCCTTTCAATCTATACAGGGTCATACCACATTACTATAAAAAATAGGGATACTTCTTTTCCAGTCTTGGCCACTGTGTGGCCTGGGGCAAGTTACTTAACCCCTCCAAACCTCAGTTTCATCATCTGTAAAATAAAGATGTTGAATTAGATGTTCTTTATGAATCTTACCAGCTCTCAAATGGTATCATTCTATATCCCTTTGTTACTGAGGTACGGCTGAAGTTCTGATGCTTTCCCCAGAAGAATTACATTAGCATGAATCCCATCAGTCAAATGATGCTGGTTACCACATGGGCATAAATTTGACAGTCAAATGCATACACCTCATCTACTCTCAATCCACTTTTATGTTTCTATGTAATAAGGTCTTAAGGCTGAGTTTCTAACTAGAGGGGGAAATACAGACATGGAAATACCAGCAGATTATATCTCCATTTGCAGTGAGAGTGAATTATATTTGTTCTTTTGTGTACTCTGTTGTTCAGTTTTATAAAGAGCTGCTTGCTCTGCCTCTGGAAAAAACTGCCGACAAAAGGTTAAGTTAGACATTCTATTCTGCACCACCACTGCAGTTTGGCTGCTTTAGACCTTTATTAACTTCTTAAATTACTGGCTCATAGAAGACGTCATCTGGTTCCCTGAATTGGGAAAGAGGTGTAGTGCTCAGTTTGTGAGGGAATGTAGTCTGGCGGCAAGAACACTCTGGGCTGTTTGTCAGGGGATCTAGAATCTGACTCCATCTCTGCGGGTACCAAAGAATGGTGGGACCATCACATCCCTAATCTCTACTTAAAAATCTTCCATGCTACCCCACTGCTTCTGGGATAAGCTATAAACTCCTTAGCCTAGCATTTAAAAGCTTCTGAAATGTGCTTCCCTTATCCCTTTTCTATATTATTTTCTATTTCTCCCCCTGATTCATTCTATCCCTGTCAGTCAAACTGCACTACTAGACATTCACTGCTCATGGTATTCTACCTCCTGCTGCCACACCTATGAACAAGTGGTTCCCAAGTGCCTGGGATGTACTCCCTCCTTACTTCTATTTTCTAAAATCCCACATGTTCTTGAAGGCAGCTAATTAGCATAGTGGATAAGATTGCCAGACTGAGTCAGATTTGACTTTCAATCCTGACTCAGATACTGGCTATGTGATCTTGCTTTTCAACCTGTTTCTTCATCTGTAGTTAATGGGGAGAATAATTGTACCTACCTACCTCACAGAGAAGACTAGATGAGAACATATAAGTTAAAAATTCAAAAACCTTAAAATTCTATAGAATATAATTGATTAATTATTACTAAAACATAACTCATATAACCCTTTCTATAGAAATATGCCCAATACCCTCAGAGGTTTCATTCTTTTCTCTCTGTCTCTCTCTGTCTCTCTCTCTGTCTCTCTCTGTTTCTCTCTCTCATATATATGTATATCCATGTATGTGTATATACACACATATACAAAAATGTGTATAGATGTATAGATGTATATATATATATATATATATATATATGTATATGAGCATATGTATGTGTATGTGTATATTTGAACAGCTACGTGGCACAATAGAGTGCTGGGCCTGGACTCAGGAAGACTCACCTTCTTGAGCTCAAATCTGGTCTCAGACACTTACTAGTTTTATGACCCTGGACAAGTCAATTAACCCAGTTTGCCTTAGTTTCCTCATCTGTAAAACGAGCTGGAGAAGGAAATGGCAAACTACTCAAGTATCTTTGTCAAGAAAATCCCAAACGATGTCATGAAGAGTAGGACACAACTGAAACAACTAAACAACAATGAAATGGATGTATATGTATACATGCACATACACAAATATATACACACATATATTTATGTATATAATATGTTGCTCATATATATTTGTTTATTTATACATCATTAAAATTTATACACTTATGTAGAAGTTGCAACCTTCCCCAACAGAATATGAGTACCTTGATGCTGTTTCATTTTTGTCCTCGCATCACCCACATCTAGCACGGTGTCATGCCCACAGTAGGAGATTCAGACCTTTTTGTGAACTGAATTGAATAATGCCTTCTTGGTGCCTCTGTTTGCCTTTTCTATATCAAAGAGGAAGTATTCCATTTCTTACCTCAAAGGAGTGTTGTAAAGATAAATAAGATTATGGATGTGAAGACTTCAGATGAAAGGGGCCCTATCATTAATAAAATACCCTTGCACTGATAAGGGGTGCAAAAAGAGGGGAGAAGGTAATTATGATCACCCCCTTCACTGTTTTCTCTCTTTGTTATTCGTTCTGCACATCAGCTTATGAGCTTGAAGATATAAAAGAAAATACGTGGTATCCTTGTTTGTCCTTTGCTTTCAGGGAGACAAACTGTTTCTCCCAATTGCAGTAATACATCTTGTAAAGAAGTGTGTACGTGTGTATGGGAGGAAAGGGGATGAGAGGGGGGTGGGGACCTTATACCAAAGCTGTTTTTGAAATTGTTTAGTAGGAGTGTAATGGCTTGAAATGCATCACTAGCGTTGTTATCTTGTGAATCCTATACCCCCGAGAGAAAGTGCTGATCGACTTCAGACACTGCCAGCTGGAAGCCATGTCATTTATAGCACTTAGGCAGCTGTGGTGTTGGGGAAAGAGTCCTGGAGTTGGATCCAGAGGGCTGGGGTTTGAGTCATGGTTATGCCATCACTGGCAGTGTGACCTTGGGGTAAGTCATTTAATGTCTTCTTCTGTATACTAAGGAGCAGGTAGGTGGTACAGTGGGTAAGAGTACTGGGTCTGGAGTCAGGTAGACCTGAGTCCAAATCCTGCCTCAGACACTTTTTATATGCCCACCATTTGCTTCAATTTCCTCATATGTGAAATGTGAGGGTTGTTGTTAGGCTCAAATGTTGTTAAGGCTTAACACAGTATCCAGCACATAGTAAACACTATATAAATATTGTTTATAATGGCAGTAATTGAAATGACCCACCTGCCAAGGTGTACGGGGATCAGCATGGCGAGAGAGAGGCAACATGGGGGAGTGGATAGAATGCTGGACTTGGAGTTAAAAAAGGCTTAGGCTCAAATCCTGCCTCTGACACTAACTAGCTGTGTGACTCTGTGACTCTGTTTCCTCCTTTGTAAAAGAAGAGGAGTTGGCCTTGATTTGTCCTTTAAGGTAGCTCCAACTTGAAACCTAAGATCTTATATTTGCAGTGCTTTCTGAACTATAAAATACCGCAATCCCCAAATACTGCATACCTAACAGTTATTGTTACTAAAGTTCTAAATCAGGAGGTAGAGACAATGGGAGAGTTTTATTTCATAAGGAATCTTACAAAAAATTCCTAAATCTTCTAATTATTTTAGGCTGTCTTTTCATATTGGCTAATATGACAGAAAAGGAAACTGATAAATACTGGAGGGGATGTGGGAAAATTCAAACACAAATGTACTATTAGTGAAGTTGTATACTGACTCGACCATTCTGGAGATCAATTTGGAACTATGCCCAAAGAGCTATAAAACCATGCATACCCTTTGACCAGCAATACCAATACTAGGCCTGTATCCCAAAGAGATAAAGGACAAAAAAGACCCATGAGTACAAAAATATTTATAGCAGCTCTTTTGGTGGTGGCAAATTGAGGGGAGGTCCATCAATTGGGGAATGGCTAAATATGATTGTGATGGAATCCTATTGTGCTTTAAGAAAGGATGAACAGGATGCTCTCAGAAAAACATGGAAAGACTTTCATGAACTGATGCAAAGTCAGATGAGCAGAACCAGGAGAACATTGTACACAGTGACAGCAATATTATATGATGATCTACTATGAATAATTTATCTATTATCAACAATACAATCCAAGACAATTCTGTAGGACTTATGATAAAAAGTGCGATCCATTTCCAGAGAAAGAACTAGTAGAGCCTGAATACAGATCAAAAATACCTTTTCTTTACTTTATTTTTCTTGTGTGTTTTTGTCTGTGTATTCTTTCACAGAAAGACTTACATGGAAATTTGTTTTATATGACTACACATGTAAAACCTACATCAAACTGCTTGCCTTCTCAATAAGGGATATAGATGGAAAGGAAGGAGGGAGAAAATTTGGAACTTAAAATTTTAAGTGAATCTCTGTTTCTCACACCCATGATATCTTAGGGTTGATGGGTATTGTTGTCTTCTCCCTGACAGAAGTGGTTAGATGTGAAAACTGCCTGAGTATTCAATTAATTAAAAAATAAACGTTTATTGAGTAGCTAGTATGTTTTTTAAAAACATTTTTAGTATTTTATTTTTC